>NC_142291.1:1243748-1554060 GCF_965620075.1 Prunus avium
GGGAGAGAGAAAAAGGAAGTATTCTACCTTTCCAAATGCCGACATCTTCAGGAAGCTTTTGGTAAACAGGAGTAGCAGACCAGACAAAGTAACCACCAGGTCGCAAGACACGATTAAGCTCCAGGAGAAGTTTACCACCTGCAATGTAACTCGAATTATATCTCCAGAACAATGCAGACTTAGAAAATAAATAAATAAATTGCAAACATTACCTTCAATATGCCAAGGGACTCTACAGCGTGCACAGTGGACAAGATCAAACACAGAACTTGGAAAGGGTAGTCTTTTGGTACCCATAACAGCTGATATGGCAGGGATTCCCCGTTCTAGTGCAAATTGTACTTGGGCTTCGTGCTCATCCTTGGGGGCAAATGACATAGCAAGAACATCTCTATCAAATAGAAAACCTCCGAAGCTGGCTACACCACACCCAACATCTAATATCACACGGCTTCTTTTACCCCATGCAATATCAGGAAGAGACTGCATAGCAAAAATGAAATATACATTTTTAGCATTGGAAAAAAAACACAAAAGTTCCACCAAAAGATAATGCTTTTTTTTATAATTAGACTGAAACTCCGGACCAGTAAGATAATAATGCTGAATACTAGAGTTTTCTTACAAAAGGAACCACAAAATAAAATAAACATATAAGATCAAGTGAGGCACAATTGAATATTTTTAGACAAATATAATCAAGGTCATACAAATATATTGCTTCCTAAAGAACAGGACTTCGCATGAAGCATGGCAAAATGAATACAATGAAATGGACAAGTTGCACGAATGAAGAAATGTCAGATGGAACTGCATCCCATAATTCAAACCCACTATTTGGTAATTGTATAAAGAAAATATAATTTCAAAATTAGTATTTCTTATGAGTTTCCTTTATTTTTCACTCATTCAAATAAAGCTTTTATAACATAGGTTTTGATAGATATTCATGCGCTAAACAAAGTACGTAAATAGAACATATGGAAAGTAACACAAAGGACTAGAGCACACCCACACAGAATCACATAGACACATTCCCAGTCCTGCATACAGGAAAAAAAGGATAATAATAGTTTACATTCAGCAAAAAGCCATTAACCAAACCCTGAAAACTGTCCCTATGCCTACAATACAAACATTAATAGGAACAAGTTTGAATGAACACAGGTGCATCCTGAATCACTGATCAATTGGTACGACACATTAAGTGTCATGCACAATGTAATATCCTTATCGCCCTACCGCAATACAACTATTACTTGGCGCTGTAAGTGGAATCAGAAATGATATTCCCTTCCCATAAAATTTCTGAAAATATATTTCGGCAAACCAATGTATGACCGGATCTGGAAAATAAGATGATATAACAATAGGACTTACTTTTTGGATAAAATCAATGTAATGAAGAGCACCATTCTTAAACTGAGTTCCACCACCAGGAAATGTGAGGTATTCACCGGTAACTTTAACCCAATTTTGGTGCCCTTTAACTACTGCGAGCTTGGTGTGAGGAACATTGTGGTACCATATCTGCATCATGCACCAAGAACATATTTCAATTGCAAGGATTAAAAAGAGGTAATTGTTATTGTTTTACTAGACAGCTGATATACCTTTTCCCTGCTTGTAGGCCACTGAATGGAGCGTTTATATCCTTCTGGAAGAGGAACAAGACAGGTCAAGGCTTCATCAGGGCAGTGCCTCTCTCGATGTTCATAGTGCATTGTACTTGGAAGCTTCCTGATAGAACCCCAATTGTCAAGACAAGGGATGTAGTCTGGCCCAGCAGTGACATCACAGAGTTTCCACTTCCACTCATGCCCACTCTTATGTTCAGATAAGGAAGATTGTTGTGTTTCTTTCTCATTCTGCGACTCCACGACTTCAGTTGACCCTTGCTCATTTTCAGCTGTAGTTTCCTGGCTTTCTATGTTATTACTATCACTTTCTTCTGAATGAATGTCTTGATATTTCTCAACATTTTCCTTCTCAGTCTGAATAGTCACTTCATCTTCCTGCTTTATTCCATCAGAAGTCTCGTCTCCATCCAATTTTTTCTCCCCCTCTTGGAAGTCAGATGTATTTCCAACTTCTGAATTGGACTCCCCATCTCCTGAACTAGCTTCATGATCATTTGTTTTCCCATCCCCATCATTTTCAGCCTCTGTCTTTGTTTGCTCTTCAGTCTCGAGTTTCTCATCAGATTTCTCCTCTACAAGCTTCTCTTGCTGATTTCCCTCAACACCATTCTCACTTTCTGGCTCAGTCCTCACCTCAGATTCCTCCTTTGAAACCAATTCTTCCTGTTTTTCTTCAGTTGTATTTACAGAAACATCCTCTGCAACATTCTGAGCATTCTTAATATCCAAATGGCTTTCACTCGGTAAATCATTGCCATTGTCATCTCCTTTTATTACAGTTTCTGGTAATTCACCTGAACTGTCTTCGAATTGCTTGGAATCTTTATCAGTTGTTGTTTGCCGTTTTACCTCATTTACGGTCTCCTCAGATGATGAGTCTTGATTCTGAATTGGAACAACGGTTGACATTAACATCCAGACCCCAACTAAACAAAATGCAACAAATACAACTAGACTGGTCGTCGAACAACAATTCAATGACCTCCTTCCGTCAACTCGAGAATACTTCCCCACAGCCATCTTTATGAGGTGAAAATTGATATCCCAAATAACAAACACACCTGACAAGGGCAATAACAAAACAAACTCAGCTATCCATGATGTTTGTATCTTCAAGCTTGTTTTCTGGAAATTGTTAAGGAAAAAGTGTTTGAACCCTCATGTGGCAGCATAATTTTGCACTTATTTTTATCTTAATGATTTAATCACAAACGCAAAAAGAGTAATATAAAAAAACTGTTTTTGAATGAATAAAGGAACCGACAGGCCTTGCACTGCTAAAAGAACACCAATATACAAAATATATAAGAAAAAGGGCATCCTTGCTAATTTTGATATACAAGAGTAGTAGTGGTAGTGTGTATCATGTCAAATTACGGCTCTGATAGTTTTTCTCTGGGCATAACGAAGGTGATACCTTTTCCTCAAGTAGATTGACAAGGAATAGCAAATTGGATCATAGAATAGGGTAAAGAGAGCTCAACTTTGTTCCAAAGAAAGCAGATCGATCAATTAACAAAGAACAAAGACATTTCAGAGTAAAAGATCAACTTTTTTCTGTTGAATTCCATAACGCAACAAGAATATCCTCAAAAACATATTTTTACAAAAAGTGATTATAACCCATTTCATAACGCAATAAACCCAACAAACAGAAAACGAGAGTGGGGGCTCAATAATAAGAACAATGCACTGTTTGGTTGGTGCGAAAGTGCAGAAAAATAAAAGAGAACTGAAACAACTACATGCTGGGAATATGTAAAAGATAGAAACTTGGAGGTCTCTTGGCATTGATTCATTAAACAAAAGAGTACTTCGGTCATGCAAGAAAACGAAGATCTGATCAAATAATGACAAGGGGCAGAGTATCTGAGACAGAGAGTGAGATTTTTCTTACTTGGCTCAGTGGCTGGGAGAAGTGTCGGGTCCTCCTTTTGCTTACTCCATAGTACTGATTGCCTCCTACTTGAAGAGAGAGCTTGGTTGGGTCAGTGGGTCTTTATAATGCTCCCACTACTCTTCCATTTCGAGAGATCAATTGTATTTAGCATAAATTTGCATATTGCATTGCATTTATTAAAGAATGAAAAATATCTCAGAGAGAGAGAGAGAGAGAGAGATCTACTTCTATTTCTATAGCCTTTTTATGGGATCTGCAGTCTCCACTCCAGCTAAGGTTAAGTTGGAAACCAATGAGCCAATAAAGTCCAAGCAAGCAGATTCATAGATAGAAGGGCGGTGATCTACCATAATTTTTTCTATTTTTTATAGAAAAATATAAAAAAAGATAAATTCATTTCAATAAGTTTCTTTTTCCCAACCAAATGAAAGTAAAAGAAAAATTAAATAGAAGGAATTCGCACTCATGACTGTATATGAAAGTTAAATATGGTTCTAAAATTGTGAAAGTAAGAATTTTCTTGACTTTGCTATGTTTTATGCGGGATCTATTTGTATTAGAGGTGTGGTTAATAAATGTGGTATAAATAATATTTTTCGCTTTCTAATACCGCTTGCATAAAAAAAAATTAAAACAAATCTCCTCCAAATATATCAGAAAATAAAATAAAAAACTCTCCTACAATCCCCTTAGCAGTGTGCTTAATTCAAAAATACTATTTCTTAACTAAAGAATATTTGCAACAATTTTGTTTTTCAAATTAATTATATTTTAAACAAAATACTGGTGGGACTCTTTGTTGTGACAATGAATTGACAAAATAAAATCTGATTCCATTGCAATCCATGTGCTTATAATTCGTTTTAGCACCGACACATGCTATAGGAGGGTCTCACACACAAAGTCGCTTTTGGGATGAAATTGACCAAACTAATGAGAACGTGGGCCTTGGGGCCACCTTATCAAAAAAATACCCCACTGTGATGGCGTCATGATGCAATCTCAACCGTGCATGCATAATAAGCCGACACAGCCTTGTGCTCAACAACGGCTGAGATTGAGCCATCGCCGAACGTATTTACATTCGCTTCCAAGGCATTATTAGAGTATCCGCAATAGTTTAATTTATTGAATTTTTTTGGCTAATTGCAGTAGTACAGTTCAATAACTTCTAAATTAAAAATTATTGTAGTCCAACTTTCAGTAAGAGAGAGGCTGTAAAGTTATTATGGTGGGCTAGCTTATTTAAATGAATTTCATTTCATTGTCCATTTTATTGACCTCTGAAATGAATTGAACTTTACCACTGCAAATCAAAAGTTCAATTTATTGAAATAAAATTGAAATGACCCTCACCATTGCGGATGCTCTTAAGTGAAGCGAGTTTGGGCTAAATATGAGTATTACTTTTGCATTTTAATATTGGGTTTTTGCTTAAGTGTAGACTATTTGCTTAAATGGCGTATATCTTTTAAAAACTAGGGTTTATGAGATGTGTATTTCTATAATGTATTAGAGTGTATCAAGGATATTTTTTGTGGTTAAATAAGATGTATTTAATTAATTTTACATTTTGATTTAAATATTATAGTGTACTTAGATCATAAGGTGTATTAAGTTAATTTTAAAGTTCGTTTAACAACACCCATAACATATCATATGTTGTGCGGGCCATAAATATTCTAGCCCGAAAAGAAAAAGCAAATAACAAATGATTCCAAATACAGCGGCCTACTATATTTCCAAATAACAATTACTTGAGTAATTTCTTTCCAACTCATCATTCGTCATATTCTTTCTCCATCTATTAATTAAAATTGCAGTGTTTGAGAGCTACATATATCTGTCCTTTCTTCTCCAAATTGTTCAACAAAAAACAGGATGTTATGAGCTGCATGCAATATCTTCTAACATATTTATAGGTATTCTTTGTACCATCTGTATATCCTCACTCCACCATGCTTTCTGTTTGTGGTCCTTCTTGGGGCTTTTCTGTTTGGCCTTTTCATGCTTCCTGGCAGCCATTTTCTTCTTCCTAGCAGCTTTTCTCACCTTGGCTTCTTTCTGCAAAACCCAATAATATTACGATCAACTAAATTTAAAAGCTAATAAAAATACTTATAGACATGCAAATAATTGAATTTATCTTCACAACTCAACAACTCTCCTCCATCAAAAATCTGCTATCTACACAAGCTTCTTTGATTCATGGTCTAGCTGAGGGAGTAAACATTGATTTCTTATCTAAATCCGTTTCTGAAAGTTCTAATGCAAATGATGTATTAATTTATGAAGATAAAGAACCTTCAGAATTGGAAAAATGATTAGTAGAATTTCTTGATCTCTTGGATGTTCTTTCATTAAGGACTTGTTGTCCAAGTTATGTTAGGATAGATAATTAGTTTTTTTTCTTTTATTTTTTCTCTTGTTGGCCGTGATATATAAGGATATAAAGGGCTTTGCTATTTTTCATTTTAATTTTTATTATGAGTTTGAGGATCTAATTTTCTTAGCTAGGGTTAAGATGTAGCCTAATTATGAATGCTCAATTTTTTTAGTTAATATAAATTTCAAGTTTTTTCCTTTTTATTGAGTATGTGTTTTGCCGTGCTTAATGTTTAATTTGATTTTTTAAAGGCCTAATCACCATTTAAGTTGAATTAGTGTGATGCAATGCAAGTTGGAGTAAATGCTATATCTAACTTGAGTTTTGAACTCACGTCTGCAGTCTTCAACCAACCATTCACCCTAAGTCTGCAACCACATGTTAAACAACATCCATTCACCCTATGATTATGCTCGCACAAGTATTCTGATAGCAGTTTATTATAAGAGGAAGAGAGAGGCGCGGGAGGGGGGGTGGGCAGGCCCCGCCCTGATCAGGGGCAGTCAGTGACTGCCCTGGGCCCATTATTCAGGGGGGCCCAAATATTTTTTTTTAGTAAGTATTATATTATATTATTATAACTATTAACTTATTTAATATTTTGAAAAGGAAAAAAAAAGACCAACAATCTGGTCTGTTCCACTTCTCAAGAAGAAGAATGCTTTTGTGCGCCTGTTCCTGTTCCACTCCTCCAGGTCGCTTTTACTTCTTCTTCTTCTTCGTCTTTTTTTCTTCTTTCTCTTCTTCTACAGAGTTTTGAATCCTCTCCTAAGCCTCATCTAAGCTGGTCCTTGTGATTTGTGAATCCAAAATCCTAAGCCTCCATCTAAGTTGGTCCTTGTGAATCATCTTCTTTTAGTTACAGGTTAAAATTATTTCTGTTTGTAGATTGGGGAGATTCCAAAATCCAAAGTGTGGGCTTTTATTCAGTGCAAAATTGGTCCTTGTAGATATCAATTGAAGGTAATTTTTTATGATTTGATATCAATTGAAAAGGGAAATATGAATTTATCTTTTTTTTGGTTTGTTTGTAGATTTGTGAACTCATGCAATTACATATTCTCTTTGCAGGAATTCTTTTAAGTTCTAATTGATTGCAAATTTGGAAATATCAAGTTTGTTTCCGTGGAGGGGGATTTCTCAAAGAGGAATTTCTCAAATTCCAGATTAAGCTGTTCTTATTCTTTCAAGTATTAAAATTGGGGCCTAATTTTACCATTAAGTTTAAATATATATAGGCTTAATTTTTAATTTTGCCCTGGGCCCTGAAAAGTTCAGGACCGGCACTGGGGGTGGTGGGTGGGGGGTGGGGGGGTGGAAGAGAGAGAGAGAGAGGCCTGCTGGATATTATGTGGATTAACATACGTCAAATAATCACATTCGGGGATAGATGGGTACATCCCTCTGGATGCATGTGGCACCCATCCAAAGCCACGCAACCACATTATCCACACTGGTTAAATCAAAAAGTTCAAGCTGCTGGTGACGTGTCACAAAGTTGGACAGTTCTCTTTTAAAAAATATACCAATTCAAGAAAATAAAGAAAAAAGGAGAAAAGAAAAATATGCGGTGGGAGGGGCTTGACATAGATTTTGGACTTTTGGTATATGAAAATCAGAATATCACAAATTCACAGTCCACATGACCACCAGCTATGAACAACAATCCTCCACATATTCTCCTTTCTCTTTCTTTTCCCCCTCTCTAACTCAACCACAGAGAGAGAACAAAACAATGGTTGCAGGTGAAAGATGAAGAGGGGCAAAACAGGGTTATGCATCTTCCATGGCCTGTCATTGTGCTTATTATGTATTTCCACCATCACCACTGAGGAAGAACTTCTACAAGACCACTATTCTTCTCTCATCAAAAAGACCCAAGTCTCTTTTGCTTTCTGCCATCAGCAACAATAGAGACTCTTACAATTCTTTGGTTTCTGAGGTAGCATTGCCCTCTCTTTTTGTTTCTCTATCTCTTCATTATGTAATTTGTAATATTTATTTAGGCATTGCCTCCTTTGAGTTATATAAAGGGATTATCTGTTAAGGGATTGTTTAAAATTTTGAAATTTTAGATAATTTTATCTCAAGTCCTAGTCAAGGAGTTGCTTTTAGCCACCAGCATTTTGTTATATTTTAAAAAGATGATGTTTTTGTTCAATGCATTCATTCTCATGAGAAGTTCATAGACTTTTGAGTTCCAGCAGCCCCCATATGGCATCTTTCCATTGAGTTGGGTTGTAATTTGTAGAAAATGCCTCTCTGTTGTAGAAAGTTCTCTCTATGATTTTGAGTATACTGCTCTGCTAGGGTCATTCATTTTTCAGAATAATGATTTTGTCCTAGCACAATGGGAGACTTCACATGACATTTTAGGATATATTATAAGATCTCAACCGTGTGATTGTTGAATACTTATGTTAACGCATGACATCTTAGCTGTTCTGCATCCTCTCACTTTTGACATTGAGTTCATGAAATGCCAAATGAACATTTTATATTCTTGTTTGCAGGCTATCAGTCTTTTGGGTCCAGCAACGTTTGACGCTTCAAAGCTCAAAGTTGAATTTATAGGAGAAGAGTTCAATAATTATGTAGGAATCATCCCAAGAACTTACATCCTATCACATTGTGACTTCACAGCTAACCTGACCTTAACGATCTCCAATGTCATCAACCTTGATCAGGTCTGTTTTCTATTTTATTTCTTCTGATGCTTCTAAAGTTTTTCTTTCATGATACCTATCTATGCTAGGATTGAAAAAGTTTCAATGTGATTGGTTGCATCTGATAGTCCATTTGGTGTTTACGACTGCGATTTTGATCCTTATTGCAGTTAAAAGGATGGTACAGCAAGGATGACGTGGTTGCAGAATGGAAACGGGTGAATGGTGAAATGTGCCTACATATTCATTGCTATGTGAGCGGTCCCAATCTCATGCTGGACCTGGCCGCAGAGTTTAGATATCACATATTTTCCAAAGAAATGCCTTTGGTAAGCGTTTCTTCTAAGACTACTATGATCTCCTATCCTATTTGCAAAAGGGAATAATTAGGAAACTGAGGTGCTTGAGAAGGTAACTCTAAGAGGCCTATATGATATGAACACTTCCATGGCCATGCATAGTCATATACGTTGCACAGGCAACACATTAGAAAACACAAGCCAAATAATGTTAGATACACATATACCATTTAGCAATGTCGCAATTCTCATACAAAATATCATGAAAGGGGTGATATTACACTAAAGACGGCCTTGCGTCTGAGATTTTGCTTGACTTTATTAGGTACTTTGGCATGCCTGAGATGGTTGAATGAATGTTGTGTTACTTAAATATTTCCTACTTTTGGTTTCTATACAAGCAGGTACTCAAAGCTGTGTTACATGGAGACTCTCTACTTTTCAGAGAGCATCCTGAGCTATTGGATGCCTTGGTTCGGGTTTATTTTCATTCCAATTTGAAGAAGTACAATAGAATTGAATGCTGGGGGCCTCTCAAGGATGCTGTAGAGGTAAAACTCAACATGTGCATGCATAACCACACTTAGGCACTTAAATCTGCATGTTGCTACTTTCAAGATTGCTTGCTAATTGTCATGTGAGTCACCATATGTTACTATGTGAAGATTTGTTATCAACTTCAGTCATTACATGTCGTTGTCCCGAAAAATATAGGGGAATTACATATTTTAGGTTCATATGATTCCTTAATTTTCATTTGAACAAGAGTTTTATTTCAGGGAAGACAAGGGGATCATACCAAAGGAATAACTGCACACATGGATTCTTCCCATCCTCGGGACAAGCAGAGAACGCCAAAATCAATATTTCAAGTTCTATTTGCATTCCTTCTTTGATTCTTTGAAGTCAATAACTGCACATATGGATTCTTCACATCCTCGGGACAAGCAGGGAACGCCAAAATCCATATTTCAAGTTCTATTTGCATTCCTTCTTTGATTCTTTGAAGTCTATTGCGTATTATGATCTCGAAGTTTTTTAATACCTTCGAGGCTCGTCAACTTCAACAGCCAACGCCAGAGGCAACGAACGAATCAGCTTTCATGTGTAAAGTTCAAATAATTCTTTGGGAAGACGCGAAAAGGAAAAAAAAAATCAGGTTGATGTAAAACAAGGACTGTTTGGGGTTCATAAAACTGATTCACAATTTTTCTGTGACTAAGACCAATTTGTTCATGCGTTAATCAATGGCTAATGTCTTTGTTGCTTGACATGTCTTTTGCTTCATGTTTACATGCATTCCACTCTATTTTTTCTATTACTAATGCAGATATCAATTCATATAAAATCTCATTGTAAACCAGTGGTGCGGAGCCACTCTTAGAGTGCCCTTGGCCCCCAGGTTTTTGACATCTCTCATCTACTATATGATAAATACGTGTTCTAACATAGACGTAATGACTCCTCTAAAACAAATTAAACATGACTAAGTTAGAAATATTTAACACTAACATGTAAATCTTGAATCAATATGTATTTGATATCCTCGTATTTTCGGCAACCTAACCTTACAATTTTAACTCCGGCCTTGATGTAAATGTCCCAAGCGTAGCGTTTGAGTTTGTTCATGTAAATGTACCAAGCAGAGCGTTTGAGTTTGTTCATGTCTCCCGACTCCATGTGACTCATGAGTCCACTTTGACTGTAGACAGTCCAATTTCACTTAAACCTCTCTTCTAGATCTCTGAAAACTCAAGATCCAACAAAATTCTGGAATTCAGTGGGCCTAGGCCCAGCAAAATTATTGATTTTTTTTTTTTGGACACAAGCAATATTACGGAAGGGGATTTCAAACACAAGACTTTGGGTGTAGCACTGTTCAATTCCCTCGCAACTTCTCATTATTGTTAAAAGCGAAAATCCCCCCACAATTCACTACTCGCTAAACAACAAAATCACTATTTTGAGCAAAACATGGAAGCTGTGTTGTAGGTAAAGTGCATGAAATGAAAGTGGGACGAAGGTTCCTACTCTCCCCCAAAAGATGTAATATTGGATATCTCTAGCTAGCGCAAGCTACTTCTCATGCAACTCTCTCTTCCTCTCTCACTCTCTAAATACTAGATACACACACATGCAGAGGCTCATCTCATTGGCAGATGTATGCAGTACAGAGTAACGTGGAGATGGAGAGGAAGACGACCATGAAGACTACGCATCATATCGGCGCAGAGTTGGAAGCAGTGTCGAGATTCGTCGGATTAGGAAGTAGCTCCAAGAGATACTGCCTAGTCCCTCCTAGAGGAAGGATCAAGCGTAAGATTCTTGCCCTTCTATTCAAAAGATTGAAGCTTGCAACCCAACATTCATGTACGTAATTCCTCATACTGAACTTGGAAGGCACAAGTATGGTATGGTATTAAAATACTTGTATATATATGTTTGTGGAGAATTTTCTAGTAAGGATGCCCTTATTTAAAATAAATAAATAAAACGGGGATCCTTTCTAGATAGAGCTACTACGCAAAGCATTCAACGATGAGAACCATTTGTATCCTTCGTAAGATGGTTTTCAATATGTTATATATGATGCAATGTCATTCAAAATGGCCAGTTGTATTTCTATTGCTTTAATTACCTTTTAAGAATTTTAAGTTAATTCATATTTGTTTTTAAAATTTCACCTTTCCCTCCCTCTTCTCTCAACTTCATCACAACAACAACCATCATATGCTGCGTTGCCCCACCAGCGTCACTTTGGACTATCACTCGTCACGAAGGGAACAAAGCCTCATTTCGGAAAAACAAAACTTTCTTGTAACAGGGATAACACTGTTTTGCTATCCTCGACCGATGATACAATGACAAGTGGAAAAGTTATTCCATCTGTCATTGTCTTATTAGTTGGGGATAGAAAAATTGTTATCCTTGCATGAGAGTTTCTCTCCTCACCTAGGAATGGGCAACCGAACATACATTGACGAAGCCTCACCCAATCGACATCGGTGTAAGTGTAATAAAGAAATGCAACACTCACAACAGAGTTACACCATGAAAATGAGCTAGCTATAATTAAGTATTGAACTAATGACAAACATATCATACTTGCCCATGTGATTCGAACTTGAGACCTCCTCCAACCAAATGGAGACAACTACCACTAGACAAAATGATAGTTAGCATATAAATTTGACTTTAAGGAACTTGCAAGATAAGTGTATCCAAACTAAATTGTTTTCTTTAGTTTGTTGGCGTTATCCAAGTTGCAGTGCAAGCAAATGATATATGTTGCTTCTCTGCTCGTCTTTCCCTCATCTTATTTATCACTTTATTGGACCAATTAATTAATTATTTTTTGGTTGTATTTACATTAGATGGAATGGAAACCCCCTCAACCTCTTTCAATTCTCTCTGATCATTTTGTCACAAGCCCTCACCATTTGGGCTAACCCAAAAGGCACTAATTAGAAAATATTTTATCCTAAAAAGAATTGCTAAGTTTTCGGTGATCGTATGGTGTCTCTAAGCTTATGAATTTAAATTTATTTGAATATATAGTAAAATCTGTGAAAGGATTTAAACGTTAGAGTTATAGATATCTTCAACTTGAAAACAGTAAAGATCTGAAACAAGGTAAAAGCAATGGCGGACAATTATTTGAGAGTAGTTATGATGATAATGTTAGGATTGATGGGTCTTCTCCAAATTGTAGTAGAAGCAAAAGATGTTGTGTCTCCCTCATCTCTTCCTCCACTTCCCTCTGAAATTCTTCCACTCTCATAAAATGATAATTTTATGCCGAAAATTGTCAAGTATCTACCTCCAAAAAATCCGAAGTGTGTTGTCTATACAGTTCCCAGACTTTGTCATGAACATATTAAAGCGTTCGGAAGTTTCCTGGGATGCATGAAATATACGATCCCAGCCTGTCTAACTCCTCCTACAAGCGTACACAAAAAGAAACCGTAGCCCTATCCTTAGAGAGCTATTAGAAGTTCATTAGCACTTTGGTAAAAAATAAAAATAAAAAATCCTAAATTTCCCTTTGCTAATCTATTTGAAGAGGTAAAATGGCGAAATAAAACAACCAGTAGTTTTTGCTTTTTTATTTTTTGTTAAAAATGTTGCAATTTACACAACGAAAGAAACGAAATAGGGTTTGACCAATTAACTCATCTTTTGTCACGATTAATGAGTTTTATTTCCTTTCACATAAACTGGATGAATTTTTGGGGACTAGGGTGTGAAGTGGACACAAACTGGATTTGACCACGCATAAACGCGCATAGTTCGTAGGCATACATAATAAAGTGGACACATGCATATATAGAGTAGCATGGTAGCAAATTAGTAATTAATACACACATAGCATTAAGGTAAACAATAGCAATACCGGTATACTTTACATTTAAGCCATTATTATTTGGTAATAATTTATCAAGTCTTGGACTGATCTTATTGGACTGGAAATTCTAAGCACCCGAAATCTCTCTCTGATATGCTCCAATTTACATGGATCAATGCAGAGTCGGCGCTACTTTATTGACCTCCCACATCAATTACCTATAAAAATATTGTACAAGTATATTGAGAGAGAGAGAGAGAGAGAGAGAGAGAGAGAACAAAACGTCACATGAACATATATTGTAAATCAAGTTTTTCAGAAGTTGGTTAACAAATTTAAAGTATAACGATACTGGTTGGCATGTGCAGGCCCTACCTTTTATTTTGTCTGACCCTTTTCATTGTACAAAACGTCAATGACCTATAAAATAACAAGGCATCAGTTACTGAATGAGTAATGCTACACTTACTATATTTTTATCCCAAATTTCTATATCACATGATGTGGCACGTCCATATCATATGCCACATCAATTAAATCAATGAAGTGTATTAACAGTGCTTTTTAAAGTGTTAATAAATCATAAAAGAAAAGAAAATGTTAAATAAATTTAATTGATGTGGTTGTCCACCTCATTTGCCACATAAGGTGGTATAGGAATGTGATATGATAAGAGTAGCATTATTTGTTACTAAATATATGAGAAGGGGGAGGCAAAAGCGAGCGAATATTAGAAGAAGAAACTTAGCAAAACATAACAAAGAGTTATCACCTGGTAAATAAGGTAGACCATCCCGGGACAGAATATCGAGCTGAGAAGATGAGGGTCGAACGATCCATTCGTTACACGATCGCAATCTTTCCCCAGACCACCCATATTCACTTTTGTAGTGATAACTGATTTCAGAGATGTGCTGAACTTTGTCATGATCCAAGCTTCCTTCTCCACGTATTCGCTCCACGATTTCATTGGGAACATTTACCAGATCGAAAGTGTGGAGACATGTAAGTTGTTCGATTCCATTAGGCAATTGCTCTAGCTTCATGCATTCAGTAATTACCAGTGTCTGTAATGCAGGCATCGCCCCCTTCTCTATGTTGATCGCATTCAACTGAGAAAAATCCATCAAGTACAATTCAGCAAGCCTTGGGAATCCAGTTTGAAAGACCAGTTGATTTCCGACGTATGAGTTGTTTAGCCGAAGTATGGTCAAATTAGGCAGAGCTTTGATGTGAGGAACAAAATCTTCCGTTAATCTTGACCAATGCAATCTCAATGCTGTAAGGCTATATAGAGAATGAAACCAAAGCGGCACGCTCTCTAATTTACCAATTAGACCAAGTGCCTTGAGCATAGGAGGAGCAGATGGCAATGCGTGCAAGCGTAACACTTCATCCTCAGAACTTGTATGGACAAACAAGTGTTCAAGGTGTCTCAAACGTTGGATGGACTTGCACAAGTCTTCCTCATCGGCCTCTCCCAAATTTGTTATGCTCGTTCTTGTGAGTTGGGTCAAGCGTCCAAGTTGTTTGATTAACCCGTCTCTCAACTCAATAGCATCCAAAACTTGTAAGTGCTTTAGCTTACATATGTCGAGTGGTACTTGTGTGCCATCAAAGAAATAATAAGACCTAAAAAGCGCTTCAAAATTGCAATGGTACATCAAAAGATGTCGTAAGTGTTTTAACTTCACAATCCCCGCTGGAAGCGAGCGAATTTTGGAATGCCTAATGTCCAGGGTTTCCAAATTATGAAGTTTTCCTATGTCTCTCGGAAGCTCTTTCACTTTTGTTCCTTTCAAATTTAAGTACTTCATGTTAAAAAAATGAACTATTTCATATGGGAGTTGAGAAATCGGGACATGTTTAAGATCCAAAACCCTTAAGAGTTTGAAACCAGAGGGCAGTTTTTCAACTGAAGAAGAATCAGATATCTTCGGAGCAAAAATAAAGAAGGTGCGAACCTTTGACATGTCTCTGTATGTTTGTAATTCTCCATAATTTGCTTGCATTGATAGGCGATGGGGAGCTTTGCTATCTTCATTTGTTTTTTGCTCATCAAAAATGGTACAAAATTTCTCCGCTTTAGAAATTGAAAGCGCAATTTCTCGTAAAAGGTCGTGCACCTTAAACGTTTTGGCCATTCCAAATGGATCCCTCCTAACAACTTGTACCATGCATCGACAAGTGAGCTCTGCTACATAGCTTTTAGCAATGTCTTCCGGCTTAGGCCCTTCGACTCTTTCCACAAATCCCTCTGCCATCCACAATCTAAAAAGCCTTGCAGAGTCAATCACATAATCTTCTGGGAAAATGCACAAATATAAGAAGCAATGCTTTAGTCGATAAGATAAGTCATTAAAGCTTAACAGCAAGATGCTCTTCACTACGTCAAGCTTCGGGTTGTTACTTAGCTCCCAATTCAAAGTGCTGGAAAATTTCATCCAGTCAGACGGCAATCTTCTGGTTGACATGAGAGCACCCAAGGCTGCAATTCCAAGAGGTAAGCCTTGGCATTTTACAAGAAGATCCCAAGCAATGGATTCAAGCTCTGGTGGGCAACAGCCGTTAGGCCAGCTAGAGAAAGCTTTCTTGGAAAAAAGAGCCCAAGCCGCCTTCTCATTAAGAGGCTGAACATGGTGAACATGACTTCCAGCCTCAAATGGAAAAGAAGCAATGTCTTCGTTTCGAGTTGTAAGCATAACTCGGCTTCCATAGGCTCCATCTGGAAGTGCTACGTGGATTTGAGTCCAAAGGTATATATTCCACACATCATCTAACACAATCATATACCTCTTTGGCTGCAAATAGTTGGTCACCATTGCCACCAGATGCATGTAGCTCATATTGCTCAAGTCTTGAGAAACATCTTCCATTGCTGATTTAGAAAGTTCTGTTATCAAGACCCTTAACAGATCTTCAATGTTGTAAGTTTTTGAGACAGTGAGCCACGCGTAGCAATGAAACTTTGCAGTTTGAGTTTTGAAGGTGTTTGCAACTAAAGTTGTCTTGCCCGAACCCCCCATACCAACCACTGAAATTACAGTCCTTTGAGGCTCTCCAGACAGCAACCATCCAACTAACTTCGCTTTAGCATCTTCGATCCCGAAAAGTTCATCATCTTTAAAGAAAAGAGACGACTCGCCGTAGATTTTGACTCGATTGGGATCGTAATGATCAGAACTATTCCTCAGGCCTTCGATACGATCAACACCATAACGTCGGTTTCTCTCTGGAATGGCTTTGATTGTTTTGATGATCCGTTGCAACTTGGTGGCGATCCAATGCCTCTCCCAAAGACCCTTGGGGAAGCAAATTGTTTGACGAAAGGCTCTTCTGTGTGGGCCCCAACTTCTCTGCTTGTTTACTTGATATTGAAACTCGTCAATGATGTCTTGAACGTCCTTGGATACGTCCCTCACATTTTCCACCCATGTTTTCTCCACTTCACTCAGAGCTCCTTTTCTTTCTGCGTCTGCCAAGAAGGCTTTCATGGTTAATAACTCGAGCTTGATTTCTTCAAGCTCATCATGAACTCCTGCTAGCAGAGATGCTTCGCTTTCGAGAAACAATCCTAGTTTGCCGATGGAAAGGTCTATCACAGCGGAAGCCATCTCCTCTTCTTCTCCGGCGCTGTTTACTCTCTCTCTCTCTCTCTCTCTCTCAGACTGCCAAGTCAAGTTTCTTGCAGCACAAGAAGAATGTACTCGTCACACACATGCAAGGTTGTCTTGGGGTTGCTCTTGTTTAGTAAAACACAGGAATCTTCATTTTCTTGTAGCACGATATAAGAATATATTCAGGAGCTCCTCCTGTGTTGATTTCCTTTTTGCAAAAGCCAAAGTCCACGTTTCTTATGGAAAATGGCACCAAAAAACAAACATATCTTCGCTTTCTTGTAGCACGATAAGAATCAATTTATTCACAAGCTCATGTTGCTTTTGTTTTGCAAATGAAAAAATTCCAAATTTTGGTATCACAATTGTAACCAATCTTGGTGTCTCCATTTAGTATAAACAAACAAATCTATCTTCGTTTTCTTGTAGCACGATAAGAATATACTCACAAGACAAGCTCATGTTGGGTTGCTTTTCTTTTGCAAAAGCGAAATTTCACAGTTGGTGTCGGGGCTAAGGGTCCATCTTAAAGGTCATAGTATCGGATGCGGCTGTTATTGTGAACCATCTTTTCTTAATTAGCTTCAGGCCAACAATTTTCGCTTGCCCAAATATAATCATTTGTTTGTGGACTGTTCTTTTGCAAGACAAGTTTGGACTCTGTTACAATTTGTTGGCAAATTTGGTAACAAAGGAATAAGTTAATTTTCCAATAAAAAAGTTCCTCAAGTTATGCTAGCAATAAATATTGTGGAAAAGTTGTTGTATGAGTTTTGGGATATTCAGCTGGTACAACTCAGGAAAAAGAAAAAGGGATAGAAAAATTAAATGGGAACATCCGAGTCTAAATAACTAGCTAAAGTAAATATAGAGCGAGCGGTTTATGAATTCTTGGACTCAAGACCTACTTATTATTAGGTCAATTCAACTCAACCCAAATTTTTTGTGATTGAGTTGGGCGGTTCGGTCGGGTTAACTCAAAATTAAGCATACTTTTAAGTTTTGGTTCCAACCCGTACATAGCCGTTTACGATTTTTTGAACGCAAGACCCGCTCATTTTTAGGCCACCCAACCCAACCAAACTCACTATGATTAGGTTTGGTGGTTTGGTCGGGTTGACCCAAAATTGTGCTCACCCCTAACCCCTACCTAATCGCTCAACCCGATCACAAAAGGGTTGGGTTGACCTAATAATAAGTGAGTCTTGGGCCCAAGAAATAAAAAAACCACTATGTATAGGTTGGGTTTTTGGTTAGGACCAAAACTGACTCAACCCAACCGCTATATATATAACTCGGTTATGAAGATTTTAAATATATATATATATATATATATTAACAAAAAAATTCTACGCCAAGGGGCTAGCTAGTTTGAGATAAAGTATCAACTTGCTGATTTTCCCATTCTCCTTTTGTTCACTTAAACTCTCTTTTGTTTTTTAATACTTTTTAATCAATTTTGTTCTTTATTTTTGTTCTTTCTCTTTCCTATTCTACCCTTACCCTGCATTAATTTCTTTCATCTTCCTTCTTGTGCGAGTCTGCAACTTCCAAAAATGAAGTTTGGTTGAAATTTTTTCAAAAAATCATAACTTTCTTCCTAGTTGTTGGATCCATGAACCGTTTTTGCTCACATGATTGTGAGATTGAGCCCCACAAACTAAGTTAATTTTAAGGGTTGTTGAGATTTTGGAATTTCTCCAGTTTGGGGTTTTTGAGAAATTACTCAGCAATTCAATGCTTTGTTATGGTATTTGAGTATATTTTTGGGGATTCAAAGCTTACTTGAGGATTGGAAATCATTTGAGAGCAATTGAAACACAAGTTAAAGATGGTTTAGTTTGTTGGAATTTTGTATAGAGATCTTTTTGTTGTTTTTTTTTTTATCGATGGGACTTCTTTTCTGTGAACTTTTCTTAATTTTAGTTGTCAAAACCTTAATTATGGGTAAAGGTAGAATACGAAAGAGAAATAACAAAAAATAATTAAATTGATTAAAAAAAATATTAAAAAACAAAAGAGAGTGTAAGTAGACAAAAAGGAAATGGGAAAATATCTCTCTAAATCAATAATGAAAGTGATAAAATAAACATATTTCATATGAATGCAATTGAGAACCAGAGTTATGCACCCTAGGGAAACCTTTATATCCTACTACTACTATACTGAATTGATTTAAATAATAAAATAATTATAAATATAAGTTTGGTATGAATTTATGCCGGATTAGAGGTATTATTAACCAGTCCCTTAAGCAAACTTTTCGATTTGGATTGAATCAGACTAATTGAAGAAAAAAGTCATTTAACCAAATCAAATCAAATCTTTGGTTAGGTAAAATTGAAGAAAAAAGTCATTTAACCAGATCAAATCAAATTTTTGGTTAGGTACGGTTGGTACGCTATGAGATGCCTCCCACCCTAGTGGTTACAAATACAAACAACAGTTTTGAAAAGCAGCCATCACCTGCTTTTCCAAACAGCTATGAGGCCAGGGCTCAATAAACTAAGGGGAATGCTAGAAACCTTCTCTTTTGGACCTTCTCCTTTCCCTCATGATATGTGTCATTTTCTTTACACTTAAAACAATGCCATTAATGCAAATGACCCACTAGTGTAGTGGTTTGGAGTATTTACTCCCTCAGGCAAGGTCCTGGGTTCGAGTCCTTGCATCAGTGTAGTGTGTGTGAGTTTAATATGCTATCGCCCCTCTCAAAAAAAAAAAAAAAAAACAATGCCATTAATACATCAAACAATCTAACTTTTATTTTCCATATTTACCCTTATTTGATGTATTGGCTTTACTTTAATTTAGTAATTTTTTTTTACAGCTTTCGTAATACTTTGTAAAAAATTATTATATTAATTTACTAAATATTAAAAAAAAACAAAATAAAAAACCTATCTCAAGTTGTCCCCACCTTCTTCCCCAAAGCCCAGCACCTCTATCTTCCCCAGCATCTCCTTAGTGCCACCGATCCCCACCCCACCCTCTCCTCCCCAGCTCCCCATACTCTCTCCCTTCTCTCTCCGTCTTTTTCTCTCTTCCCCCAATCTCCCTTCAAACAAAACCAAAGCCCCTGCAAGTTTTATCTACGGTAAGCAGTGGCGGATCCATGAATTTTCATTCCGGGGGTCAACGTGTAAAAGGTTAAAAAAAGTTCTATCCGAAATAGACCCATCGAAATGAAATGATAGGATTCTAATTCATAGTTAATAGATAAAACCATACAAAATACTCATGTTCATTATCAAAGAGAACTGCATCAACTTCGAAAATTAAACACACACTGCAATAAACCAGAAATATCTCTAAGAATGTGATAATAAACCAAAAAAATTAGAGCAATACTCTTCATCTCCCAAGGCGTCTCGTCCTATTCGACCGAAGAGCTGGCATATATTAGTGCAATCCTGCTCATTTTAGGGCATTTACGTTATTTTTGAGGTACGTCGTCGTTTTGCTTTTGGGCTTTATTTGCATTTCTTTTAGGCTCCAGCTCTCAAACTTTGGACCCTTATGAGTACTGTCTTAAGGGGAGCTTTTTCAAGCAAATATTTCTTCAATACGTAAGAGTTAGGTTATTCTTGTAAAACTCTTTGTAGATTGAACATCTAAGGCTTTTTACCTAGATTGACCTTAGGTCCCTTCAAGCATTCATATCATACATGAAAAATTATTTTATGTAAAAATATTGGCTAAGTATGAAAAACGATTTTTTGGAATAATCATTTTCTCAAGATAATTTTTGGCGGCTTTTATTCCTTACACATCAAATAAGAAAACTTGATTTTATGGGATTTTAGTATGAAGTATATATTGACTTAATGAGCCATCATTTTTAGCCTAAATTGTATTTTGCGCTAAAACCGATTTTTCATATTTTGATTTAGTGGGAATTTGATTTTCTAGTATTTTTATTTGAATCCAAATGGGGGAGAACTTCCTTATTTACATTGTAAACTTAAGTAAATTGAGTAATATAAAAATAAATGAATGCGCTCTGGTGTGCTGTGCCCTCTGGAGCATTTCATTAAGCAGTTTGTGGGCAATTTTCAGGGGTCAACATATTCTCCTCCAATGGTGAATTCTGGACTTGCAGGGATTTTTTTTAGAGTCGACTTTTTCATGTGGAGCGAATTTAAGTTGAATTTCTATGACATTTGACATTTAAGTTGAATTATTATTATCATGTGGGATACTTTGTGTAGGTTTATGTTTCATGTGGGTTGCACGCTTTACATATGTTGTTTCTTTAGGTCCTGTTTGGTGTGCTTACCTGGACTAATTAGAATAGAATGGGTTTTAAAGTCCACTCCCATTCATTTTTGCACGAAACAACATACTGAAATTTTGCACGAAAGAAATGCCTTTGGTAAGCATTTCTTCTAAGACTGTACTCTGATATCCTTTCCTATTTGCAAAAGGGAATAATTAGGAAACTGAGGTGCTTGAGAACGTAACTCTAAAAGGCCTATATGATATGAACACTTCCATGGCCATGCATAGTCATATACGTTGCACAGCCAACTCATTAGAAAACACAAGCCAAAAATGTTAGATACACAGATACCATTTAGTAATAATGTCGCAATTCTCATACCAAATATCATGAAAGGGGTGATATTACACTAAGTCTGAGATGTTGCTCGACTTTATTAAGTACTTTGGCAATCCTGAGATGGTTTGAATGAATGTTTTGTAACTTAAATATTTCCTTACTTTTGGTTTCTATACGTAGCTGAGATGGAGACTCACTACTTTTCAGAGAGCATCCTGTAAAATTGTAATCAAAGGAAGAATATTTGATTACTGGATGATTTTCTCTTTACAATGTCAAGGGTTTCGTACAATCAAGAGACTAATAAAGGAAAGCAAATCATGTACAATCAGTTACATATAATTTGGCTCATCCCTCAATCCCTAATATATTATTGGGATTTAGTTGACTTCTCAACACATCCTGAGCTATTGGATGCCTTGGTTCGGGTTCATTTTCATTCCAATTTGAAGAAGTACAATAGAATTGAATGCTGGGGGCCTCTCAAGGATGCTGTAGAGGTAAAAACTCAACATGCGCATGCATAACCACACTCAGGCACTTAAATCTGCATGTTGCTACTTTCAAGATTGCTTGCTAATTGTCAAGTGAGTCACCATATGTTACTTTGTGAAGACTTGTTATCAACTTCAGTCATCACATGTTGTGAAGACTTGTTGTCCCCAAAAATATAGGGGAATTACATATTTTAGTTTCACATGATGCCTTAATTTTCATTTGAACAAGAGTTTTATTTCAGGGAAGACAAGAAGATCATACCAAAGGAATAACTGCACTTATGGATTCTTCCCATCCTCGGGACAAGCAGAGAGCGCCAAAATCCATATTTCAAGTTCTATTTGCATTCCTTCTTTGATTCATTGAAGTCTATTGCGTATAAAATATGATCTCGAAATTTTTTAATACCTTTGAGGCTCGTCAACTTCAACAGCCAACGCCAGAGGCAATGAACGAATCAGCTTTCATGTGTAAAGTTCAAATAATTCTTTGGGAAGACGCAAATGATAAAGACGCATACATATATATAGAGTAGCACGGTGGCAAATTGTAATTAATACACACATAGCATTAAGGTAAACAATAGCAAGACCGGTATACTTTACATTTAAGCCATTATCACAAAGCCAAGTCTTGGACTGATCTTATTGGACTGGAAATTCTAAGCACCCGAAATCTCTGAAGTGATCTGCTCCAATTTAGAGATGAACATGGATCAATGCAGAGTCAGCGCTACTTTATTCATCCCCCACATCAATTACCTATAAAAAGATTGCAGAAGGTATTAAGAGAGAGAGAGAGAGAGAGAGAGAGAGAGAGAGAGAGAGAGAGAACAAAACGTCGCATGAACATATACTGTAAATCTAGTTTTTCAGAAGTTTGTTCACAAATTTAAAGTATAACGATATTGGTTGGCATGCAGGCCCTACCTTTCATTGTTCAAAATGTCAATGACCTATAAAATAACAAAACGTCAGTTACTGAATATATGAGAAGGGGGAGGCAAGAGCAAGCGCAGATTAGAAGAAGAAACTAAGCATAACAAAGAGTTATCACCTGGTAAATAAGGTAGACCATCCCGGGACAGAATATTGAGCTGAGAAGATGAGGGTCGAACGATCCATTCGTTACAAGATCGTAATCTTTCCCCAGACCACCCAGATTCACTTTTATAGTGATAACTGATTTCAGAGATGTGCTGAACTTTGTCATGATCCAAGCTTCCTTCTCCACGTATTCGCTCCACGATTTCGTTGGGAACATTTACCAGATCGAAAGTGTGGAGACATGTAAGTTGTTCGATTCCATTAGGCAATTGCTCTAGCTTCATGCATTCAGTAATTACCAGTGTCTGTAATGCAGGCATCGCCCCCTTCTCTATGTTGATCGCATTCAACTGAGAAAAATCCATCAAGTACAATTCAGCAAGCCTTGGGAATCCAGTTTGAAAGACCAGTTGATTTCCGACGTATGAGTTGTTTAGCCGAAGTATGGTCAAATTAGGCAGAGCTTTGATGTGAGGAACAAAATCTTCCGTTAATCTTGACCAATGCAATCTCAATGCTGTAAGGCTATATAGAGAATGAAACCAAAGCGGCACGCTCTCTAATTTACCAATTAGACCAAGTGCCTTGAGCATAGGAGGAGCAGATGGCAATGCGTGCAAGCGTAACACTTCATCCTCAGAACTTGTATGGACAAACAAGTGTTCAAGGTGTCTCAAACGTTGGATGGACTTGCACAAGTCTTCCTCATCGGCCTCTCTCAAATTTGTTATGCTCGTTCTTGTGAGTTGGGTCAAGCGTCCAAGTTGTTTGATTAACCCGTCTCTCAACTCAATAGCATCCAAAACTTGTAAGTGCTTTAGCTTACATATGTCGAGTGGTACTTGTGTGCCATCAAAGAAATAATAAGACCTAAAAAGCGCTTCAAAATTGCAATGGTACATCAAAAGATGTCGTAAGTGTTTTAACTTCACAATCCCCGCTGGAAGCGAGCGAATTTTGGAATGCCTAATGTCCAGGGTTTCCAAATTATGAAGTTTTCCTATGTCTCTCGGAAGCTCTTTCACTTTTGTTCCTTTCAAATTTAAGTACTTCATGTTAAAAAAATGAACTATTTCATATGGGAGTTGAGAAATCGGGACATGTTTAAGATCCAAAACCCTTAAGAGCTTGAAACCAGAGGGCAGTTTTTCAACTGAAGAAGAATCAGATATCTTCGGAGCAAAAATAAAGAAGGTGCGAACCTTTGACATGTCTCTGTATGTTTGTAATTCTTCATAATTTGCTTGCATTGATAGGCGATGGGGAGCTTTGCTATCTTCATTTGTTTTTTGCTCATAAAAAATGGTACAAAATTTCTCCGCTTTAGAAATTGAAAGCGCAATTTCTCGTAAAAGGTCGTGCACCTTAAACGTTTTGGCCATTCCAAATGGATCCCTCCTAACAACTTGTACCATGCATCGACAAGTGAGCTCTGCTACGTAGCTTTTAGCAATGTCTTCCGGCTTAGGCCCTTCGACTCTTTCCACAAATCCCTCTGCCATCCACAATCTAAAAAGCCTTGCAGAGTCAATCACATAATCTTCTGGGAAAATGCACAAATATAAGAAGCAATGCTTTAGTCGATAAGTTAAGTCATTAAAGCTTAACAGCAAGATGCTCTTCACTACGTCAAGCGTCGGGTTGTTACTTAGCTCCCAATTCAAAGTGCTGGAAAATTTCATCCAGTCAGACGGCAATCTTCTGGTTGACATGAGAGCACCCAAGGCCGCAATTCCAAGAGGTAAGCCTTGGCATTTTACAAGAAGATCCCAAGCAATGGATTCAAGCTCTGGTGGGCAACAGCCGTTAGGCCAGCTAGAGAAAGCTTTCTTGGAAAAAAGAGCCCAAGCCGCCTTCTCATTAAGAGGCTGAACATGGTGAACATGACTTCCAGCCTCAAATGGAAAAGAAGCAATGTCTTCGTTTCGAGTTGTAAGCATAACTCGGCTTCCATAGGCTCCATCTGGAAGTGCTACGTGGATTTGAGTCCAAAGGTATATATTCCACACATCATCTAACACAATCATATACCTCTTTGGCTGCAAATAGTTGGTCACCATTGCCACCAGATGCATGTAGCTCATATTGCTCAAGTCTTGAGAAACATCTTCCATTGCTGATTTAGAAAGTTCTGTTATCAAGACCCTTAACAGATCTTCAATGTTGTAAGTTTTTGAGACAGTGAGCCACGCGTAGCAATGAAACTTTGCAGTTTGAGTTTTGAAGGTGTTTGCAACTAAAGTTGTCTTGCCCGAACCCCCCATACCAACCACTGAAATTACAGTCCTTTGAGGCTCTCCAGACAGCAACCATCCAACTAACTTCGCTTTAGCATCTTCGATCCCAAAAAGTTCATCATCTTTAAAGAAAAGAGACGACTCACCATAGATTTTGACTCGATTGGGATCGTAATGATCAGAACTATTCCTCAGGCCCTCGATACGATGAACACCATAACGTTTGCTTCTCTCTGGAATGGCTCTGATTGTTTTGATGATCCTTTGCAACTTGGTGGCGATCCAATGCCTCTCCCAAAGACCCTTGGGGAAGCAAATTGTTTGACGAAAGGCTCTTCTGTATGGACCCCAACTTCTCTGCTTGTTTACTTGATATTGAAACTCGTCAATGATGTCTTGAACGTCCATGGATACGTCCCTCACATTTTCCACCCATGTTTTCTCCACTTCACCCAAAGCTCCTTTTCTTTCTGCGTCTGCCAAGAAGGCTTTCATGGTTAACATCTCGAGCTTGATTTCTTCAAGCTCGTCATGAACTCCTGCTAGCAGGGACGCTTCGCTTTCGAGAAACGATCCTAGTTTGCCGATGGAAAGGTCTATCACAGCGGAAGCCATCTCCTCTTCTTTCTGTTGTTTACTCTCTCTCTCTCTCTCTCTCTCTCTCACACACACACACACACACACACCCTCAGACTGCCAATTCAATTTCCTTGAAGCTTGTCTTGGGGTTGCTCTTTTTTAGCGTAAGTGGAGTAAAGCTAATGCCAGCAACTCTTTTTCTGAACTTCTCTTTTTGTACTTTCCCTCTTTCATGTAGACCTTTTTTTATTCTTAAAATAATATCATTAATACATAAAATAATTTAGTTTTTATTTTCCAAATTTACCCTAATTAAATATGGGTCATTAAATATTACCAAATGCTTTTTAATTTTAATATTGTTAACTAAACACATTAACCAATGAGTTAGGACTTTTCCTCTTCGCAGCTCCCTCACACGTCAAAATACTGGCTGAAGAGATGAGAAGAGAAGAAGACCTCCATCCATATCCAAACATAGTTGGTCAATCAAAAAGTCGACAAATAACCTATTTGCAGGGCCTAATTTGGATCCCATCATCACATTCATACCAACCCCAATCAGAAAAGCTCCAGATTTTTCATTTCAAAAAA
Organism: Prunus avium; assembly: GCF_965620075.1. Lineage (NCBI taxonomy): Eukaryota > Viridiplantae > Streptophyta > Magnoliopsida > Rosales > Rosaceae > Prunus > Prunus avium. The sequence continues at coordinate 1,270,117 of NC_142291.1, forward strand.
ACAAAAAAGAACAAATGGCCACCAATGCAGTTGAATTGCTACCGAAAGAGTACGGCTATGTAGTTCTTGTTCTTGTTCTCTACACCTTTCTATTTCCAGATGGCTGGCAAAGTTGGCAACCAGTAGAGTGTACAAGGTGCCTTATCGAACTCTGTGCGCTGAGAACAAAGATGCGTTCGACATCCTTGCATCTCTGGGTTATTTTCTTTTCTTTTCTTTTTAATTAAAAATAAATCAACACTAAAATATAATAAAATAATAATTTAATTTGATATATCGGGTGGAGTGTAAAGCTGTGTAAGATGTCAAATTGCCACATCAGCCATCAAATTTAAATTTGATGTTTGGTATTTTACATATCCCCTGGAGATGCTCTAATTTGTTAATGTGTTTAATTAAAAATAATAAAAATTAAAAAGCATTTGGTTATCTATATATATAAAGCAAAAGGCAGAGAATGGTGAAACATTCAAAATACCAGAAAATGCCATTGGTTAATGCAAACATTAAGAATTGAAATTATTAATTAAATGAGGATAATATGGTAAATTCACACTTTTTCATATTTAAAAAAAAATAAAATTAAAAGAAAAATCAGATAATGGCCTATTTTTATGGAACACAACTACCTATTATCTTTTTTAATTCTAAAATCATTTTTAATTTTTTTTTAAAAAAGCCTCTCGCAGGCGCGGAAGCGCGTGCAGAGAGGCTAGTATTTATTAATGAAGGGTAAACTTGGAAAATAAAAACTAGCTTATTTGTTGTATTAATGATAATATTTTAATGAAAAGTGTCACATGTCATGAGAAAAAGAGATAAATGTCTAAAAAAAAAAGTTAGAGAGAAGATTGCTACCATCTCCCTAAAAGTTAATGCACACTTGAGTAAAAACTAGAAATATCATGATATTTCAAAACTTTACTGTGTGGAGTTTCTATAAAAAGGCTTGGGTTAATGACCTAAATAGTCCCCCAACTTTTGCCCTATTATCATTTTGGTCCACCAACTAAAATTTTCAATTCAAACGTCCTTAAACTTTTTATTTTGTACCAAGATGGTCCATCCGTCAAAGTCTGTGTATTATTCCGTGAAATTGAGGGACAAAACCATATTTTTAGGTGAGTATCCTCCTCTAAAAGGGTTATTGATCCTAATGGCCCTCCAACTATTGCTCTAGTATCATTTTGGTCCACCAACTAAAATTTTCATTTGAACCGTCCTTCAACTCTTTTTTTTTTTTTTGGTATCAAGATGGTCCTATTGTTAAAGTCTGTCAATTTCATTGTCAAATTGAGGGGTAAAAATGTCTCTATGAATTAAAATAGTAATATATAATTAAAAATTAAAGGAAACTATTATAAAACTTTTTAAAAAATTAAAAATTGAATCTCACCAGCCACATGGCTTTTTTTTTTCGTGAGACTGACCTAACAATTAATAATAAAAAATTCTCTATTCTATAAATTAATTAAAATCACATAAATATAAATATAAAATAACAATTTTTTAAAAAGAGTAAACAATAATTAAAAATTAAAGGAAACTATTATAGGAACTTGTACCTAATTTTAAAATTGAAAAAATTGAATCTCACCACCAACATGGCTTTTTTTTTTGCTGACATGGACTTAAAAAGTAATAATTTTTTTTCTCTATTGTTTAAATTAATTAAAAAATTTAAAATCAAATAAATACAAAAATAAATAACAATAAAATTGATGGACTTTGACTGTAGCACCATCTTGATACCAAAAAAAAAAAAAGTTGAAGAACGGTTCAAATAAAAATTTTAGTTGGTGAACCAAAATGATACTAGAGCAATAGTTGAGGGACCGGAGGTATTTTGGTTTTGAACGATAGAGCTTCTCAAAAAGTCGCATATACCCTTCAAAACTCAGTCACGTGGCCATCGCGTGATCAGAAGTAACGGAATCTGTAACGGATGGACCATCTTGGTACAAAATAAAAAATTTAAGGACGTTTGAATTGAAAATTTTAGTTGGTGGACCAAAATGATAATGGGGCAATAATTTGGGGACCATTTAGGTCATTAACCCAAAAGGCTTTGTAATCAAGTGAAAATAACAAACCCACAACAAGTCTAAAGCCGTGTACTCCTTTCCAATCAATAAATACTTTCTTTCTATTTCAAAACTTTACCATTATAATCACTAGCCTCTTTGCACTCGTTTCTGCGCTTGTGAGAGGCTTTTTTTAAAAAAATTTAAATTTATTTTAGAATTGAAAAAGATAATAGGTAGCTGTGTTCCATAAAAAGATGATCCATTATCTGATTTTTCTTTTAATTAAAAAAAAATTTAATATGAAAAAGTGTGAATTTACCATATTATCCTCATTTAATTAATAATTTTAATTCTTAATGTTTGCATTAACTAAGGGCATTTTCTGGTATTTTGAATGTTTCACCATTCTCTGCATTTTGCTTTATATATATAGATATAAGCCTCCTAGACAACAGCATCAATATCCCTTCACTCAGATTAACGAAAACAGTACAACAATCTTCCATTTTTCTTGTAGCACCATATAAGAATATATTCAGAAGCTCCACTTGCGTTGCGGTTCTTTTACAAAAGCCAAAGTCCACGGTTTTTTATGACCAAGGATGAAAATATTTGTAGTGCAAATAATATGGGGCTCCAATTTACAGATCTTTCAGTGATATATCAGTATGGTTTAGGTATCGGAAAAAAAAAATCAACAAAAATGACATACATAGGCTCTAAAACACAGAATTTTGGAGTAATTTTACATTATCAATGAATGTATTGAATAAATAAAACTAAAAATTTACTAAGTATAAGATCTACGTATGATTAAATATATGTGGTATGTAATGCCGTTAATGAATAAACCATGCATAAATTCATACTTTGTTTCAACATTGGATTATAATTTAGGTGTGCATCTACATAAATGAAGAGCTCCTATGAGGTTCGAACAATAAGGAACAACCATCGACATCCATACAATAATCATACAAGGTCATGTAACTCGAGCAGTTTGTAAGCCATATTTGAAGCAATAAAATAGCCTCTGATTTAGGGAGGGCTTCTCTGGCAGTAGTCATACAAGGTCATGTGACACCATTTCCACCATGAAATCGCCTCCAAAGGTATATATATATATATCGGGGCGGATTCGTGGCACTACGTTTTTGACACAAGTTTTGACACAACTTTTGGGCCATTAGATTACTCCACTTTCGATGGAGTAATTTTTGGGTGTTCCAGGTACACCACATGGCTGGTGCACCATCCAATAGACGGAGGACATATGAAATATTTCCAATGCAGCCCGCCACATGTCATAAAAAGAAATACAGTAAGTCGAACAATAATTCCACATGTCCTATGTTTATTGGATGGTACACCAGTCACGTGGTGTACCCGAAACATATAAAAATATCTCCTTTCGATGGTTAAGATTAAATATTACATGGCAAGTAGTTTTAATTTTTTTAAATAGACAATCATTTATTTTATTTTCTGTCTCATAAAAATAAAAGAAAATCTCTCTCTCCAACTTTTTTGCTGGAAGACGTATCTCTCTTGCCTTTTTAATCTTAAATATTTATTAGGATCTAATAAATAAAGAATTTCACCAAAAAGTAAATGCCCAACCCACAATCCCACATTCTCACGTCTCTCTCTCAAAAGAAGATAATGTGAGATTCTTTATTTATTAGACCCTAATAAATATTTGAGATTAAAAAGGCAAGAGAGATACATCTTTCAGCAAAAAAAGTTGGAGAGAGAAAGATTTTCTTTTATTTTAGTGAGAGAGAATAAAATTAATGATTGTTTATTTTAAAAAATTAAAACTATTTACCATGTAATATTTAATCTTAACCATCGAAGTAGTAGAGTAATCTAATGGCCCAAAAATTGTGTCAAAACTTGTGCCAAAAATATAGTGCCACAGATTCGCCTCGTATATATATATATAACTTAGTTTTGAAGATAACCAAAAAAAAAAAAATCCAGCGATCTAGTTTGAGATGAAGTATCAACTCCTACATGATTAAACATATTTCATATGAATGCAATTGAGAACCAGGGTTATGCGGCCTAGAAAGACCTTTATATCCTATTATTAGGGGTCGTTTGGCACATCAAACTGTTACAGACTGGACTAAATCATGGGATTGTCTCGGATTGGCCTAAGCTGGATTAAGTACTGACCTACTTTTGGTGCTACTTCGGATTAAGAAGCTGAATTATAAAAATAGTGAAGACCTATGTTTGGTGCTGTGTCAGACTAAAAAATAATTCTTATAATATTTAAATTTAATTGGGGTTTTTGACTTAAAAGATAAATAAAAGCTACAGAGAAACCCAACTCAAAGATTTATAACAATATCTATCTGAAGAAAAAAAAAAAGATTTATAACAATAATAAAAAGAAAACAAATAAAATTCTTTTTTTTTTTAATGAAGAATAAAATTATGATATTTGTTTTTTGGCTTCTCAAGATTAATTTTAGTTGGTCAAAACTTTGTTAAAGGAGCTAAGCTCACTCTATATAATTCTAGGTTTTTCAGGGACCAAGTAAAACAATAATTAAAAAAATTATTTATATATATGTATAATTTTTGTATATTTGACTTTTGACTTCAAATTGAAAAATATAAGTTGACAAGGTAAAAATTGCTCCTGATAAAGAAAGCATCACATCATGTATTATTAAACTTGTTTCAATATAAAAAAATATCAAACATTTGTAAATTACTATAGTTTGATTTTCCAAATGCAATATCAAAATAATTATTGTAATATTCTAAGGATTTTTATCTTAAAAAAATAAATACAGCAAAAAAATTCATTCATAGATCTAAAACAATAATTAAAAGAAAACAAATAAAATTATGATATTTTTTAAAGAGAGGCGTTGGACTCACGTATTCTATTTAGTGAGTGTGTTATTTAGCAAACCACTTTTCAGTCTCATTATATTAGACGAGTGAGTGAGGCATTTTTTTCACTACTATACAGTTTTATTTAAGTTAGTCCCGTCTCTTACCAAACGAGGATTTCAAGTGCTATAATATTTAACCCAGTCTAATCTAGTGAGGCGTAATTCATCAAGTGATTTTCCAAACAGGTATGGTTGGCAACTTGTCACGGACTTTTGTATAAATAGTTGATGTCAGATTCATCAGGCAAGGCCACAGGCCAGGCCCACAGACCAGGGCTCAATAAAGTAAAATGGTACATTTGATTGAACCTGACCTTGCTTTTCCAATGGGTGGTTGCCAAAAAGCAGATATTATATGGCCGACAATGGCCCAGGGCTTAATAAAGTAAACTATGGGTGTACAAAATTTTTTGTACCTCCCTAATTGGACAAGGCCATGTCATTGGTTGCACACGTTTTGTGTATAACTTGATGCACCGTTGAGAAAATTTTTTGAGGTGAATTTAAGTTGAATTTCTATCACATGTGAGGTGAATTTAAGTTGAATTTCTATGACATTTAAGTTGAATTATTTTCATGTGGGATCAAGAGAGCGACCATACATTTTCGTATCATGATCAACATTAAAGAAACATAGTACGGGATAGAAGGGGCAGATGCAATTCGACATCTAACCCATAAAATCAAGACAACAATCATCAAAATGTCTCAACATTTAACAATAAAATTGAAAATAAAAAAGTTTCTGAGATCAATTTTAGGGTTAACGACAAAAAATACTCTGTTGGTTTGGAGTGGTTCTCAATATGGACCACCGGGTATCAATTTTATCAATTTACACCCTTACGTTTACAATATTGTTCAATTTCATCCTTTCGTTAAGTTGACTGTGTGGTCAATTGTTAAATACTGACGTGTCTATTGTGGGATCCACATACTAACCAACTAGTTCCTAAATAAAATAACATAAATGTAAAAAAAATAAAAATAAAAAATAAAAATCTCAGCCCCTCTCCAGGCCAACAAACCCAAATCTTCCCTCTTCGTCTTCTACCTCCATTCGAATCACCCCTTATACAAATAAAGATGAAATTGGAAATATAGAGATAGAGATAGAGATAGGGAAAGGGATAGGGATAGAGATAGAAAGAGAAGGAGGAGGAGAAGTAGGTCTGGGACCGATTCATATGGAGGTAGAAGACGAAGAGGGAGGAGCTAGGTTTGTTGGCTTGGGGAGGGACTGAGATTTTTATTTATTTATTTATATTTACATTTTTGTTATTTTATCATTTTATTTAGAAACTGGTTGGTTAGTAGATGGGTCCCACAGTAGACACGTCAGCATTTAACGATGGATAGAATGATGAAATTGGACGATGTTGCAAACGTAAGGGTGTAAATTGATAAAATTGATACCATGTGATCCATATTGAGAACCACCCCAAACCAGCAATGTGTCTTTTGTCGTTAGCCCTAAATTTTAACATTGTTTGAGCAAAATCAGAAGCCAAACACAAGTCTTCCATGACAAAAAGGGAGAGATATCAGAAGCTTAGAAGAGAGAAGAAGACGTAGCAGACACGACGAAGGCAGAGGAATATGAGCTCACGTTCGTTCGAAACCCATGTCGCTATGTGGGTTTTCAAATCTAGCGTATGATGGATTGGTATCCAAAATCAATAGATTATTATAAATAAACCCAATCCTAGACATGTATTTATAAAAAAACTCACACACTATTTAAACATAGAAACACACCCAAAATCAACCCCAAAATCAACAATTGTATATTTTTTGGGTGTGTTTATAAATGGGTTTTGAGTGTGTGTAATGATGGGTTTTTGGTGTGTTTATAAAGTGTTTTGGGTGTTAGATTTTTTTATAATTTCAGCCCCCATTTTGGGTGTTTTAGTGAAACTCCCATAAAAATATGAGTCATAACTAGTTTGTGATCCACTTAAGCCCACCAAACAACGAACTGGACCATTTTTAATTTAATTGGACTTGTCCAGTTCAAACCAGCCCGCCAAACACAGCCTAAGAAAACTGATATAGCGTTTTAGTAGCTATGGTCCCTAAACTTAAATTATGGGAAAAGGAAAAGGAAGTAGCAATACTGATACAGTTTACATTTAAGCCGTAATGTTGTAATAATATTAGTCTTGGACATGATCTCATAGGATTCGAAAAGCACACAAATTTTGCAATGGTTTGCTCCAATTTAGAGATGAACACTGATCAATCCAAAGCGGTGGCTCCTTAATTTGTTGAGCTCCAATCATTTACCTGTAAAAAATTGTACAAGTAATTAAGAGAGTGCCCATTACCAACAATATCGACATTGTCCCCAACTTAACCACCTACAAAGCTCATTATGTATGAGGTTTTATCACAAAAGGTCTTGATAATATTAGTAGTGGAACCATTCATTATATATTGTAATTTATTTAGTTAAGTTTCCGATGTGGATTTTATATTCTTCAACATAGAGCAGGAAAACAACATGGCATAATAGAAGAAGAAACCAAGCATGAAAAAAGAGTCATCACCTGGTAAAATAGGTAGCCCATCCCGCGTAAGAATGTCGACCGAAGAAGATGAGGGTCGAACAACCCATTGTAGAGAGGATCGCAGTCTTTCACCCGACCATCCAAGTTCAGTTTTGTAGTGATAACTGATTTCAGAGATGTGCTCAACCTTGGCATGATCCAAGCTTCCTTCTCCGCGTATTCGCTCTACGAGCTCATTAGGAACACTAACCAAACTCAAATTTTGGAGACTTGTAAGGTGTTCGGTTCCATTAGGCAATTGCTTTAAACCCATGCATTCAGTAATTACCAGCGTCTGTAATGCAGGCATCGCCCCCCTCTCTATGATGATCACATTCAACTGAGGAAAATCCATTAGGTACAATTCAGCAAGCTTTGGGAATCCTGTATGAAATACCAATTGATTTCCGACATATGCGTTGTTTAGCCGAAGTATGGCCAAATTAGGCAGAGCTTTGATATGAGGAAGAAAATCTTCTGTTAATCTTGACCAATGCAATCTCAGTGCTGTAAGGTTTTGAAGAGAATGAAACCAAAGCGGAACCCTCTCTAATTTTCCAATTAGACCAAGTGCGTTGAGTACAGGAGGAGCTGACGGCAATGCATCCAAGCGTAGCACTTCATCCTCTGCACTTGTATGGACAAACAAGTGTTCAAGGAGTTTCATGCTTTCAATGGACTTGCACAAGTCCTCCTGATCAGCCTCTCTCGCATTTGTTATGCTCATTCTTGTGAGTTGGGTCAAGTGTGCAAGTTGTTTGGTTAACCCGTCTCGTAATTCGATAGCATCCAAAACTTGTAAGCTCTTTAGTTTACATATGTCGAGCGGTCCTTTTGTGCCATCAAAGAAATAATAAGACCTAAAAAGATCTTCAAAATTACAATGGTACATCAAAAGATGTCGTAAGTTATTTAGCTTAACAATCCCATCTGGAAGTGATCTAATTTTGGAATGCCTAATGTCCAGGGTTTCCAAATTATGAAGGTTTCCTATGCCCCTCGGAAGCTCTTTCACTTTTGTTCCTTTCAAGTTTAAGTACTTCAAGTTAAAAAACTTCACTGTTTCATCTGGGAGTTGAACAATCGGGACATGTCTAAGATCCAAGACCTCTAAGAGTTTGAAACCAGATGGCAATTTTTGAAATGAAGAAGAATCAGGCATCTTAGGAGCAAAAATAAAGAATGTGCGAACCTTTGACATGTCTCCGTGTGGCTGTAGTTCTCCATAGTTTGCTTGCATTGATAAGCGATGGGGAGCTCTGCTATCATCCTTTGTTTTTTGCTCATTATAGACGGTACAAAAGTTCTCAACTTTGGAAATTGAAAGAGCAAGTTCTCGTAAAAGGTCATGCATCTTGAACGCCTTTGCCCGTCCAAATGGTTCCCTCTTAACAACTTGTACCATGCATCGGCAAGTGAGCTCCGCTACATAGTTTTCGGCGATCTCTTCTGGCTTAGCCCCTCCAACTTGTTCCACAAACCCCTCAGCCATCAACAATCTAACAAGCCTATCGCATTCAATCATGTAATCTTCTGGGAAAATGCAGAAATATAGGAAGCATTGCTTGAGTCGGTAAGGTAAGTCATTGAAGCTTAGCAACAAGATGCTCTTCACTACTTCAAGCAAAGGGTTGTTACTTAGCTCACAACTCAAACAGGTGTAAAATTCCGTCCACTCAGACGCAAGCCCTTTGGTTGACATGAGAGCGCCCAAAGCCACAATTCCCAGAGGTAAGCCTTGGCATTTTCCAACAAGATCCCTAGCAACGGGTTGAAGCTCTGGTGGGCAACAATTATCCGGCCGGCTAGAGAAAGCTTTCTTGGAAAACAGATCCCAAGCCTCATTCTCATTAAGAGGCTGAACTTGATGAACATGACATCCAGCCCCAAATGAAAAAGAAGCAATGTCTTCTCTCCGAGTTGTAAGTATGATCCGGCTTCCATGTGCTCCATCTGGAAGTGCTACATGTATTTGCCTCCAAAGATTAATATCCCACACATCATCTAGCACAATCACATACCTCTTTGGCTGCAAATAGTTGACCAGAATTTCCACCATTTGTGTGTAGCTCATATTGCTCAAGTCTTGAGGAACATCTTCCCTTGCTGATGTAAAAAGTTCTGTTATCAAGACCCTTAAAAGATCTTCAATGTTGTAAGTTTTCGAGACAGTGATCCAAGCATGGCAATCAAACTTGGCAGTTTGAGTGTTGAAGGTGTTTGCAACTAAGGTGGTCTTGCCAGAACCCCCCATACCAACCACAGAAATTACAGTCCTTTGAGGCTCTCCAGACAGCAACCATCCAACTAACTTCTCTTTAGCATCTTCGATTCCGACAAGTTCATCATCTTTAAAGAAAAGAGATGACTCCCCGAAGATTTTGACTCGATTGGGATCGTAGCCATGGGAATTAGTCGTCATGCCATCTATACGATCAACACCATAAGGTTGGTTTCTTTCCGGAATGGCTCTGATTGTTTTGATGATGAGCTTCTGCAATTTGGTGGTGATCCGATGCCTTTCCCAAAGGTTCAACGGTGAGAAAATAGTTTGACGGAAGGCTCTTGTGTATGGATCCCAACTTCTCTGCTCATTTTCGTGATATTTGAACTCGTCAATGATGTCTTCAACATCGATGGACAGGTCCCTCACATTTGCCACCCAGGTTTCATCAACTTCACTTAGAGCTCCGTTTCTTTCGGCATCTTCCAAGACGGCTTTCATGGTGAGCAACTGACGCCGGAGATGCTCAAGTTCATCACCAACTCCTCCCAACAGAGGCACTCTGCTTTCAAGAAATGAACCTATTTTGCCGATCAAAAGATCTACGCCAGCTGAAGCCATCTCCGCTCTTCTTTCTTTTACTCTCTGTACTTTACTGCAAATTCTTTCTGTGTATGGTAATTCAAATGATCATCTTGCTTGTTTGATATGTATAGTATTCACAACACCAGTGATTCTTCTTTGTGACCGAAAGTTGACAGTAATTAATTATATATGTGAAAGACAATTCCTTCTTATACTTTTTTGTGCACAATTTCTATCAAGATGCTTACAATGCAGCCATCAGAAAAAGAAACGCGTGCAATGTGGTTTTCCATTCATCTTTATGACTATTGTTCTTAAAGTTATATTCTTTGCTTTATTTTATTGCTTTACTTATCAGACTATAAAAACTAGGAACTTTCCATGTATTTACTTAAGCGTATGTAGCTTGTGGTTTTGTTGTTGTGAAAGGAATATCAATTTGATATCATAGCACGTTCGTGGACCAAAAGCAAAATATTCTCTCCATTTCAGCGTCCTGTAAGAAGGTCCAAGTCTAGCAGAAAAGGTCTTAGCTTGCGGACCAGTAATTTTGGTTCGAACTCCATGACATTTTTGATAGCGTGTGTCAAAACTTTCTTTCTTTTTATGTTTTGTCTACAAGTTTCTTTAATCAAATATCATCTATTTGAGGGCTATTAGATGATTACAATGTTGCCATCCAGAAAGAAAAATGCTGACAATGTGTGTCAGCAATTATCAAATGGATAAGCACAATGTCAGTGTCACTTGTTCTTTTGTTGTATTATTTATTTATAGAAGTCACTTTTTTTTTTTTTTTTTAAATCTTTCGTAGCTGTTAATTATTGCTCATTGCAAAGTCGATTTCGAATAGACAACTAAGAGAAAATAATGAAAAGATGATTCCAACTAAAAATAATGCAAGAACATTCAAATTTATGCCTCGAAACTATATGCTCAATGACAAACCTATCATTATTGCATTTCAATTTCTTGACTATTGTAGGTATATATATATATCAGTCAATTTTTATTGAGAGACACTTTGTGTGTTTACTATGAATTCTACTTCAACGATCCAAATGATCTATATTTTAAGTTTTTATTTAAATATAAATTTTTTTAGAGGGCAATTACATACTTACGTTGATGCCAACAGAAAAAAAAAAGATATTTAATTATATATTCATTCTTAGTATTAATAATATAGATAAAAACTAATAACGCGTGCAATGTGGTTTTCCATTCATCTTTATGACTATTGTTAAAGTTATATTTCTTTGCTTTATTTTATTGCTTTACTTACCAGACTATAAAAACTAGGAACTTTCCATGTATTTATCCTTTTCGTTTGAAACTTTTAGATAATTTTATTTGCTTAAGTATGCAGCGTGTGGTTTTATTGGTGTGAAAGGAATATCAATTTGATATCATAGCACGTTTGTGGAACAAAAGCAAAAGGTTCTCTCCATTTCACATCACCGTGAGCTCCTTTCTTTTAACGTCTTGTAAGGCCATCTCCAACCATGGGAGGCAAAACCCAAAATTTGGGTATTTAGCCTAAAACCTTCTCCAACCCATGTATTTGAAGGGGGGAAATTTGAGTTGACTGAAAAATGGGGCGGAATTTGTCCCCAAATTCCAATCTAGGCAGAATTTTTGTGGGGTTCAATTCGCAACAAACAAGGGCCACATGGGGCCACATTTGAAGCAAATGATGGGTTGTTGCCCACTACCCCAAGTTGCTGGCCGCGTGTCAAAGCCTAGGCAATTTAAAAATTGCACTTCAATGGCTGCATTTCAAATGGGCTTCTTTCAATAATTTTTTTTCTTTTAAACCTGAAGGCTAGAAATCAACGGCTGATATTAAATTTTGGCTGGATCAATGGGAAGAATAATAATCCAACAGCTGAAATTTAAATCCAAAGGTAAAAATAAGTAAATATATTATTCTAAGTTGGATGCAACCTCAAAATATATCCTAAACTCTACACATACCCATCAATTTGTTAATAAAATTATGTTTGTGAAATTTCAAAAAATTTATGTCAAAATGTTCAAAAAAATAAATCACGGAGTAATATGCAAAAATTAACCACAAAAACAAAATAGGATCATATTATTTTTTAACAATTTAATAAAGTTGCATTTTGGAGGGTGAAATTTTGTATTTTGGAGGAAAAAACAGTTTGAGTCCTAAAAAAACATGGATAGTTGTATTTTGGAGGGTAAAATTTTGGGTTTGAGTCCTCTAGGGTTGGAGATGGCCTAAGAAGGTCTAAGTCAAGTGGAAAAGTGCCTTAACTTGCAGACTAATGGTTTTGGTTCGAACTCCATGACATTTTGGTAGCGTCTGTCAAAACTTTGTTACTTTTTATGTTTTGTTCACAAGTTTCTTTAATCAAATAGCATCTATTTGAGGGCTATTAGATGATTACAATGTTTCCATCAAGAAAGAAAAATGTTGACAATGTGTGTCAGCAATTATCAGATTGACAAGCACATTATCAGTGTGACTTTGTTCTGGTTATTTACTCAAATGGTGATGTAGAACAAATAGTTGAATGGATTGAAGAAGAATTGGAGCGAAGAAGGAAAAAAGGACGCAGTAGGAATTTACAGATTTAGCGTTCGAGCTCTGATTGGGTTGCATAATACCTTTTCGAAAAGGGAACGATGCCATGAGTCCAACACACTTCTTTGTTGTGATATAAGGTGGATTTTGGGCTACTGAGATCGTTTGGGCTTCCAAAAGAGCATTTAAAGATTGTAATCAATTTACAGACTTTTCGTTTATTTTCTATTAAGCTTTCAATAACTCCCCAGAGCAGTCCAATGGGTGAGAATGATGTACTTAGACAGCCGTTGTGTATGGTTGGACTCAACTCATCTTTTATCAAATAATACAAACAGTGAGAATTTTCTCTTGAACTTTCTGGTGGATTCCAGGTTTATGTTCTTTTCAAGGCTACGCTTGTAACCTATTTGCTTGTGCTGCGTCAAGTGGTCCTCAAACTTGTACCCCATTTACATTTTGGTCCATAAACTAAATTATTCGTTCAAATGGTCCATCAACTCTATATTATTCGGTCCATTGGTCCTGCCGTTACATTATGTCAATATTTCCATTAAATATGAGGGCAAATTGGTCATTTTGTACGTTAAAAATAAATAAATATTGAAAGATGAAATAAAAAGCTCTCTCTCTCTCTCTCTCTCTCTCTCTCCCCTCCATTCCCCCATGACCACCACCCTCAAGCTCCAACCCTCAAACCTGTTGGTTTTAAAACATTTTTAAGAAGTTGATTTGAACATTAAACATACAAATTAATCAAATTAATTGCAGCGGAAGAATATGGTGGTTGTTTAAATTCAAAACAAAACTTCTTCCAAGTATCTTAAGCCATGAACATTGATATGTATTTCATAAATGAAAATTCAAGAGAAAGGATAAGATATAATTACCCTTGAAGCAATTATATGAACCAAGTTGTGTTTTGGTCTTCTCTTGATGATTTCCCTTTGTTGATCTCCTCTTGATCTTTCTCCTCCTTGTGAGCCACAAAAGTATATGGCCTCTAAGTCTCCACACCAATGGAACCTTGAGATGAGAAGAAGTATCTTGAGAATACAAGGATGCTAGTGCAAGATCCTCAAGATTGGTTTCAATCTAAACCCCTTTGAAAGATGATTGTGTTTCTCTCTTGAAAACTCACAATTGTCTCTCTTTGATCTCCCAAACCTATTTGGTTGATGTTGGATTGTGTTTGTGTGTAAATGAGCTTATGGAAACAATTCCCATACACCTTTACTTAAGCATTTTCGGCCAAACCCCATTGGGCTTCCAAAATTGGGCCTTATGACACTTAAGCCATAATTTAGGTGTCTTAAGTCCATGGGCTTGATACCCAACCATTTGGGCTTCTCATTAACTATTACCGAGGCCCAAATATATTTTTACACGTAGTAAATCATCCACATCAAATCAATCAAATTGATTTCCTCATTCTCATTTGTATTACTCAAAGTTAACCATTTAAGGTGTGCGATCCATTAGGTTCTAATTTAGCAAGGCAGTGGGAAAACATTAGAACTCTTTCTAACCAACTGGAATTAAAACCCCTTTTTAATTCTTCCTTTATTTTGGATTGATCACAATCAGTCCTAGGACTTCCACAAGCCAAGAGTGACATCTAGCAATATATCATGGCTACCCAAGCTAATTAGAATAGATGAAGAACCTATTCAGTTGGAATTGCAATGCAATACGGTCCTTCTCTTATACAATGTTTCCAATCATATTATTAGGGTACAGATTGATAATGTCAAACCCCTAATATGATTAACCTCATATGATTCAATAGAACATAATTAAAACACTTTTTAAATCATGTTCAAGTACTTCGGCCGAAGATTCACTGAATCATATCTTGAAACATTCTCCTTTTCTTATCAAAGGTAGAGATTCCTTATTGTACATTCACATATCTCCATGATGAATTAAGAGATCTCAATAACACATAAGGAAAATCTTTTACGACTTGCCTTTGTGAGTTATCAAAGATCAATAACGCATCACAAGACAACCATGATGCCTCAGGTCTAAGGACTAATTTGCATTATTGCAACTATAAGTTCTCGTTTGACATATAGATAAATACTCCATACGAGAACTGCGGTTGATCGCGTTCAGTGTACTCATTCACTAATGAGCACCCACATACTTGTATTAGTGTCAACTACACAAATGGTTTGAGACCAACCATCCTCATCATTGAGCATACATAGTATGTGCCAATCTTGACGGTTTATCAATGCCCATTTGATAACCTTATGATTAGGAACATTTTGGGATACTACAGTTAGAGATTAAAGGTCTCCCGAATCTAAACTTCTTTAGATTACTTTATCTCTTATTTAGTACACCCTGGACTTTTGTTTCTTTACACGACATAAAAGATAACAAAATAATATTGCCCTTTATTTATCATATACGAAATGTATTCTAAGGAGATTACATCAAATGTATTGGCTCTTAGGGCACATTTCTAACAAAACCCACCCCAAAACCACCCTCCACTTGAGCCAGCAACTACATAAAAAGAGAAAAAAAAAAAAAAAAAATCACCCACATACCCCCATACCAACAAACCAGAACCCCCAGCTCAACAACTACCTAGACCTGTTGAGGCCCAAAAAAGTCACGAAAAGCCCAAAGACATTTAAGGCCCGATATAACATATAATTTTGGTCATGCGTTAATCCAAGCTATATTTTGGGAATTAATTCATTAAATAAATAATAGTGTCCATGCCATGCAAAGACAATAATACATTTTTCATATGTCAATCACCTATCAAGCTTACATGAACCCAAGTCATGTGGTTACGGGGCTTGCATGAGGGATTGTGGTGTGGAAGGTTACGGAGGTTCACAAGGCCCACGGAAGCTCTTGGATAATGGAGACTTTGGGCTAGCTACTTGGGAGCACCAAAGTCCAAGCCCATTACTTAGAGTTCTCCAATGTGGGTAAGCAAATGAGATATTTTCCAAGCATTTCCTTTTATCCATAGGAAATAGTCATTTTCCAAATGCCTAGCTTTACCCGTTGGAAATAAGCCTTTTCCAGCACTCCTTATTACCCATTGGAAACAAGCCAATTCTGACACTTCCCTTTACCCGTTGGAAATAGCTATTTTCCAATGCTTAGCTTTACTCATTGGAAATAAGAATGTCCCAATGCTCCCTTTTACCCATAGGAAATAAACTAGTTTCAACACTTCCTTTTACCTATTGGAAACCAAAGAGAGCCTTCCCCTTCTATAAATTGGGAGGCATTTGTCCAGCCAAACCAGCCTCTCTTGGTTGTTGCAAGCTTTTCAACAACCATGAGAACTCATCTTCTTTTCTCTCTTTGACTGTTGCAAGCATTCCAGCAGCCATCCCAGCCATCAACCTCCATCTTTTGACTGTTGCAAGCATCCCAGCAGCTGTCAACCAACATCTCTTGGTTGCTCAAGCCCCCAGCAACCATCGAACCACTTTCCTTTCTCCCTTTGGCTGCTGCAAGCATTCCAGCAGTCATCCCAGCTATTCCTCAACTATCACAACCAAGATTTTCCTTCATCCTCATACCCTTCCAAGCTATAAATACCATAGCCTTCAAGCCTCAAGCTTTTCCTCCCATCCTCCTCTTGAAACTCTAAAATCCCCATACCCATAGCCATAGCCACAAATAACAAATCATCAACACCCCAAACTCAAGCATATCCAACACCAAGCCAAGCACATGCATTCTCATTTGCTAAACTTGTGAATCTTTAGCTGCCTGTAAGGATTGTAATTGTTGCTTTGTTTGGCTCTTCTCTTTTTGAATCAAAACCATTGTAATCTCCTTAGATATTTGAGATAATCTCTAGGTTAGATTAAGTGGTTGCTGGTTTCCAAAGATCTCGTCGATGAAAAAAAACAGGTAAGAACATTTTGCATACACTCATTGATACACTAGGATTGATACAAACTTTAAAATCGTTTATGTTTTCATTATGTATCAATCCTTTCCTGTATGTATTAATCCTTTCATGTATGTATTAATCCGTCCATCGCAGAAATCAACTAATATAGTTTATTAGAAATATCTTCTATGCACTTGGTTTCTGAAAAGATAAAATAGACTTATCCTCTGCATCTTACATTCTTTTATCAGACAAACTTTCTTGAAACTATTGTTCTTCATGGAATCAATAGTTTCATATTAGTTTCACTTGGTTCAAACTATTATTTTTCTTTAAATGTGAAATTATATTCTTCTTGAAACCAAGTCCTTGTCTGAACCTATTTTTTATATTGAACTCCTCTTTATTGAAACTTGCTGTTGTGTTCTCTATAAATACTGAACTTAGTTTTAATGAAGAGGCAAGCATTTTAAACATTTGGCATCACGTTTTAAATCTCAGCTTTACTATGCTTCCTTGTTCATGTTTTTGAAAGATCATCATATCAGTTTTTAAACATTCAAAAAACATTCTTCAGTCATCTTGAATTCTTGAGAGTTATGAGTATGATTGCATACACATAAAACTTACTCCAAGTTTATTCTCACTTTGATTAAATGACTGCTTTGGTTTCATTATTGTATTTATGATTAAAACCTTGTTTCAAAGTTCAAACATATTTTGGTTTTAACTCATAACTGTACACAGTTTCTTTTATCTAATTCAATCATTTGTATGATTGAGATAGACGAATTTTATGAAACTACAACTCACTTCATAACATCATATCGGGAGCAACTTATGCTTGGTGCTGTTGCAAGGTCGTGAAAAGAATCCGTTGCTGTGAAGTAAAGAAATGGTGCTTTGCTAGAAGGTTAGATAGTTAGCTGCCTATTGTGTGTAGTTGAGCTAATATTGTGCTTTGCTAGAAGGTTAGATAGTTAGCTGCCTATTGTGTGTAGTTGAGCTAATATCCCTATATTTCTTGTACTTTACAATTGAGTGGATTGAATCTTTTCCTGGCTTGGTCCCCCAGTTTTTCCCTTATGGGTTTCTGGGTTAACAAATACTGTGTCATTTACATTATTGCTTTTACATTGATTACTTGATCACCACCAGCAGTATTTGTGTTTATTGTCTTTTGTCACTAAGTAATAATTTTAAATTGGTGAGTTTTTATCCTAAAGCCTACTTCACCCCCCCCCGGTAGGTTTTATAAGAGCTAAGCTCCTGTTTTACAACTCCCACACTCCAAGCTCTCATGCCAAGCTAATATAATCTCAGATCTACATCAGCAAGTCATCTTCAACTTTTCGTCAAGCTACCGGAAACGTCAACATCAAACATGTAGCCGCTGGAAGAAGAACAGAGTACCCCCCTGGGACATGCTTTTCCCTCGGGATACTTTGGGCCTAGTCCTCGCTAACTCAGAAAAAGGGGCAACGAAGGCTTAATCCACCACTCCATGGCGGTTCGAGAATCAACAAGCCCGGACAAGCCTTCCGACAGAAAAAGACCCCAACAAGACCCTCTACCCCTCCCCCTCGATTTCCCTTCGTTGTTGAAAGACAACCACCCACCACCCTCCTCTCTACCCAAAAACCACCGCTCATCCACCAAAAAATATTCTCAAGACACCCAAAAATACAGCCACACCCAACCCACCCTACCAGATTCCACCATAACAGAATCCCCACCCCACAACCCCCTTCCCCCTCTTCCCCTATTCTGTCTTTCGCCCACAAACCCTAAACTTATCATTGCAACCAACCTACAGATGCAAACAATGTTCGAATTTTTTATTTTTTGTTTTCCAATTTGTTGGTTTTTGAATTTGCACAGAGAGACGAGGCGGGGGGGGGGGGGGGGGGGGGAAAGGGATCTGTGGAGGAATGGGGGAGAAGAAATCGGAGGGAGGGGGCATTGGGTTTAGGTCTCATGATTTTTTTTCTCTTTTTCTTCAATTTTTTCTAATTTTGTATCTATTTTAACCAAATTTTTATTTGTTATTTATGAAAAGTCATATTTACCCTAAAATTTGGTTAAATCTAAAAGAAAATTAGATAGTGGGACCAATGGACCGAATAATAGAGTTAATGGACCATTTGAACGAATAATTTAGTTTAGGGACCAAAATGTAAATCGGGTACAAATTTGAGGACCATTTGAGTAAATAATCCTATTATTTATTTATAGAAGTCACTTTTTTTCTTTTTTTTTTAATCTTCCGTAGCTGTTAAGTGTCGGAACCACACTAAGGGCTACAGTGGGCTGTAGCCCAGTGTGGTTTTTTAAGAAAAAAAATATAAAAATTATGTATTTAACTTATTTTCAATATTATCAGTGATGGTGTACAGATTACCTTATTTCCACTTTCAACAAGTAAATATCTTTGTCATTTTACTTTTATTTATTTTTATATTACTCCATTTACTTAAGTTTACAATGTAAATAAGGAAGTACCCCCCATTTGGATTCAAATAAAAATACTAGAAAATCAAATTCCCACCAAATCAAAATATGAAAATTCGGTTTTAGTGCAAAATACGATTTATGCTAAAAATGATGGCTCATTAAGTCAATATATACTTCATATTAAAATCCCATAAAATCAAGATTTCTTATTTGATGTGTGAGGAATAAAAGCCGCCAAATATTATCTTCAGAAAATGATTATTCTGAAAACCCATTTTTCATACTTAGTCAATGTTATTACATAAAACAATTTTTCATATATGATACGAATGCATGAAGGAACTAAGGTCAATCTAAGTAAAAAGCCTTAGATGTTCAATCCACTATGGTGTTAAACCCTATTTGGTTTATGTTAAAACTTATTGAAAATTAGTTTATGGAGCTATGAACTAGCGTGGTTTATATGATTTAATGTTTACTTTTATTTCTACAAAGACTATAGAAATTGTAAGTACCAAAAAAAAATAATCATTAAACTTTAAGTTAATAACTTTAGCTAGCCCACCCGTTGAAAAATTCCTAGTTCCGCCCTTGGTGTTGTTCATTGCAAAGTCGATTTCGAATAGACAACTATGAGAAAATAATGAAAAGATGATTCCAACTAAAAGTAATGCAAGAACATTCAAATATATGCCTCAAAACAATATGCTCAATGACAAACCTATCATTATTGCATTTCAAATTCTTGACAAATTGTAGGTATATATATTAGTCAATTTTTATTGAAGGACACCTTTTGTTTTCACTATGAATTCTACTTCAATAATTTAAATCGTCTATATTGTAAGTCTTTATTTAAATATAATTTTTTTAAGGGGCAATTGCATGCTTACGTTGACGCCGGCAGAAAAAAAAATTGCTAACAGTTTGGCTTTCCTTTCATTAATTCATAGACCAAGTTTGTTGACTGGAAAAAATTTGTAGACAATTAGACAAGATCAATATTAATTATGTCATGGAGCTTCTGCAATAAGCATTTATGTTAAATTAGTTAACGAATTATAATCTTAGTCTTCCATTAGATATGTTAGTGAGCTATATTTATATTCTTTTTATTATGTATCTTGCATACGATTGAGATTAGAAGTTCTTAACCAATCCTTCATGGAGACTTTCCCGTCATATCATTCCCTAAACTTCTCCTTTGGGAAATTGGGAGTATTATTCTGCCAGGAATTACCAAATTGACAAGTCCATTATTAGTGTCAAATATGGTTAGTTGGAAAATGGATTTCTAAAACACAACTAAGAGAAAACAATGAAAAGATAACTCCAACTAAGCATACAGTACCATCTCCGTTGCCATCACACAGCTGCTGCCTGATGGAAGTCAGAGCAAGATGCTACAACTTCAGAAATGCTAATCGTCAAGAGGACTTGTCTGGACATACCTCTTTTCTGGTTACACTCTTCAAAAGGAACTCCAAACTTTGTCCGCCAAAAGTGACCAACCTACTAATATTGAATTTCAATTTCTCAAGTAATGTGATTGGTTATATTAATCCATCAATGCGACAATCTTCTAGCAGTACAATATTGGATGATACACTGTTACATCCAGTCATACGTATATGCATACATACATACATACGAACATATACAATAAAAGAAAGAAAAATTTGGCCAACCGTTCGAAACAAACTGAGATCAAAGAAACCAAACAATAAGGTGCATCAATATATTAAATTATATGCAATGCACAGGTCATCTCGGAAACATACCGGCTAAAAGGCATAGACAAACCAAAACCAAAAAGTTCCTACCAATATTTATTTAGTAACAGGTAATAATCTCGTGATCTGATGTATGTGAGAGTGAGGAACAATGTCCAGAAGCTGGACTGACTGCTAGGCACAACTCAAAATGACCTATTGGGATTTGAAGACGAAGATGACTTGGCTTTTGCAAAATCAACAAGATCTTTGAATAGAGCATCTTCCTGTTTTACTTGTTTTGTTGGTGCAGACGAATTAAGAGAGAGATTCTGAGTCTGTCCCACTAAGCTGTCATAAGATGAACCGGATCCGCTGCCTGGAAAGCCTTGTTGCTCAAAAAACTGTTGTCTCTGGTTATACCTGGAAGGTGGAGGTGGAAGGCTGACAGGAGAGTTGCCATTTCCAGGAGACTGAGGATTGCCTGGGGACTGAGCATCCCAAGGAGCTGGAGGCAACCCATCAATGGATTTGCTTCTAGGAGCCGGTTCATCATATACAGGCTTTCCAGAGAATATAGGGGATGGAGTCGTGTTTAGGGAAGAAGGGGGGGGTGAGGGTGATAGTGGAGTCAATCGAGAGGTGGAATTTGAGCTGGAATGAACCGGAGCTGCAAAAGATGTGG
The DNA here is from genome assembly GCF_965620075.1 of Prunus avium. Classification (NCBI taxonomy): domain Eukaryota; kingdom Viridiplantae; phylum Streptophyta; class Magnoliopsida; order Rosales; family Rosaceae; genus Prunus; species Prunus avium. The sequence goes on from NC_142291.1 coordinate 1,291,702, forward strand.
ATTCTGATGTTGCAGTGGATCCTTCAGATTTGTAGGTATCACCACTGAGATAATCAATCATGCCAGCACCTGTAGTGATTGGCCTTTTTGGAGATGGTGGAGGAGGAAGAAGTGGGCTTAGTCGCACAGGTTCAGTCCTGGCATTGGCTGATCTCTGGCCCGGTCCCTGTGAATTATCTCTTGATGACCTGTAATGCATTTCACCAAAGTTTATCAAAAGGGAAATGAGAAAGTAAAAAAATGAACAGGCAATGGCACAGAACAGAAATGAGTGAATAGTGAAATAGCCCAATTGTACAACAAAAATGGTGAGCCTAAAAAATAATGTTACGATATAACTCAGAAGAGGTCCTCTAAGAAGTTACCTGTGAGCTAGTTGGGCAAATTCATCCTCTGACTCATCATCCTCATGGTTCACATTCACAAGTGGCACAACTGAAGATTCTGGTGCTCTTACTCCAGTTGCTGTTCCTTTCACAATATCATCGTGCCGAGAAAGTACACGCTGCAGATTATCATTCAAAGCCAATCCCTGACATAGAAGCTCCTCAATGCTAAAAGGAAAGCAACCACAACTGTCACCAGCATGAAATCTACGAGTAAAAATCAACATTTTCTATATTAATCACTTACACAGTTTCATTCACAAGAAGCATGACGCGCTTTTGGTACGAACGGCACTGATCAACAAGGTCAACAATCACTTCTTCCTTCAGACCCTGCCATAATAGTCATTTTGACCATTGTAAGAAATTAAAGCTGACTAAAAAATTTGCATATATTAAGAGCCCATTGGTAACACTGGTTTTTTATTTTCAGTTTTTAATTTTCAGTAGGGCTCTTCACAAATAAGCCCATCAACACTCCATAGTTAAAAACATCCTGCATTAACAATTGATTCTTGAAGTGTTCCTCGCTAATATTAACAGTTGTCAGGGCTACTTTAGTAAACGATAAGGAGGTTTGACCAAAAAAAAAAAAAGATAAAGAGGAAATGCAGGGAGAAAGAAGGGAAAGGGATGGATGTAATATATATGGAATGGTACCTAAAATGAAAACAAAAAATAATTTCAAATAGTTCTCCGTTTCAATTTTTTATTTCACAAAATCTCCTTCATTTCAACCCAATTCCTGCCTCCCACCTCCCTCCCTTCTACAAGCACAAGGAAAGTGCAGCCCTTAAGTGTACAAAGTTTCAAGTAATTAACCATTGCACGATTTTCACAATCAGAGTAATTGACATCCAGAGAGAGAGAGATCACTAGCCTCCTTCACCTCTGGACAACTAATCTTTAACTAGTTTGAAATAAAGTTTTCTTACAAATATTTCTCTTCAAACAATTTAGACACAAGTACCTGTGTAAAGGAAACCATAACAATGGATAACAATGCTCCACAACTGATCAGATACAACCTTCAGAATTTTTACCATGGTAGCAGTCCCATATGAAAACACCACCAGATTACTCCATACACAATAACGACAAAATAAAATACTTGACCTCTAAAATAACATATTTTTAGCTGAGCATAAATGAGAAATCATCTTCTAATACCTTTTAGTCAAGAAAGAAATCAAAACTCAACGATAGCTAGAAAATATATTACCTCAGGATTCTTAGGATCCAAGGCATTAAGCATTTCCATCAACACATCTGCAATTCCCCGAGCATTTTGAATCTCTGGCAAGCTGATTATAAACAATTTCAATCAGGCAGGATCTATCATAGACATAATTCATAGACCAACTAAAACATAAATAAAAGAAATAACAAATAAATAAAAAACAATAGCATCTGTCACAATATCAATTTTTAGCAAAACATCCAATCCAGCAAACATAAATTTTTTCATAGATTACAGTTACAGATCAAGACATTCAACAAGATACATACAAGCACAAGCAGCAACTGAGACAGCGGTATAAGCATTAAAACTCAATGCTGACTGAAATCTTCCATAAAAGATTAAGACCTAGGACTAACAGGATTTCCAATAACAAGGCTGTAGAAATATCCTTATTGTCAGGGGGAACTTTTTCAATCATTGACAGAAATAATTGACAAGGTTAACAAGTTACTGAAACGAATCACAAGGCCTTTCCTATATATAGTCAACATTTCTGCAAAGCATGCACAAATCACAAGGTCTTTCAGATATATGTAGAGCGACATTCTAGACTGAGGGTTCATAATCCTAGGACACTTTATATTATCTACAAATATTTTTCATCTCTCCCTGGCAGTCAACATGCACGTTTAGAATTGTGATAAAAACACATGTAAGACAAAAGCAATAAAAAAACAGGGGGTAAATATTAAACTGAAAAAGCCTGAAATTTGTATTGTTCCGATGGAGATAATATTGTTCAGCTAGTACCTAAGTCCTGAAGCATCAGACTGAAGAGAAGCCTGAATAGCAGCATCATCATATACTGCAACAGGGGAAACTACTGGCTGGGTCTGAGGCGGAGTAAAGAGTGGTACACTGTTCTCTTCTCGTGGTGGAAATTCAACTCCCACAGACTGTCAATTATCAATTAAGAGAGTTAAGAGGGAAGAAGCAGAATAAGAAGAAAATAATGAAAATCTATACCAAATATTGAGCAAGCTTATGTCTAAAATTTAATAGAAAAACAAAATTGAAATTTTAAATAAACCAGAAAATCATGATACAAACACCCATTCTGATTTAACCATGAAAGGAAACAATGCTTTGTAACACATGTAATTTTCTATACTTTTCCAACTAGAAAACCAGCACAGAATGTTTAAGCTGAGGCAGACACCTAAAGTCAGGCAACGAGCATAAACTTACTTATACTTGGCCACCATGGCCAAACATTTGAGAGAATCTTAGACACTAAAGGCTTTTTTGGTTCACTGATCTAGACTATACTAAATCAAATAAATTGGAAATAGTCTAAGAACCATGTTTGGTGTTCTCAAAAATAGCAAGATATTACAATTAAATTGGACAATACTCCAATCACATACTAGTACCAGGCATGGACACTGTTCTAGCAATTCAATCTGATCCAACTCCCATGCAGTGCGAGTACAAACAATATTACAAATGAAATTAATGACATCAATCAACACCCACAACCAAGCTCATCTCCATTTGTTAGAACTATGATCTGATCTTGCGTCATTAATTTCATTCATCTAGCAAAAAAGTGAAACTTTGGTGCAAAATGACCTTACCTAGTGGATGTTGACATCTCTATCTTGTAAGAATCTAAATTATAATGGACGAAAGAAATGACAACTGTAATCATTACAGAGTAAGGCTAGAGCATAAACACAACCTAAATCTTAATACTAAGTTTCCTATTACTTTCAGTGGGCTCCAGTTGAAACAAAATTACACAGTATAAACACTCTTAATACTACAAGCTCAAATTAAAATCAAACTAAAATTGCACCTTTAATTTCATAAAGGAGGAATATAAAATTCATATTAAACAATATAAACAAAACCCTAATTATAGGGGGGGAAAAGGTCCCCATAGCATCAATAAAAATGGAAGATAAATTTTAAAAAATAAAAAAAGTTATGTTGATTCAACAATCAACAGAAAAGGAAAGAAACAGCACAACCTTAATTTCTTCCTACAAAAATGCAACATTACTCTAACTTCTATTTCAGACAGAAGTTAATGAGAATAGACTACTTATCAATTTGCAGGAAAACCAACATGAGAAAGAAGAGATCACCTTCTGAACAAAACAACCAAATCAGAATGTGGTTTCGCTGTGAAATATGAAATTATAATGAGAAAATGGAAAAGCCTAAACACTATTTAATGAACAACTGCCTGTAATGTTAATTCAGATTAAGTTCAAATTATTAAAAAGGTGTAAATCTGTGTTGAAATTTCGAGTACAAAAATCAAGATAGGGTTTTGCAAAGATTGAAAGCGTAAACTTTGCCAACTTATTTCCATAATACAAAATTCCTGTCAACCAAACCAGCAAATGTCCAATTCGTTCCAAATTAAAATCATTAGTAAAGTCAAAGGATAAGTGTGTTCAGAAATCACAATTACAAAGTCAAAAATGAAATTGAAGAGAAGCTACCGAGATAAATATGTAATTTAGAGCAGACTATATGTCCCACATTGTGAGGTGCAAGACCAAAACTACCACCATGAGATAACAAAAGGCAAAGGTATAAAGACTCAATTTGTATGCATTGTGAGGTTCATTTTATACACATGGCAACTCCTTCAGAATTTTTATTTTGTTTTTACCTATTGACAACAAGGTCAAGAAGGCTATCAAGTTCATAGGCAAATTTAGAAAGTTGGACCCAGCTTTGTGGAAATCTCCCCCCACCCTCCCCACATGCACCCACAGCGACTGCTCACACACAAACAATAACAACAAAAATAAAACTGATCTACACCACACACTGTATTACTTAAATGGATAAATTTTTCTTGTCCATAGTTTTCTTTTTATTCTCCTCCATAAAGTTTCTATTAATTCCATTGCACACACAATTTAGCCCCATCCATCAAACCTGAAGGCACTTGGGCTGGACATGTTTGCGCAATCATCTTAGAAAAGAAGTCTAATTTGAGAAGGTCTTATAATGTAAAAAGCAATATTTCAAAACATGTCCTATTACGCAACTCGCAAAATGACAGCATAAAATGGAGTTGGGCAAAGATACAGAAACACTTGAAGCAAAATACGACTGATGCTTGCATAATACAACACGAACTTAAAATGAGCTTAACAAAGATTTAGCAAACCAATTACCCTCAATTCATTATATGCCGCATAGTATTGGGGATATCTTCCTCTTGCTCCTCCAAAAGCTTCTTGCCATGTATCTATCAAAATTAGTATCTTTTCCCTAACATTCAAGTCTGGCTGCAAAATGGAATTAGAATAAAAAAGCATAAAATAAATTAATATCCTATCCATGCACAAATTGAAAAGGGAGGAGAAGGAAGCAACAAGTCAGTAAAAAATAAAAAAATAAAGATTGTGAGAGAAATTTCAGCACCTTCTTCTTTACTATTTTGACCATTTCATGCAAGATATCACGCTCAACGATCTGCTGAAAAACATTCTCACCACAATTCTTGCTCACGGTCTCCAATGCCTGGATCAAATTATCCATTCGGAAAAGAAAAAAGAAATCAGTGCTCAGAAACGCTGATTTTTTGGTTATGATAGCAAGGAATTTATGGAACAACTGGTCCACCATAAATCACAAATTTATTGACATTTCTACATGCCTATGCATAATTTTGGCATGGGAAGCCTGCCAGAAACTTTAGATCATAAATTTATAAATATTTTTTTTTAAACATGCAAAAAGAAATATAAAACTTATGACAAGAAAGAACACAAAAAAATATCAAGAAAGTATCCAAAGAAAAGGAATAGTACTAACAAAAAGAGCCAGAAGTTGTATTTTTGGATTTTTACTGCCCAGGCGCTTTTTGAGTATCTTCAAGGCATCTTTTGCTTGCCTGCAAATTTCAATCCAATTCATTGGCAAAGGCAAAATACTTGCATTTTGAGTATTAAAATGGGAAAGGGATTATATAGGACAAATAATCATGAACTATATCTATAAATAAAAAATAATTTTTAAAAAGAAAAACATCAAACAATCCATCTTCTGCAGAGTTTTACTTACACATCAGAAATGTTCATAACGTCAAAGGAACCTGATACACCACGATGCTAATAGAACCTAGTGAAAAATAAGTGACTCCTTTTACAAAATCTCCAAAATCACAGTAGCAAACGTGCTACTACTTGTTACTTTTTCAGGTGTTATTTTTCTGAAATGCAGGTGTCCATTGCTAGATGAGCCACATCTCCATTTCAGGAAAAGCACCTCCTCTTCTATCAGGAGCGAAGCCAAGTATTATCCTTTGAGGTAGTGTGTGTGTGAGTGTGTGTAGAGAGAGAGAGAGAGAGAGAGAGAAGACGGAGAACATAATTTGTTAACATTGTTTCACATCAGATGTTTTTACAATATGCTAAAACCCATTTTAGAATTGTTTCCCTTGTTGGACAGTCAGGAAGAATCTATTTACGAATTATCTCTTAAGAAATTATGAGCTTTTCCACCAACAACCACTCCATCACAATATAAAAAGATTCAAGTACTCAACAATTTAAGTGATCTCAACTCTTAACATGTGGATAAACCAATATATAAAATTCAAATCTGATAAATGAAATTGAGGGAAGAAAAGTATTGATACCCAGGCTCCATGTTAATAATATCGCATAATTCAATGTTTATTGCCCAGTCTGGACCAATCAACATATCACTTGTTGCCCTCTCCGCACAGGCCGCAGCATTACCAGCCATGTCTGATGTCCTAATCCCCCTTCACTCAAGTCCTTTATCCTCAAAATTTCCTAAGATCATAAGCCAAAAAAAAGTTCAATTATGTACAGTCCTGACATTTGTGAATGTACAAGAACTAATTAAATGCAAGAAAAAGAAAATCATAAGGCATCAATCACTAATTAGCTGGATATCAGTAATTTTATTTAATTCCAATAAGTATATAAATTATTTTCATTAACCCATCAAGATAAAACTTATGAGAATCCCAATCCAAACATATAGCACTCATTCTATGAGAATTCAGAAAACAAATATAAGGAATGAACAATAATTATAATTGAGCGTAACTGGAATTTCCACTAGAAAGTTTATCCAGAAGTATCCAAAATACAAACTGCAAGCAAAAGGGGTCTAATCAAATTCAAATATCTGCTCATCGACAAAAGCCCCATCAGAATACACACCCAAAATTAGAAGAATTAGCAATCGGATCGTCAACAAAGTATCATTAACACCAACCAAACCTTAACATCAACTACGTACAAGAAACTCACAAAATTTTGAAACAAATAAGCAAAGCCCAAAATAATATCAGTACCTACAAATGAAAATCAAAATTTGAATTTGCCACAGATAATGGTCCTATGCCATAAAGACGAGAGACCCACAAAGAAACCTTAAAACCCCAGTTGACAAAAGGATCAAAACGAAGAAGATAAGTAAATCTCGAAGACTTGGGGTCAGGATCTCAGGAAAAAGGCGTACCTGTCAAAACCCAGTATCGAAAGAGAATCAAAGCCCCCGCAATGCGAAGATTGAGAATTTGAGGAGAGAAATTGAGATAATTTGGGGAGTGGGTTTTCCTTATTCTCACTTTGATTTCTTGTGTGGGGGATTGTTTGCTTGTTTGGTGGTAATGTTTCTTTGCGTCAGCGTTTGCTGTTTAGAAATTAGATTAGGACCAAAGCTTGGACCTTTTAATTTGTTATATAAAAAGACTTACAAAATAAAAGTCTCTTTGTTTTTCTTTTCCCACGGCGTTTCCAGTTTTTCTTCCCATGGGAAACCTGGACCATCGATGAGACTGACTTCATTTCCCATGGACCATCGATGAGACTGACTTCACATATGTTGATATCGTTGACGTTATATTTTTACTTATATTTTGTTCATATCTATAATTTTTAACTTTTTTATACATAAAAATTGGGTAAAGTAAAGATATCATGGCAAACTAATTTTTCCTAGTGTTTTGAATCGGGAGACATTTTGGAGAATATTTGTCTTCTTTTTTAAGTAGGAATTCCTACTTTCTTGTCAATTTCAACTGGACGAGTTATACCATATATTGGAGAATATTATAACTATAAATGTTTAGTACAAACTTTAAATAAAAAGAAGAACATATAAGATTCCGAAGAAAAGAATAGATATCGAATGGAAATTATCACCTTTACTTTTATTAAAAGAAAATAAAGACAAACTTAGTGAGGGAAAACAAGTAATTATAATTTATTCAATAAATTTTCTTAAAAAAACAACGTCTTCACAATTTTCTCACCTCTCTGTTTTTCTCCTCCTGCAATAACTATTCCTCACATTGAAAACATGTGTGAGGGTTTCTAGTTTTGTTTTTTTTTTTGTTCATTTGCTAGAGAGGAGAGGGGGGAGTATCATAATCTGTTGTCTCAATATTGTCTCTTACATGAATCAAATCTGAGTGCTCTTTGAGGAGAGGAGAAGAGGGATGAGGGTGAGGGAGCGTTTGGCCCACTTTTCCACTGTAATGCCACCCCATACGAACAAGTGTTTCTAGTTACATTGTTTAATTTTCTTGAACCAAAATGCTAGTTTTATTATGGAACCTACAATACTCTTTATGCGTGATGAGAAATTTTTTATGTTGAGATGTGTGATGACAAGTTACGCAAGAAGGTATTTACCAAAAGACCCTTAGTTTTTATATTATCATACAATCGTTTAGCCTAATAAGGGCAAGATTGTTTCTTTTGCATAAGATCGTTCACAAAAGAGTATTATCCTTTGCAACTATTTCCTTTGTGTGTGAATAGACTTTTTGGAATGTGCATATGTTCAGTTTTTTGTTTCCGTCGTCCGTAAACAGCAAATTTTCATTCCTTCAGAGTTTCCTGCTTTGACTTTTCTTGATTGCGAAATGATCTGAACCATGAACGCGTCTTAGAAATGGCGACTGGGCTGGGCCCACATGAACTCGGCATTTGCGTTGAATTCTTTGAGCTCGGGCTCTGTGGAATTAAAAAAGTCAATTGAACTCCACTGGTATACAAACCTCCACCAAAACCAGGGTTGACTGGGTCACCCTCATTCTCGAAGCTCCATTTGTCCTGCTTTTGTTCATCATAATCCATTATAATATATTAATATCATCTACTTAATAATGTATTATAGATCAAATACATGAGGAAAATGTGTAGAAATCGGTCTATGTGATACTTCACCACGTAATATAACTCATTCATTCGCATTTTATATTATAATACATGGACGAATTATATCAAGTAACTGTATTTCAGTATTAGTTTGGTCATACTTATATTTTTAATATTAAAAGAGGTTTTAAGTTCACATCGTCCTACTTCTTATTGATAAAAATCAATAGTTTATTAGCATATTTATATTAAGCATTAGTTACAATTCATTAATGAAAATACATTAAAACAATAATTCTCTTGGTTAACTAATTTATTGTCGTAAACCACATGTCAAAACAAACCTCACCAAATCAATAGTCTAAATTGATAATATAATGAAATATTATGATACACGGCTGGACAAGATAATATATTTTTTTATATTATTCATATTATATATTGTTGAATGCGAATTATAATTAATGTGTGCCCTTATTCACTGGCAAACATCATCACCATCGGATAAAGAAATAAAGAAAAATTGTTTGCACGAAAGGCAAATTTTCCAGTCAGTTGTGGACTTTTGAAGCAGAATTAAACATACCCCACTTAAAGAAGCAAAATAAAATATGATCTTCTATTTCAAGACGAAATTGTGAGATCTCTTTTCCTTCTTTTTTTTTCCTTTTTTTTTCTTCTAAATTATATATTTGGTTCTACTAATTTTCCAGTTTGGTTCATGTCATTTTGATTTTGGAAATTTTAATCATGTAAAACTAAGATATTAATATATGAAGTTTGATGTCGTAATACGCTACTTTTTTTTATATCTCCAGAATTGTTGCATTTGGCTCAAAATTTAATCTATTTGTCTATTTTCTTAACACTTCTAAGACTTGATTGTTGTCTCAATAAAATTACGTGACTAAAATTGTAAAATTAAAATTATGGAGACCAAAATAGTATCTGAGTTAAACAATGTAATTATCATGAAAAATGTGCTTTAAAACTTGGAAGAGATACTTTATTGTATTTTTTTAAAAAAAAACACCATAAGAGCGTACAACAAATAATACTAAACTAACCAATACTATCCAATATCCAAACATGAGAGATAGGAACAAATACGTAATCTTAAAAAAAACTCGCGCCAAAACAATTCAAGGAGAACTAATAAGAAACAGAAGAAAGAAGAGGAAGCCTGAACACCCATTCGATCTGCACACCAATAAATCCTAATGGTTTGTAGCTATTTCTCCAATTTTTAGCTGTCGTTCTGGGCCAACCTCCTTCTAGTGTCCAGGGGCCCAACCTAATTGCAGCTTTAGCGGCTGTCTCATGGATGAATAGGCAGTTTCGGCCTTTTAAACTTAACCTCAATTTCGGCCTCGTGAGCTTAGCCATATACTTCTTTAACCTCAATTTCGGCCTCGTGAGCTTAGCCATATACTTCTTTGGGCCTATAAATAAGAACCAAAACATTGATTGTTTAAGAAGAGTCTGAACATCTGATAAAATTTTAAAAACATCGAGCCAGACTTTGGGCCTAGAAATGGAAGTACCCAAGCCCAAAGCCAAAACCGAAAGGTGGCCCAAATAAGCCCTTGGTCTTGGCACAACGAGCTTTGTTCCCAAATCCGTTTGGCCCATCAATTATTTTATTTGGAATAATTCACCCAGTTGGTCAAAAATATTTAGAAGTCAACACTTTGTTGTTAATTTTTGTTTTGTTTTGTTTATATATATGAGAAATTCATTGCAAAGTTTGCAAACTATAAAAAATTAGCTTTATATAGTATTATAGATTCCGACATTATTGAAAAAAGAAATTAATGCTTAATATATTCGTTTCATTATTAAGATTTCGTTGAATATCATTTTTTTTTCTAAACTGTTCTCGTGATGTATATTTTCAATAACGTTACAGGCACCAACTTGTTTACTAACTTTTGGATACCAACACATCTGACACATGACATGGCAACCCATGTCATCTGTTTTAATTACATAATTTGTTATTAAAAAAAAAAATTCACACAGAAAAAATAAAAACAAAAATAAAAAAGAAAGAAAAGAAACCCAACGATTTTAGATTTAAGGATAAACCCCTCCTCCTTTCTCTTTGAAAAACCCTAGAAATTCAGTAGTCCTTCCATTGAAGAATTGAAGAATTGAAGAAATTCAGCAGTCCTTTCGTTTAATATGAATCGTATTCTAATTTTTCTTATGAATTTTCATTGTGCCTTTTCTTTTTCTCCACTTTCTGATGTATAAAGGAGAGGTCATATTGACACATCTGGATTCCATAAGAAATAGACTTCATATTTGTACAACAATCCCCAGTATGTACATTATCATTATTCTCAAAGAATTGCAATCTCTCCGTCTGAAAAGTATATATCATATATGGTTTTTTTTTAAATGAAAATAATTACAATGATACAAGTGATGAGCAGATCCCTTGCATAAATTTGAGTAAACTTGTTCTCAATTTTGTAATCGTTTGTGCTTTCTTTGCTGAATGTTGCTTTGCCACATCAATTCAGACCAAAAATAGACTTACCATCCATCATGACTTTTTGTAGCTTTTTGTTGGCACATTTTTTGTTTTTGTGATGATCACAAATCCTATATATGTTGCTATTGCTGGTAGGCCTCATCATTTGGCTTGCGGGCTCATGGGCCTATGGGGGCCCACCCGGCCCATCGAAAAAAAGTCCGGCCCGGGCCGTTATGGGCTTTGAGAGGGCCCGGCCCGCTTGGGCTTGGGCTAGGCTTGGGCTTGGGTGTTTGAAGCCCGGCTCGGCCCATAGGCCCGGCCCGATTAAGCCCATGAAAGTCCGGCCCGGCCCGCCCAGAAAAGCCCGGCCCGTTAGGCCCGCATACATATATAATTATGTATAAATAAGGGTTTAGGATTAGGATTACATCACTTGAATGACAAATCCCCCTCTTTCATTTTTGTGTGTGTGTGTTACTTGTTTGAAAAATTGTGTTTCTATTGAATTCTACTCATTCCTAGTTTATAATTGGATGGTTAGCACATTAATTTGTTATTTATTAATACAACAACTATATATATATATATATATATATATATAATAAGACGAACAACATATCATATCACCAAACATACTCATACCACCAAATATAATCATACTTTTCTTTAACACATCACCAAACATTTGCATATTTATTCATAAAAAAAGTAATTTTTTTTTACACTTATTATTTTTTAGGCCCATTTCGGCCCGGCCCGCCCCGATGGGCTTTTTCAAGCCCGGCTCATGAGATGGGCTTGGGCTTTGAATTTTCTAAAAAAATCCGACCCGGCCTGATATTTTCTCTCTCCTCTTTAAAGCCCAGTCCGGCCCGGCTCAATTCCATTAAATTTGGGCCGGGCTAGCCCGATCCGGCCCATTGACGAGCCCTAATTGCTGGAGCCAATTCTACAAAAACTTGGTTTTTTTTTTGGATCGTAAAATCTGAGTATCAGAGAAACCACAGAGCTTTTACCAAAACCTTCTGATGATAACCAAATGGAAACGGGACCATTCATATCAGATGTTGAAAACTACTCGTTTTGCTGGCTCTTTTCAAATATTTATGTATATTCCCTCATCCGGATGTTAATATGTTATTACCGTGTGGATATCATTGTAAACATAGAGGTAAGTAGGAAATACATGACGTCAGCACGTTATTTTCTATAATGTCACGCTTTTGCCTTACCTCACCTTCAAATTGAAGTCCTTGAAAATCAATGCCTCAGATTGAGCCCTAATCCTCACATCGACTTTGAGCCCAGACCCATTCGTGGACGAATTGGGGGGGCTTCGCGATTTGCTCCATGGATGTGGTGGTGTTCTAGATGTCCAGATTGTTGCCCATTTCGACCTTGACTTTGTTTGACTATCTCTGTACTTGCGAATCCAATTCGTCCACCTTCGTCTTCAGCTCGTTGATGTACAAAACGATCTCGGATAACAACGATTATGAGATAAACAAACAACTGATAAACAATTGCTCAAGTATATACATGTCGACGACGTTTTCGTGGCGATAGAGATTGCTGCGATAGGAGCTTTAGTTCTTCAATGGAGGACTGTTGAATTTATTGGTTTTTTCAAAGGGAAGGAGGAATTGATTTTGATTTTTGTTTTTATTTCTGCTGTTTTAAATTCTTTTATTTATATAACAAATAATGTAATTAAAATAAAAGAGATGGCAGATGATATAGGTTGCCATATTATGTGCCACATATGTTGGTATCCAAAGTTAGTAAATAAGTTGATGCCCATAACGTTATTGGTATATTTTATCTTAAATCCTCACACTCGCTATTTCTTTAATCAATCACGTTGACAAATTTACAAATAAGTACTTAATATATATTTTTTATTTAAGTCATTTTTTGTTGTTGCCAAATATACAAGGAATATGAGAGTAGAGGAAATTGAATACGAAACTTCAAATGCATGAGTAAACACATGTGTAAATGACTCTGATTTCCACAAGTGGCAAAGCCCAAGTTGCCGTTCTATTTTGGTTGAGAAACATATGTTGCGTAAAGAATTTGTGTGGATGATAGTCATGCCGTAAAGAATTTGTGTGGATGATAGTCATGCCCCCTTTATTTCCACAGCTAATAATAATAACAAATCCGTCTATAGATATTGGTGAAAACCTAAAATCCAAATTGCCTTGTTAAATAAGTTTCTCATTCCACCTTGGAACATCGCACTTCTTGGTTTTATGTCCTATTTACGTACCTATCATTGTGGAAGATCCTTCAATTTTATAATTTTGTATAAACACACACGCATCTTATCCACTTCATTAATATATCTACTCTGTCCTATTTGCTCATGATTTTGATATCTACTCTGTCCTATTTACAAACTTTTTAAATTTCTTCTTCTCGGAAATTTGAGGCAAATAATTATTTTGGACAGATTAGTAGAAAACTTTGTAGTCAATCTAGAAGTTAAAAAAAAAAGTTTTTTCTAACAACAAATTTCCATTTTTGGCCTCACTAGTAGAAAAGTTTATATACTATTACTAGTCAGTTCATGTTTCTTTTTCCTCAAGTTTACTCTTTTTTGGACTGACTACTACTTGTCAGGGCAAGAAAAACTTTCTAATATATGCTAGATAAGGTGCACTTACCATGTCAACAGAGATATTTCGAATAAATTTTTTTCACAAGAACTTAAGATACAATAATGTTATGGACACCAACTTTCTTCACCAACTTATCGATACCAACGCATGTGACCTAGAGTAGAGAGACCTAGAGTTAATAACGAGCGTTTTCTTCCTAAAAAAGAAAATATTTGGATTTGACCTTAGAGGATTGGCACTTTTGGATAACCAAAGTATTTTAAAGATAGTTTAACTTTGTTGGTGTCTGGAATTGGATTGAGTTTATAACTCAATAGATGTTGAAGTAAAAAATGAAGGTAGAGCCACCATAGCTTCAATTTCATACCTAATCCATCTTCTACTTTTAATTGGTCAAAATTTGGAAGTTGACCTTCAATTTTTTACTCAAACATACTTTTCATCTAATGAGTTATTTAATCTTAGGCACCGTGAAGGACTATTGCAGTATGAAAAGGAAGTAGTACTTCAAAAAAAGTGGGTAAATTATTTTTATTGAAATTAATAATATTTTAATTCAACAATTGTCGTCCATGAAGTTTAACCTTTGAACCTTCTCGAACAAAATAGAGACTAGATGTGACATTGGACTAAATGAATTGGCAGTAAAATTACTAAATTTGATCTTAAGTGGGAATATACACTTACTATATGACAATTGTAGAGGCATTATAGTTCCGACTGGGAAATTATGAGGTGATCATTCTAAAGAAGAGTGACGAACGTGAGTGATTCAGCAAAGATTAATGATGACAAAAGTAATTTCGCTGCCTATACATAGATGAAACCCCCATTAAATAAAACCTCCCAGATAATTTCGCTGCATATACATGAATTTAAAAGCCTAATTAGACCAGAAAAACATTGACTGATTGGAGGTGGGGACCAATATATGAACTTTGACAACCATGTTCGTAGAAATTACGTAGAGGCATCGTAGCCTTACCTTGATATCTCACAATGTGCCTATAAAAACAGGCAATGATCGATGTTCAATCCAATCAAAACGCACACTCTCTCTTTATTCACTGCAGCCGTCGCTAGTTCTTAATTGTTTTCAATGGCTAAAACTGCTTCTGTAGTATTGACCCAAAACCTTTCTGATACCCAAAGGACCACCTCCTCTAATCATTCAACTAATGATGATGCAATCCCCACCATTGATTACAGCATGCTGATCTGCTCTAATGATCCTGATCAACAACTCAAAGCCCTCCAATACCTTGCCTATGTCTGCGAGGAGTACGGCTTTTTCTATGTATGGAATTTCCTCTCATCTCTACATATACATTCATTCCCCCATAGCACACCATTTTGCTTATTACAATGCCTCAAAACCCGTTCATTATGCGCACGCACACACACACACACATGCATAGAGCTTCAACTGTGAACATGTTGGCATACAACACAATGCTGATCACTCTGTAAGGATGTGAAGTATTGTCCCACATCGAAAAAGTTAAGAAATTTTACCCACTATTTAAGGTGGTTATTAACTTATTAGTGTTATCGCATTGTAAATACTAGCTCTGTAAATATGTATATATATATATATATATACAAGGGCGGACCCAGGAAATTTTATAGGGGTGGACTAGTATTTTTTAATGGGAGATCCATTATATTACCTTTTTTTTCTTTAGGTTTACATGGTTTTTTTGATGAGGGGTTTACATGGTTAATTGGCTATAGGCTATAGGTTTTTTTTATATGTAAAAAAAATGAGTGGTAGCAACTATTCTTCAATTAACAATTTTTAAATTTGATGGGAGTACACATAGACGTAGGGAGTGCAGTCATCTAGATCTACAATTGCACAATCACAAGCTACAAGAATTCAACAAAACCAAGAGACAACTAGACTATATAAAAGCAGAGATCAAGTAATGAATAGATTAAATTAGAAAAATGACAAGTCATCAATAAAATCATAGCAAATAAGAAAAAAATTCCCAAAATTTAACACCCAAACTCTAAATCATAAAAGACTAACAATAACAATTGAAATTGGAAATTAAACAAAAAGTAAGTGAGAAACTTACTAATATTAAAGAACCCATTGGATATAGGTTGATACAATTTTAAAGAGGAGGAGACCTACTACTTCTAAGCTCTCAAGTTCAAATACAAAGTTATAGCTTACATGGGTGGGTAATAGAAAAACATGATTTTTGATGTGTGTGGGTGCCTCTAGAGATGAAATCTTATGGTTGTGATAGGCTAAATTCAACAAAGAGGGGTGGACTATTTTTAATTAACTTGGGTTTAACTTATAAAATTAATATTAAATTATTTTCACCTCCAAATTTAGCACTAGGCTAGAGCCCACTCTAGCCCATGCCTAGATCCGTCCTTGTATATATATATACAGTTATTCTCTTATCCGGATGTCCGCACGTTATTATCGTGCGGATCCTATTGTAAACAGACAGGAAAACAGAGAGGAGTAGTACAAAATACACGGCGTCCGCACGATAATAACGTCCGGATGTCTGCATAAGAGAATTTCTGTATATTATATATATATATATATATATATATATATATATATATATATATATATATATATATTTTTGGCTAAAAGACAAGAAACAAAACTGTTAATTAATTAGGGTTTTGTGTTATGTTATAATTTGCTGTCGCATGTTTATATTGCGTACAAAATTACACATGCACGTAAGATGTTGCCTGATAACTTGGCAGCTGGTAAATCATGGGGTGCCTGATAGCGTAATTGAGAGAGCACTGAATGGGATTTCCGATTTCTTTGATCTGACGGAGGAGGAAAAGATGGATTATGAGAAGAAGGATTCAACGGATAGGATCAGATGGGGGCTAGGGTTCTCACCCGGGGACCATGAAGCTGTCAAGAGGGAGTATCTCAAGGTGCTCCCACATCCAAAGTTTCAAGGCCCTGCTAAACCATCTGGTTTCAGGTACAAGAAAATAGTGTTTTTGAAGAAAAGGAAAACATCGTGTGTGTACTCACCTAACTAACCAAAAGTCCTAAATTTTCTTTTTAATTTATAAAAAGTGTTTTTCGTTTCTTCTTTGATGAATAAGTACATGTTTTAAGTGGAGCTACAATTTTAATAAAAAATGCTATTTTTAAAAAAGAAAAAAGAGAACTTATTTTCGTGAAAAAAATTGACATAAGGATTTGTATTGTATATTTGTATCTTTTTAAGTTATATTGTGTTTATATTTGTATAAAAAAACCATCGTTTTGAGTTTGAAGATAAACGTGGTTTGGACTTAACAGTGAAATATACAAGTGATTGGTTCGGTTTCTAAAAGTTAAAATCGCGACTACACCAAACCATTACGATTCGATTTTTGTTTGACTTTTTCTATGATCAAAACCAAATCAAAACTGTCACCCCTACTTTGTCTTTATTAAATGGCCTAATATTAAGCTTAATTTATTTCCGACTATATATCTATGTTACTTACAGGGAGGCCTTGGAAGATTATTACCAAAGGGATCGAGAGGTGATAATTAATTTGGCTAAAGCTGTATCGAAAACATTGGGATTTGAAGAAAATTACTTAGAGAAGGAATTTGAGTTGGAAACTGGGGCTGATGTTTCTGCTATGAACGTGTATCCGCCCGGGTTTAAACCCAACACTCAAATCGGTTTGCCGGCTCATTATGACCCTGGCTACCTTGTTTCCCTCGTACAAAACGTCAACGGTGGTCTCCAACTAAACTATAAACAAAAGTGGATCAATGTTGATATGCCTTCCAATGCCCTTTTCATTAATATTGGGGATCATGTTGAGGTACATACATATTAAATATTTGAAGTCCTTAATTTATTTTCGACATAAGATAAATTGGTGCGAATATGAATCAAATTTATTCTTGACATCACTAACCCCACCATCTCATGTTACATGTACCATATCTATTGATCATACTATTAATCATATTTTTCGCAAAAGTCAAACTCATGAATGAGTCTGACCTACAAGAAATCTGTAAGAAATTAAGGTGGACTCGTCACCCAAAGATATCTCCAAAATGAGCACATTACATGTACCATATTTATTGATCATATTATTAATCATATTTTTCACAAAGGTTGAACTCATGAATGAGTCTGACCTACAAGAGATGTGAAATTATGAGTCCTACGTTCACATCTCTGTGAGAAATTAAGGTAGACTCATCACCCGAAGATATCTCCCAAATGAGATGCATGAGTCCACGATGCAAGACAAGTATATATTTTGTTTTGGAATTGTTTGACTTTCAATCTGAATCATGAAGTCGAAATCAAAGTTCATTATGTGTAAGACTTTATTATAGAAATGAACTATTGAATTTAAAGTCCAAAACTTAGAACAAAGTCAAGCAAACAAGAGAAGTAGATTTGCCTAATATAAAAGTTTCTTAATGCGTATTACTTGTTTTTAATTCATTGCTTGTATTATATATAATAGGTTTTAACAAATGGGAAGTACAAGAGTCCTATGCATCGTGTGATCCTGAACAACGAGGTGAGAAGAGTCTCTGTGGCCACAGTCCATGGACCATCACTTGGTACATTTGTGAAACCAGCTCCAGAGTTTGTGGGCGAGTCTCACCCACCAGCATACCGAGGGATGATCTACAAGGACTCCTTGGAAGCCAATGGTTACCATGAGATCGATGGAAAATCATGCATAGCACAACTTCGGCTATGAACTATGCTGGCAAGGAGTTGTTATGTGCTAAACCATTAAAATAATAATGTGTGGAAGTAATTAAATAGAATTGCTCATAAATAACTCTGTTGCAGTTCTAATACTATGAATAAGGTTTATTGTTTTGATAATAAAGTTAGGCTTAAATGCAAAAATGATCCCTGTGTTTTACTACGTTGGTTAATTTAGTCCCAGTGTTTTCAATTTGGCCAATTCGGTCCCTGTGTTTAGGATTGTTAGCCAATATTGTCTATTCTGTTAAATTTGTTGTTAAATACACCCAATAAACATTTTCGTGTCTTTTAAAAACCTATAAACTTTTTAAAATTAATCTAAAAATATTAAAAATTCATTAAAAGTAAATCATAACATGAGAAAAGAAGAAACTTGAAGAAAAAAAATGTTGTTGGGGAGGGGATGGTTTGCCCAGCGAATGGAGAGGTGGGAAGGAGAGTGATGAGCGGAGGGGCAAGACCAAGAGGGAGAGAAACAAACGAAACCAAAAACTAATACAAGGATATCCCCACAGGGCACTACCTACTGAAACATTCGGAAACGTGAAGTTAAGGATTGTTCTTGAGAGAGAGAGAGAGAGAGAGAGAGAGAGAGAGAGAGAGAGAGAGATAGTGAGGTTGATTGGAGTTGGGGTGGAGGGTTGTTGTTGGGAGAAAGAGAGAAGAGAGAAGGGTGGTGAATTGTGTCTGGGATTGGAGATGGTGCATGGTGGGTGGGATTGAAGGTGGTGGTGGCGGTTGGGATTAGAGTTGGCGTCTTTCTGTTTTAGATTTTTAGTTTTTTTAGTGTTGCTCTTATTTATTTAACTTTAAATTGTATTCAAATGGTTATTTTTTTTAAATTAATATTTAAAAATTTCCAATTTTTTCAACAAAAATTTAACGGAATGGATAACATTGGCTAACAGTCCTAAACACAGGGACCAAATTGCCCAAATTTAAAACACAGGGACTAAATTGGCCAACGTGATAAAACACAAGGACCATTTTTGCATTTAAGCCATAATGTTATTGTTTCGATTTATGTGAGTATGGAGAAATTAGTATGGCGAGGACATTCGATGACACATGTTACTTTGTCGCCACAAGGCAATGGGCGGAAACAGAATATAATTTCATGTGATTTGGGTTTTTCTCAAAGGTGTTGGTGTGTGGCTCTAGGGATCTGTAGTTGTAGAGGTGGATGGATTTGATCGTTTGCAGAACAGATGGAGATCTAGCAAGGCCTTGCTGGTGTTGGTGCTGCTGGTTTTGTGGGTCTTGGTGTTTTTGGTTGGTGCCTAAGTTTGAAGCAATGGCAATGGTGCCTATCATAACATTAAGGAGGACAAGACCTTGCTGGCAAAAGGGCAATAAGGCCGCTACACACACACACGTCATGTCATAACTGACGGAATACTCCAATTGGACTTGATTTGTTGACAATGCAAAGTGTGATGATCAAAATCGAAAAATTGAAAGTGCAGGACTAAAATTAAAATCTACGCTAACCCCAGTGACCTAAATTGTAATTAGTCCTTTTTTTATATAAAAGGATTTAGGAAAAAATTGGCTGCATTTAGGAAAGATTAACCCACTAAAAGTCCAATCCAAAATCTGAAAGATTTGCTGCCCTTTCAATGACTTTATGACTTGTTTGTTTTTTTTTACTTTACTTGTAACCTCACAAAATCTTTAAGTCCTCCATATATAGTGATCTATGCTATCACTCTTTTCATATCCGCAAGTTTTGGCTGCATTTAGGAAAAGATTAACCCACTAAAAGTCCAATCCAAAATCTGAAAGATTTGCTGCCCTTTCAATGACTTTTATGACTTGTTTGTGTTTTTTCCCTTTATTTGTACCTCACAAAATCTTAAAGTCCTCCATATGTGGTGATCTATGCTATCACTCTTTTCATATCCACAAGTTTTTTACACTGAGGTGGCAAAAACGTAGCCTTTACAAGAATATCTATAAAGCCAACCACACAGATGATGATCAATCAATTGATCATAACTCTCATTGATTGGCTATTGCTTTCTTGTTACAGTGCATATGCGTATTATTTTTCTTCTATTTCAACTGTTCACTAATAGTTCTATTCGGGTCCATATACAAACGTACAAATTAAGTGGCCCTATATTATATAGTTAATTATGAAGTAATGTCTTCCAAATGCTTTGAAGGTTTAAGGTGTGAATCATGTTTTAATTTGAGAATTAAGGTGTGAATCAAGTTTAAGGTGTGAATCAGGTTTAAGGTGTGAATCATCTGAAAGTATGCTATAATGCTTTGGGATGTGACATGTTTTAAAGGGTCAACTAAAAATAACCGCCTAAATTATAGCGTACTTTCAGATTCATGCACTATCCGTAATTTATGAACACATAACTAACCCTAATTTGGCATCTTATACTTAAGTTGTTCTAGTTTGCGTTCACACGTTTTATGTGGCCCCGGAAAGAAAAGTGGTCAAGTAATTATTTTACATTTTTTTTCCTATAAATATGATGGTCACTTGGGATTCTAGTTTTTGCATGCATGTGAGTTCTCAAGCTCTCAGTCTCGTTTAGTCTCAGCTAGCCCCTCTCATTGAATCCTCTCTCTTTTTCTCACTACGCACATAATGTCTGGAACTCAAGCAACTCCACTACTGCTTACTCAAAGTCAAAACCCTTGTTTTAAGTCATCAAAAAGTGTTTCAAGTACCAATGGCAGCATAAACTGCTTTTCAGGACGTGACCATGAATCATGTCATGTTCCAAATCCAATCATCGACTACTCCATGCTCATCTCCAATGATTGTCTCAAAAGGTCTCAAGCTATCAATGACCTCAATCTTCTTCACAGTATCCACTTCTTCCTCCTTCCATTTGTCTCTATTTTCACTCCACTTAAATTTCCAACTAATCACGTTTTTACCATATTAATTGATAACATGATGCCTCAAGTTATACACTTATTACATACACAAACTATATGTATATGTGTACGCACACACATAGCTTCAATTGGAGGAACTCTCAAATAAGTATATTAAGGGATATTTTTGTAGCGCACATTATGCATTGTATTTCAATGATCCGAACCGTCTATTTCTTGAAACACCATGTTCATCTATTTTTTTATATATCAAAACTAGATGTCTTAATGATTTTCAATTTATCTAAATTTTTTGCAAGGATGATAATTGAATGATGACTTAAAAAATAGACGGTTTGGATATTGTTAAAGTAAAATTCGCAGTGGACCACACAATGTATCCCTCAAATAAATTTTTTTAGGGATCTCTCAATAGAATAGGACTAATATATAGAGAGCTTCAATTGATGAATCTCTCGAATAAGTATTTATGGGGCACCCTTTTAGTTCCCACTCCACTTTTTTTTTTCATCTATTAGAACCGTTTATATTTTAGATATTCCACCAAATATTACATCTAAAAAATATCACTTCAATCCAAAGTCATTTAATCATTTAATTAAATTGTCATTAATTTAGTGTTTTATTAAAACACCATGTTGGTCCTTTTTTTTGTTGGTCACAAATAGATATCTTAATGATTTTCAATTTATCTATTATTTATTTATTTATTTATTATTATTGCAAGAATGACCTTTGAATGATGACTTCAAAATAGACAGTTTGATATATAATTGGTGCAAAATTCATGTTGGACTCCTTATGGTATCGCTCAAATAAAATTATTTGAGTGATCTCTCAATATAATGGAAATGTATACAGAGATCTTCAATTAATGAATCCCTCAAATACGAGAGACACCTTTGTAAAGCCCACTTCACACTGTATTTTAATGATTCGAACTATCTATTTTTTAGGTGGTCTCTCAAGTATTCTTTGAAAAAAAATTACTTTAATAAGAAACCATTTAACAGAAACCACTCAATTAAATGGTTGTTATTTTAGTGTTCTGGCATAGGAGAAAATCTATATAGCAGTTCTTCTCATTTGAGCGTCCGCACGTTATTACCATGCAGACGCCATTTAGCTAAAAAGCCCTAGGTGTTTCTTGATAAAAACGAATATATATTGCATTGGAAGAACGAGTCTGATTAGCCATTTGGAATGTTTAATATCTCTTTCTGATGTTTGAGTGGCCTTGATGATTTTGTAGGTGACAAATCATGGGATCCCAGATAGCCTGATTGGGAGTGTTATGAATTGGCTTTCCAATTTTTTTAATCAAAGTGATGAGGAGTGTAAGTGTATGGATTTTGTATTTTGCTTTTGGCTTCCCTTGACAATTTTGTAATAGGACAATCATTGTATTTTCTCAAGCTCTAGTCTAGATTAAGAATTACATCTCTAGGTATGCTTAATTGGCTACATTATGATGGACAACAATGGGTTTGACAAAAGGTAAATTTTGCATTGCATTACATTGCATTTTCTAACTTCTGAAGATTATGACTAGTCATCCTTCCTTCGTATGACTAGTCAACCTCTGCCTTAGTAGGAATTCTAGCTCATTGTTCTAGCTAGGCCTGGGCACGGTCTGGTTTGGACCGGTTTTCAGGCAAAAATGGAACCGGAACCGGTACTGTTCACCGGTCCGGTCCGATTCGGATTTTAAGACATTTTAATAATAAGCCCGAACCAAACCGGATCAATTAGATCCGGTTCGGTTTCCGGTTTTCCCGGTTTGGGCCGACTCCAAAGCCCAATCGATTTTTTTGTTTTTTTTTTGTTCTACATTTCTAGCTTCAAGCCCAATTTTGTTTTTGCTTTTTGTGTGGATATTTCCAGCTTCAAGCCCAACCGAATTTTTAAACTTTTTGGGCTTAAAAATCACAATTGGCCCATTTAACATATTGAATCAAGCAATCATTCTTTAGCCAAAATAATTAAATAATTAAATAATCCAACATTAAATTTAAAATTACAACCAAATTTATAATGAAGCAAACTAAAATTACAACCAAATTTTAAATTACAGCTCCATTTTCTTTGTTGCCGCATCTCAGAAACTCCAATGATTTGTTTCTACCAAAAACACAAAAGAACAAATTAATATAAGTTTAAAAGTACTGGTTAATAAGCATACAGCTACCTTAAAAGATACTAAAATGTAATAATTGTTTAAAGCATACAGCTACCTTAAAAGATACTAAAATAAACTACCCAGCAAAACAGATCTGAACCCAAAATATTCAAAAATCAGATTCCATATTCAAAAAATAAAAAAATAAGATTCAAGAACTTAACCCAAGATATGCAAGAACCCAGATCTGCAAAGAAAGAGATATAGAGGGAGATAGAGAAACATAAAACGAAGAAAAAAAAATCAGAGTACTAGGAAATCAGAAAAAGAGAGGAAGAAAAAATAAATGAGAGAAGAAATGGGAGGAAAGAGAGTCGGCATCACAGAGGAAGGCGATGGAGAAGAAGAAGAAGAAGAAGAAAAAAAAAAGAAAAATAAAGAGAAGAAAGCGTCGGCAGCACAGAGGAGAGGAGAGACCTAACCACATTGTAAGTCCAAATTTCCTAGAGCAAAGACCTAAAATTGCTTACCTGGCCTTTGCTCCTTCAACTTTGTGAAGGTTTGGGAGAGACTGACGGTTTGGAATCGGATTCCAAATATACAAGAATTGAACCCAGATGTACAAGATCTACAAGATAAACATATGGAAGAAGAAAGAAGAAAAAGGGATTTTAAAAAAAAAAAACAAAAACAGAACCAGAAATTACGTAGGGAGAAGAAGAGAGGGATAGGGAAAAAAAACAAAAAGAAAAGAGGTAGAAGAAAAGAGAGAGAGTGTCGGCACCGCACAGGGAAGAGAGAAAAGAAGAACAAGAAAAAAGAGAGAGAAGAAAGAAAAAGATAAAGAAAGAGAGAGAGTGTCGACGGCACAGGGAGAAGAGAAAAGAAGAAGAAAAAAGAGAGAAGAAAAAAGAAGAAGAAAAAAGAGAGAAGAAAAAGGGAGAGAGAGAAACAGAAAGAGAAAGAAAGAGAGAGAGGATGCACATGCGGCTAGGGTTTTAGGTATAAGGCCCACTATATATATAAAAATTTAAATTAAAAATAAATCATATTCAAGCCAGTCCGGTTCGGCCCGGTTTGGTTTTTGAAGGAATGGAACCGGATCCAGAACCGATCAGAACCGGTCCGGTTCGATTTTTGACTGGATTTTGACTTTTTGGTCAACTCGGTTTTTTTCCGGTTTTTTTCGGTGCGGTTCGGCTCGGATTTCCGGTTTGCCGATTTGAGTGCCCACCCCTAGTTCTAGCTGGATCCTACCCATATGTTTTTGTCTTATTCTGAACAATTCTTAGCTGCCATTGTACGATTCTAACCTAGGAATTTTGGTGTAAAAGCAAACCAATTCCTCATTTGGCAACCGTCACTTTTGTAGGCAAGTTTTGGAAAGTTTCCTTGGAAACTATCGCTTCTTCCTCAAGAGCCACCTTCATATTTTTCATCTTTTAGTTTTCCAAATTGTTTCTTTTTGAAAACTGCATTTGAAAAATGAAAATATGCATCTAGCTAATTAAAACACTCTCTCATTTATATCTAGGTCAAACTCAAGATTGATTTCTTCAAGAGTATGGTTTCTTGAAGAAATTGGTCATTCTCCTTTGAATCCAAATTTTGGTTGCAGTCCGAGTTAGAGCTTGCAAGCTCGTGCCATGGGATGAAAGAGCTGGAGAAGGAGCTGCCATTGCCATGAAAAACTAAGCTTGAAGCTTTGCTAAGTTGGAGAAGAAGATTGCACAAATGAGGTATAGCTCATCTTCCTAAATAGATCTAGGTTTTTCTTGAGCTTGCTTGTGTTCCTTTGTAAGAATCTTTTTCTACTTAGTGGATTGCTTGGTCGGTTGATGACCCCCAGTTTTTCCCAATGGTGGGTTTCTGGGTGAACAAATTTCTAGTTTGCATATCTAAATTTTCTGGGTTTGTGTTCTTGACAGTTGACTAGTCATCACATGTATTTCTGGGTTCGTGTTCTTGCAGTTGACTAGTCAACTGTTTCTGCTGTTTGATGCTTACTTGATTATGATGCTTTCACACACTTTCACCATAGTTGTTGCTAGCACAGGGG
Organism: Prunus avium; assembly: GCF_965620075.1. Classification (NCBI taxonomy): domain Eukaryota; kingdom Viridiplantae; phylum Streptophyta; class Magnoliopsida; order Rosales; family Rosaceae; genus Prunus; species Prunus avium. The sequence goes on from NC_142291.1 coordinate 1,317,337, forward strand.
ATGCCTGGATTGACGGGTCCTTCTGAGTGCCTAGGTTGTCACTAGTAATTCTCTAGGCTTGCAGGTACATATTGATATGCTCTGTGTATGTTCTTGGTTGTGATTATTCATGTCTGACAGTTGACTAGTCATAAGAGTATTGGTCAAGGTCTAAAGTGTGAAGTTTGTTGTGTTTTTGTTTGAGTGTCATTTAATTTACCCCTCGTCACCTAAGTGCCAATTTCAAGGAGAAGCGAAGGTATGATACGAATGATCCGACGGATAGGATCAGATTCAGGTGGGGCGGTAGAACCCAAAGAGAGCTTCTCCCCATGAGGGCGCATCCCACCTTCCATTGCCCAACAAAACCTGCCGATTCCATGTAAACCTATTTCTATCAAACGCATGTATTCATTCCCTTACACACACATATTTTCTTACTTATTACAATGTTGGCAGGGTTTTAACAGAGTATTGTGAGAGAATGCGAGAGATGGGAATGCAATTACTTAGAGGGATTTCAAAGTCTCTAGGGCTTGAAGAATGCTACATAGAAAACAAAATGAAGCTGGAATCGGGCTACAGTATTTTTGGACCAAATTACTATCCAGCACTGTCGCAGTCCTCAGATGATAATAATCAGATTGGCCAATTCCCTCATCGAAACCCCGGTTTACTTGTCCTCCTTGCACAAAAAGTCGGTGCGGGGCTGCAGATAGAACATCAGAAGAAGTGGCTCAATGTAGATTTTCCTCCTAGTTCCATTTTTGTCATTGTTGCCGACCATATAGAGGTGCGTTTAAGATTCTCAAATTTTTAATTACTCTCCATGAAAACTAATCATGTATGATTGGATTTGGCTAAACACAGTCAATTGGCTTTGAGTTTTGAGAGGCTAATCATATTTTTATTATAATGTACAGTTTTAAATATTCAACTTGTGGGTTTAATATTCTCAACTCAACACATGAACAACTAGCACCCCGCTTTGTGGTACTTTATTTTTCAATGTTAGAATAGGTTATAAGTTCGACTTGCCCGTTCTCAATTCATAAGAAAAAATGTTCTCGACACATGAGATGTGTACGATCTGTAATATCAAAAGCCTTATCTCATATGAAAAGATCGATTGGATCATGAAACAATTTCCATTATTGCCTTAACCATAGCTACTATATATTAGTTTTATTTATTAAAACGTTTGTGATATAGTTTCTTCTGAGTTAATTGGTCTGAGAACATTTTGGGTTATATACATGATGCATGGCAGATTCTTACCAATGGAAAATACAAGAGCTTGTTGCATCGGGTGGCTTTAAACAGCGAAGTGGAAAGGATGAGTTTTGCCCTTCTTTTTTGGGCCATCACTGGACGTAACTGTGAAGCCTGAACCAGAGTTTGTGGACGACCACAACCCACCCTCTTATCGTCAGATGACTTACAAAGCATACTTGGAATCCAATGACCACCATGTGATTGAAGCGAGAGCAAACTTGAATCAGATTCGACTCTGAAATTTCAAATTAATATAGATGCTTATATTCAAAAATATATATATTTACTTGTCATGTATTATGATTCAGACTCTCTTGTTAGTCTATAATATGTGTGGTACTCTTTCTTATCTTGAGGTTTGTCCCTCAAGAAGGTTTTAATGAGGCCACTGTTTCGCGTCACTCTATGTATGCTACCTCGGTTATATGAATGAAATTCTGTTTCTCAAAAAAATATACTATGGTCCCTGTTCGTACCACTTTTACAAAAATCAAAGGAGATAGTATCGTATAGTAGTGTAGCTCGGAAGTCCGAGTGTCGTATCCACAGAGAGCAGTGTAAAGAAAATAACAGAGATGAAAAAGAACAAGTGTGATTGAGAGGTAGATTTATGCAAGATTTGATTTGGAGAAAATTTAATTGATTAAAACACTAAGGCATTGGGTTTCCACTTTTAACATAAGCATGCAACTCTTAATAATTTGATCCACAAAATATTTTCCATTGTAGTTGTTCAAAATAATTAAAGCTCTTTTTAATTTCCTTTAGAAGTATTCTAAGCATAACTTGTACCATTGGCAACAAACTATCAAAAAATAATCTTCATCAAAATTCTATTAATCTTTAGTAATTCTCTTCTCTTTTAAAAGCATGAAAGTTTTTACTACACTATGGGAAAAACATGATTGAACCCATGAAATAGATTATCAAACATTCATCAATTAATTAAAAAGAAAACTACAAATTCCATTTGAACAAAAACTACAAATTCACATTAAAGCTTAAGTTTGGATCAAACTAATAAAAATTACACACTTATATTAAAAGTTTCCTCCCTAGCCCTAGCTAGGGAGTTAGTTCCCCATAATAAAATAAAACTAAAAACAGAATTTAAGACTTAGAAATATGGAGGGAAAAGAGAAAAAGCTCAAGATTGTGGAGCTTGGTGTAGTTTTACAATGCCGTAGCTCCATCTATTTATAGGAGGATGGGAGCAATATTCATGATTTTAATATGTCTTCCACTTGCCATCAAACCAATTGCCAAGTTGCTTCCTTTAATTAATTCATTGTGATGATGACTCCTTATCTAAATTCTTCAAAACTTTCTTCCACTTGAACACTTTGTCATGCATTTCCATACTTTCCTTCTTCTCATTGTCGGGTATCACTCTTGAATTTCTCCACACCACTCTCCACTTGCTTCTTTACTCCAAGCTTTTATCATTTCAAATAAGTACCCATCATTTTCAAATATATTCCTTAATCTTGGCCTAGTTCCTTGACTTTGGTTTTCACAAAGATCTTTGAGTCTTCTTATCAATTGCTCCACTTGCTCATCTATCGTATCTTCTCATAAAAACTGCAGCAACTTTCCTCAAATTGTAGCTAGATAACAACTCAAGCATCATCATTCTTCTTTGCATTCATTGGTTGCAAGTAGTCAATTTGAACTTCTCCTTCATTGTTTATTCATTCTTTCTTTATTTCTTCAATGATGGAAGCTTTGCATGCATGTCCTAGAGTATATTCATGCAATTGATTGCTTCTTCTTTTCATTTGTTTTATCTTCAATTGCATTTGCTGCTGCACAAGTTGTCTCGAGCAAATTTCCTTGGCTTTGGCTGCACATATTTCTTCTCATCCTTTACTTTCTTCTTGCAACACATTACTTACTTCTTTTCCTCAACATGCTATTGGTGGAAGACACTTAATATCTACAAACAACCACTCATTAAATATAAAAACAAAGATTGGAAAGAAACAATAAAAATACTTTAATAGATTTATATAAAACAAAAGAAAATACTAACAAATATAAATTTAAGGATAAAACTTGTATTAATTTTGTGCTCATCAGTCCCTGTGGAAGCTAGCCTTACTTCTCAGTGACATGAGGAGGGTTAGGAAATAGAAATAAAAACACAAAGGTCCATAGAGAACATAACGATGTGCTAAAATATGAATATGGTTTGAATGTATTAGGTTCTTATTTTTATTCTTCTCCATAAGGAGGTATATATAAGAGTTTACATAAGTGCTTTACAAGGAATTAGATAAAGTAAAGGATTAGGAAAGTATCTCCTAATTATACAATAATTGGACAACTATATAAAAATAGGAAAGTAAATCTCTTAATTAATCAAGGAAATAAATCTCCTTGATTAATTAGAAGACTCACTTCAACACTCCTCCTCAAGTTGGTGCATATACGTCATAAATGCCCAACTTGGTAACTGAGTCATGAAATTCGTAGCACCCGAGTCGATAATCCATGCGGATTTTTGAGAGGACGTATGAAAAGTAGAACCTTTGGTGGTGTTGATAGAAGCACAAGTCCGGGTAGCCGGGTCAACAAGATTGACCGCATGCTTCTGTGAGTCTGCAATAAGGGGAGAATCGTAGGGATTCCTGACATCGCAGCGGAAGTAAGATGTGATATGAGAATGTGAGGGATTTTGATTGTAGGAATTTGATTTGAGGAATTTGATGTATGAATTTGATGTAGGAATTGGATTTGAGAGGTATGTGTATAAGATTTGAGGAATTTGGATTTGAATATGAGAAATTTGAGATAAGGCATTTGAGGACTGTTGAGGCCCAAAAAAAATCCAAGGCTAGGCCCAAATATAATCTCGGCCCAATGCTATACCTAATCGAGAAGAAACCCGATTTGGGCACGCGAAAGTTCGTCATATGCGCTTGCACACATGCCACCCGAAGCAAATAAGCAACATGCCACGCTACAAGCTTAAGTGGGCCCAAGCCACGCGAATGCCTGGGGCTTGCTGAGCGGGTTGTGGTATGGATGGTTACGAGTATTCACGAGGCCCATTGATGGTCCAAGGAGTGGAAGTTTTGGGCTACTTGGGAGCACCAAAACTCAAGCCCATTCCTTGAGCCCAAACATATGGGTAAGCATGAGAGAGAAAACCCAATAGCTTAGGAAAATATCCAATGGCTTGCAAACACTTGGAAAAGTCCCACATCAGCCAAAACATCCAACACCTTGATCAAATAGGTTGTTTTCCAGCAGCTTGAGCAAACTCACAAGCCGCTGGAAATAAAATACTTATAGCCCAGCCCAGCATCGTGGAAAATATCCAACATATTTGTTAAAACCAGATCAAAGCCAAACCATCAAAACCAAGCAAACCCATGTGCTGATGAAAGTAAATCACTTTTTGACCAACACCCTTACCCATTCTTTCATCTTCAAGCTTTGGTGAGAGAACAAGAAGGAAAAGTGGGTGGCTCCTCACCCACATGGAGAAGTCCTGCTGCTTGAGGACCTTGGAACCCCAAAAAGCTGCGTGCCTATGGTTTCAGGCTAAGGAAGTTTCACCAAACAAGATTAAATGGAAGAAAGTGAAGAGAAAGGGGAGGGAAGCTTGACAAAATTAAGGGTTTCCAGCGCCTATAAAAGGAGGCACTTTCTACCCAGCAAAACAACTCACCTTGGTTGCTGCAAGCCTCCCAGCAACCATGAGAATCGATCGAAGGCAAGCATCCCCTTTGGAATCCTTCAATTTCATGCTTTGTTCTTCCATCTTCTTCCTCTCTCTCTCTCTCTCTCTCTCTCTCTCTCTCTCTCTCTCTCTCTCTCTCTCTCTCTCTCTCATAACACACATCCAGAGGGCAAGCTTCCCTCTCATCTTCAAAACCTAGCAATTTCGTGCTCTATTCATCCTTCTTCCCCATTTTCCCTCCTGGCAGAACTGTTCCAGTGCTTGACAGAGCTTTCGTCAAGCTGCCGGAAAATCACTTAAGCTACCCATTGCCTTCTCCTTGTCTCCTTCTCCCTCTTTTCAGCCAAACCCTCGTCAGATCCTCTCTTCCCTTGCCTTAAAAACTCTGTTTCTAATATGAAATCACAGCTCTTTCTCTCTCTCATGCTAAACTCACGAATGCTCAGCTCCCATGCCACAAGCCTCTCATGCCAAGCCACAATATTTACATGCAAGCAACTATTAGTCTCATTGGTGAAGAAGACCAAGGTGTTTCCTAAGGCTCAGCTACCCTTTCGAAGCACACTTGGGGTTTGATTCTCGAACTCAGACACAAGGGGCGATTCCAGCCATTTGCTCTTTACAGCAGCCCAGGCCCATTCGTCAAGCTGCTGGAACGAAAAAGACCCCTACAAGGACTTTAGATTTGAGGGATTTGGATTTGGGGAAAAATATGAGAAATTTGATATGAGGAGTTTAAAGTACACAGAAACCCTGTGAACATGGCTAATAACACAGAAACCCTGTGAACATGGCTAAGGACACAGAAACCCTGTGAACACGGCTTAAGAATATAGAAACTTCTCTTCAGTCTTCTTCTCCCCCTGAAGAGAAGGGTATGTCGAAGTCAATAAAGAGGCAAAATCTCCATGAGAAAGAGAAACAAATCCTTTTTCACTCCCCCTCCCCCCCTTGAAGAGGAGGGGAGGAGAAAATTTGATATGAGAATGTAGAGACAACAAAGGATCGATTGCTCTGATACCATGCTAAAATATGAATATGGTTTGAATGTATTAGGTTCTTATTTTTATTCTTCTCCATAAGGAGGTATATATAAGAGTTTACGTAAGTGCTTTACAAGGAATTAGATAAAGTAAAAGATTAGGAAAGTATCTCCTAATTATACAATGATTTGACAACTATATAAAAATAGGAAAGTAAATCCCTTAATTAATCAAGAAAATAAATCTCCTTGATTAATTAGGAGACTCACTTCAACACGATGTTGGTTCAATATTAAATATTTGAAGTCCTTAATTTATTTTCGACATAAGATAAATTTGTACGAATTTGAATCAAATTTATTCTTAACATCACTAACCCCACAATCTCACGTTACATGTACCATATCTATTGATCATACTATTAATCATATTTTTCGCAAAAGTCAAACTCATGAATGAGTCCGACCTACAAGAAATTTGTAAGAAATTAAGGTTGACTCGTCACCCAAAGATATCTCCAAAATGAGCACATTACATATACCATATTTATTGATTATATTATTAATCATATTTTTCACAAAGGTTGAACTCATGAATGAGTCTGACCTACAAGAGATGTGAACTTATGAGCTCTACGTTCCCATGTTTGTAAGAAATTAAGGTGGACTCATCACCTGAAGATATCTCCCAAATGAGATCCATGAGTCCACGATGCAAGATAAGCATATATTTTGTTTTGGAATTGTTTGACTTTCAATCTAAATCATGAAGTCGAAATCAAAGTTCATTATGTGTAAGACTTTATTATAGAAATGAACTATTGAATTTAAAGTCCAAAACTTAGAACAAAGTCAAGCAAACAAGAGAAGTAGATTTGCCTAATATAAAAGTTTCTTAATGCGTATTACTTGTTGTTAATTCATTGCTTGTATTATATATAATAGGTTTTAACAAATGGGAAGTACAAGAGTCCTATGCATCGTGTGATCCTGAACAACAAGGTGAGAAGAGTCTCTGTGGCCACAGTCCATGGACCATCACTTGATACATTTGTGAAACCAGCTCCAGAGTTTGTGGGCGAGTCTCACCCACCAGCATACCGAGGGATGATCTACAAGGACTCCTTGGAAGCCAATGGTTACCATGAGATCGATGGAAAATCATGCATAGCACAACTTCGGCTATGAACTAGAGTTCATGCTGGCAAGGAGTTGTTATGTGCTAAACCATTAAAATAAAGCTTATTTATGGATATACCCCCTGTGCTTTCAAAATACTCTCAGATTACCACATGTTCTTTGAAATGTCTCAATATACCACCTATACTTTCAATAAGTGTCTCACGTTAGCTATTCCGTCAGGTTTGAGAGAAGTTTCGTTAACTGATATGGCCCTCACTTCTTTTCAATCTCTTAACATGGGAGAGGAAGGGTTAGTCAGGTTGAGAAAAGGGGGAATTTGGGAGAAAAAGGTGTTAATGTATGCATTTTGAGTTTTTCTTTTGGCTTCCCTTGACAACTTTGTAATAGGACAATCATTGTATTTTGTCAAGCTCAAGTTTAGATTAAGAACTTCATCTCTTGGTGTGCCTAACCAACTACTATCCTATGGAGGCTTAAGCAAATTGTCAAAGGTAAATCATGCATTGAATATCATTGCATTAAACTGTTTTCATAAATGATGACTAGTCATCTTCTTCTCTCATGCCTAGTCATCCTTGCTCTGTAGGATTTCCAGCTGGTTAACCAACTGTTTTGTCCTATTCTCTTTTCTCTCTCTGCTGCCATGTGTCATTCTCACCTAAGGGAATTTTTGTCTGTAAAGGCTAGTGAATTCCTCTTTTGGTAGTCATCTCTTTTGGGTGGAAGTTTTGGAAAGATTGGCTTGCTATCTTTCTCTTCTTCTTCCTCAAGAGAGAACCATATATTTCATCTATGAGTTTTTCCAATTGATTTCTTTTTGAAAAACTGCATTTGAAATACGAATTTGCATCTAGCTACTTAAATCACTCTCTCATTTATATCTAGGTCAGATTCATGACTGATTTCTTCAAGAGTATGGTTTCTTGAAGAAATTGGTCATTCTCCTTTAAATCCAAATTTTGGTTTTGGTCTGAGTTGGAGCTTGCAAGCTAGTGCCATGGGATGAACGAGCTGGAGAAGGAGCTGCCATTGCTATGAAGAACTGAGCTTCAAGTTTTGCTAAGTTGGAGAAGAAGATTGCACGAAGGAGGTATAGCTCATCTTCCTAAATAGATCTAGGTGTTTCTTGAGCTTGGTTGTGTTTCCTTTGTAAGAATCTTTTTCTACTTAGTGGATTGCCTGGTCGGTTGATGACTCCCAGTTTTTCCCAATGGTGGGTTTCTAGGTAAACAAATTCTGTTTTGCATATCTGTAAATTTTTCAGGGTTTGTGTTCTTGGTGGTTGACTAGTCATCTTTATCTGATGTTTGGTGTTTACTTGAGAATGATGATTTCACACACTTTCACCATAGTTGTTGCTAGCACAGGGGATGCCTAGATTGACGGGTCCTTCTGAGTGCCTAGGTTGTCACTAGTAATTCTCTAGGCTTGCAGGTACATATTGATATGCTCTGTGTATATTCTTGGTTGTGATTATTCATGCCTGACAGTTGACTAGTCATAAGAGTATTGGTCAAGGTCTAAAGTGTGTGAAGTTTGTTGTTTTTTTGTTTGAGTGTCATTTAATTTACCCCTCGTCACCTAAGTGCCAATTTCAAAAGGTTATCTGAACCTCCAGATTCCCAAATCTGAAATTCCCTCAACCTAGCTAACCTTATTCTCCTAAATTCCCAATTTTCTCCCAAATTTCCCATTTTCTCAACCTGACTAACCCTTGTTTAGAGATTGAAAAGAAGTGGGGGCCACATCAGTTAACGGAACTTCTCTGAAATCTGACGGAATAGCTTATGTGAGACACTTATTGAAAGTATAGGTGGTATATTGAGATATTTCAAAGAACATGTGGTAATTTGAGACTATTTTGAAAGCACATAGGGTATATCCATAAATAAGCTTTAAAATAATAATGTGTGGAAGTAATTAAATAGAATTGCTCATAAATAACTTTCTGTTGCAGTGCTAATACTTATGAATAAGGTTTATTGTTTTGATAATAAAGTTATAGTTTCGATAATAAAGTCATTGTTTCAATTTATGTGAGTATGAAGAAATTAGTATAGTGAGGACATTCGACGACACATGTCACTTTGTCGCCACAAGGCAATGGGTGGAAACGGAATAATTTCATGTGATTTGGGTTTTTCTCAAAGGTGTTGGTTTGTGTCTCTGGGGATCTGTAATTGTAGATGTGGATGGATTTGATCATTTGCAGCACAGATGGAGATCTAGCAAGGCCTTTCCTGAGAGAGAGAGAGCTGGGCTGATGCGAAAGGGCAATAATGCCACTGTACACACGCATCACGTGCATTTTAACTGACGGAATACCTAATTGGACTTGATTTGCTGACGATGTAAAGTGTGATGATCAAAATCAAAAAATTAAAAGTGCGGTGACTAAAATTAAAATCGACCCTAACTCCAATGACCAAAATTATAATTAACCCTTTTTTATATAAAAAGGTTTAGGAAAAAATTGGCTGCATTTAGGAAAAGATTAACCCACTAAAAGTCCAATCCAAAATCTGAAAAATTTGCTGCCCTTTCAATGACTTTTATGACTTGTTTGTGTTTTTTCCCTTTATTTATACCTCACAAAATCTTAAAGTCCTCCATACATGGTGATCTATGCTATCACTCTTTTCATATCCACAAGTTTTTGACCCTGCGGTGGCAAAAACGTAGCCTTTAAAAGAACATATGTAAAGCCAACCACACAGATGATGATCAATCAATTGATCATAACTCTCATTGATTGGCTATTGCTTTCTTGTTACAGTGCATATGCGTATTATTTTTCTTCCATTTCAACTGTTCACTAATAGTTCTATTCGGGTCCATATTCAAACGTACAAATTAAGTGGCCCTATATTATACAGTTAATTATCATGAATTTCCACTGTATTTACACTTGTGAGTTAGGGCCTACTTTATTAACATAATAATCTGAGCACTCTCTCTCTCTCTCTCTCTCTATCTCTCTCTCTCTCTCTCTCTCGTATAAAGCTACTGCCATTCACGCATACCAACTCTATTTTGTAACTCTCAATTACTTCTCTTGCTTGATAAGAATGACCATCATGACTTACATATCTAAATGAATCCAAAGCTGCTAACTGACATATCTCACTTAACAAAAGAGAATTGTTAAGTAGATTTACTTCCTTATTAGTTTAGTAGACCAATCCCTCTACAATTAGGACTTCATTACTTTCCCTGTTTTAATGAAAGAATGCAACATTGAGAAGTTCCCAAATGTTTATTGACAATGTTTAAAACATTGATTTATTGATTCCTGTCACAAATTTATTCAGACAACTGAAATAACATTTTGAACCAACATGACATATGCTTACTGCGCAGTTTCTTTAACTACAAATTTTGAACAAATTACTTGTATCTTGTTCAAGTTTATTGACACCCCACAATTTATACTGTCTGCAGATCAAGTTTAAAGACGAATTTGTTCGATGCTGGATTGGACATCGATCTCATCAGAGCCATTAGCTTGTAAGGATTGCTTGTAGGTCATTTTCCACGATATGCAGGTGGGTGAGAGTCATCCACAAACTCTGTTGCTGGGCTCACAAAAGCATCCTACGAAGGTCCATGAAGCGTAGCCACTGAGATCCTCTTCACTTTGTTGTTTTCCACAACCACTCGGTCAACATGGCTCTTGTGGATTGATACTTCAGATCCAAGGTATGAAATCTAACTGAAACTTTACTAGTTCATATTTTCTCTAATATTTTTGGGTCATGTCGGCTTGTATTAGAGTTAGGCCTAGTTTGGGATTGCTGTCACTTTTAAAAAAAGTTGCTTCTGCTGTGCTTTGAAAATAATTAGCTGTAAAGTAAAGCAGCTCCATGTTTGGTAAACAATATTTTTAAAGTGCTGTTAGTACAAAAAGCAGTGTAAAAGCGTTTGGTAAATTTTAATATAAAATTGTTGTAACTGTGAATAATGACTAAAATAGACATGATGGTAAAAGTGTTATGTACTAATCATGTGGTGGTAGTTGTAGTGATGGAGTGGAGGTGGTGGTAGTGATGAAGGTGGAGTTGGTGGTTGTGGGGATGGCGGTTGTGGAGGTGGTGGTGGTGGTGGCAGTGGCAGCATGGTGGTAGTTGTAGTGATGGAGTGGAGGTGGTGGGGGTGATGAAGGTGGAGTTGGTGGTGGTGGGCATGGCGGTTGTGGAGGTGGTGGTGGTGGTGGCAGTAGCAGCATGGTGGTGGTGGTGGTGTTGGTTGTGGAGGTGGTGGTGGATTTGGAGGTTTTGGAGGAGGAGGTGGTGGTGGTGGTGGAGGAGGAGGAGGTGGTGGAGGTGGTGGTGATGTTGGTTGTGGAGGTGGTGGTGGATTTGGAGGTTTTGGAGGAGGTGGTGGTTGTTGTGGTGGTGGTGGTGGTGGTGGTCGTTGTGGAGGTGGAGGTGGAGGTGGAGGTGGAGGTGGAGGTGGTGGTTGTGGTGGTGGTGGTGGAGGATGAGGAGGAAGAGGATGTGGTGGCGGTGGTTGTGGAGGTAGTAAATGTGGTGGTGCAAGTGGTGGAGTTGGATGTGAAAGTGAAGGTGGTGTCATTTTTTAAAATGAATGATGGTATTTTGGGAATTAAAAAAATTCATTAAATGTTCATCTCTGCTTCTTTTGAAAGCAGCTTTGAAAAGCAACCCAGAGCCTGCTTTTAAAAGTTGCTGCCAAAAGGCCATTGCTTTTAAAATAATCAGGATATTTTCTTTTTACCAAACACCTTAAACTGCTTAACTTTAAAGTGAAGCAGGTTTTTGGCGAAAAAAAGCAATCCCAAACGGGGCCTTAATCCGATCAATTACGGAATTAATAGAAATCGAACCTTTAAGTTCATTTTTGTAGGGAAATAAGGAAGAAACTTTAATTGTCTTGTACATTAATTTTACTTTCTGGTTACATGTTGCACTCCTGTTTGGGACATGTTACAATTTAGTTCCCGTTTTTTAAGTGTACAGTTTTAAGAATGACAGTTACTATTGATCATGTGTGAAATCAAGGTTGGATATGTGATGCTTATTGATCATGTGAAGTCAAGTTTGGAGGTGTGCTCCTAACAAAATAAGAGTTTTTCTTTAGTAGGGTTAAGAAGAGAAAAAATATCATGCCCGGTGGTCACATTAATCCTATTATTTATTTTGTTTTAGCTAGTTACTAAAAGTTATTGGTGGTGCAAGGAAATAATAAATTTAGTTTTTGTGGGGAATATTTGCATTATGCTTGGGTCATGTTGATGACGTTTGCACTGCTTAGTAAGCAGAATTGTTTGTTTGTGCATAGCAAAGCAAAAGAGTTTTGGGAAATCAAACCAAAATCAAACCAACAATACCCTTCACCGATTAGCATTTGGTTTAGTGTATTTGTCTCTATTTAGTAAGATTTTATTTGTCAACAAATATATTTTTGATGACTTTGATACTTAGTTAATAATGATATAGCTTTATTGAAGACTTATTGCTCAAAAATTTTAATTAGAAACTGCTAATTTTCCGCGACATGAAATGATAATTCATGCAAATTTTTTAATAAATTTTCTGACTACATCTCCGAACCGAGATCACACTTTTGATCGGCCTCTTCATGGATGCTACCATTTTGTGGCATTCTTTTTTGACTAATGGTGTCCCTTGCACTCATGAAGTGACAGGACCCACCTCGGATTCCCCCTCAGAATCCGTGACGAACCCTGCTTTCCATCCGACACTACCCGACATCGGATTCACTTTACAAAAACAAACCACGTAACCCCGAATTAAAAGGATAAACCGTAACCAATCAATAAAACTGGAATATAAATAAGTATTTAATCACACCTAAGTTTTAATCGGGCTTCAGGACCACTGACAAATTCAATACCAAACTCAACAAAAATAACTATTTCGCGGCTGCACGTAGGTTAACCCAGGTTGCCTACGTACCTGAGGTTGTGAATAGAACATTGGGCAATTTACTCAAGAGTTTGTCAGCAAAGAAGCCAAAACAATGGGATTCAGTACTTCCTCAAGCAGAATTTGCCTACAACTCGAATGTAAATCGTTCTACAGGAAAGACACCATTTGAGGTTTGAAATTGGTACTTAGGTGACGAGGGGTAAATTAAATGACACTCAAACAAAAACACAACAAACTTCACACACTTTAGACCTTGACCAATACTCTTATGACTAGTCAATTGTCAAACATGAATAATCACAACCAAGAACAGACACAGAGCATATCAATATGTACCTGCAAGCCTAGAGAATTACTAGTGACAACCTAGGCACTCAGAAGGACCCGTCAATCTAGGCATCCCCTGTGCTAGCAACAACTATGGTGAAAGTGTGTGAAAGCCTCATAATCAAGTAAGCATCAGACAACAGAAAAAGATGACTAGTCAACTGCAAGAACACGAACCCAGAAATACATGTGATGACTAGTCAACTGTCAAGAACACAAACCCAGAAAATTCAGATATGCAAACCAGAAATTTGTTCACCTAGAAACCCACCATTGGGAAAAACTGGGGGTCATCAACCGATCAGGCAATCCACTAAGTAGAAAAAGATTCTTACAAAGGAACACAAGCAAGCTCAAGAAAAACCTAGATCTATTTAGGAAGATGAGCTATACCTCCTTTGTGCAATCTTCTTCTCCAACTTAGCAAAGCTTCAAGCTCAGTTCTTCATGGCAATGGCAGCTCCTTCTCTAGCTCTTTCATCCCATGGCACTAGCTTGCAAGCTCTAACTCAGACTGAAACCAAAATTTGGATTCATAGGAGAATAACCAATTTCTTCAAGAAACCATACTCTTGAAGAAATCAGTCTTGAATCTAACCTAGATATAAATGAGAGAGTGTTTTAATTAGCTAGATGCATATTTTCATTTTTCAAATGCAGTTTTCAAAAAGAAACAATTTGGAAAACTCAAAGATGAAAAATATGAAGGTGGCTCTTGAGGAAGAAGCGATAGTTTCCAAGGAAACTTTCCAAAACTTGCCTACAAATGTAATGGATGCCAAATCAGGAATTGGTTTACTTATACACCAAAATTCCTAGGTTAGAATCATACAATGGTAGCTAAGAATAAGACAATAACATATGGGTAGGTGATCGGTTCATAATTGTATATCATTTTGTACCCTTCTAGCTTATGATTTGGTTATGTTTTTGAGTTAAACTTGTGCTTTTAATCCTTTTTGTGTTTATCTTTCAGTTCATTGAGCTTTAGGTAATAATGATGGCTTTAGAGAGCATAATTCATGCAATTCAAGCATGTTAGGGCCTAATTTGGATGAATGGATGAAGAGCTTAAAGACAAACTCAATTTTGGCTACAGTCCCCTGCCAGCCCAGTTTCGTAGGTCATATTGCAAGCTTTGTTTCAGCAACCTACATAGCTCGGATGAGGCCACATTCTTCATGAAAGTTGTTCCAATGGGTGTGTAATATAACATATCCAAAATTCAGCCCCATTGGATAAATATGGAGTCTGTTACCTAGCAAACACAGAGCCATGCTCAGGATGGATTTTATCAGCGCGCAAAATGAGTTAGCAATTTGTTTTGGCCTTAACTTCCTCCTCCGACCTTGGATTGGCCCAAATGATATATGGCTGGAAAGAAGACATTCTGAACTTCAAGTTTGAGTGCTTAAAGTCTTAATTTGCTTAAGGGAAGCCCAATTCGTAAGCCCTTGAAGTTGCTGGTCATGCTGACCTCAGGATGAGCTATTATTTCTGGTTGGAAGCTTGGTCATGGTGACATGAAGATGAGCTAGGGCTGCTGGTGGGATTTATTAGTGAAGTGCATCAACCATTTCAGATTTTATAATGGAAGTGTTGTATGCATTAGTGAAGTGCATCAACCATTTCAGATTTTATAAAACAAGTGTTGTATGCATTAGCCATACTTAATTCAGATTTTCAGCTTCCTTAGGCCTATATATAGTGAGGTTTCCCAAGCTTGTAAAAACACCCCAAGGGGGGGAGCTCTCAAACACTTCTCTAGAGCTCCCTTCCCTTCTCTCCCTCAAATTCTCTTAGTTTCATTTTCTAGTTTTCAATTGTAGTAATGAAATATTTGTGCTGAAAAGCTCCTTAAGTTTTTCCAAGTTCTACTTAATTTTCATTGTTATGTAAATTCTTTTCTTTAGTTTCAAGTTTGATTAGTTTCCAAGTTTCAATTATGGTTTTTGTTCTTATTCATTATGCTTATAAGTTAATATGCTAGTTTGAAAGATTGATCACCATTTAGGCTTGCATGTTAGCTATCTTGGTTTGAATTAAGAGTATACACCATGCTTTAATTCGAATTGAACTATGAATAGGAAGAGTATGTATGGACATTCGACAACAGGGATTAGATACATGCTTGGTTGTTTAAATTGTTCTTCTATGCTTAATGGGTTCCTAATGCTTAATTTTAGGTTAGACAACAAATGATCAAATTAGGGAATTAGGAACACAAGGTTATGACCAAACACCATGGCTTAATCATACTTTAGCTAGAATCAATCCGTTAATCTAATTGAACTTGGGAACTTATCTGCTTGAGTTAGTTATTTCTTTCTTCCTTGTTTTATTTATTTCCTTTCTTTTTCATTTCTGTTTTGTGTAGGGAAACTAAATTGGATCATTCAATCACCAATCCTCGTGGGATCGACCTCGCACTTACATATGCTATACTACCAAACGGCTCGTGCACTTGCGAGTATCACAAGTTGAGGATGCAACTGAACCCATTTTGGTGCAGCTGAAATCCACACAACAAGTTTTTGGCGCCGTTGCCGGGGATCGGTAACATTGTTTGATTCTATTTGACTTTCCTACTTTATTTTTTTTTTCTTAACTAGACAATTTCTTGTTTTAAAGTTAATGACGTTAATGGACAAGTTGTGTTTGTAGTCCAACAGAAAAGGACAATTGCCCAACAAGCAGGAGAACTGGGTTTAAGTCCCAGCTTACACAATCCATTGGTGCTTGTTGCTTTGAAGCATGGAATTGGACTTGTGTTGATTTTTCCCTTTTATTTTTAGTTTTTTTTTATATTTCGTAATCCTTTAATTCCGTTTCAAGTTTTTGTATGTGTTTGTTTTAGCAATGTAAATAGCTCAATAAAAATGGAGAGAGATGGCAACTTCAAAGATAGGAAGTGTGGAGTAGTGGGAGAAGTCGTGACCTCCAAGTGCATCCATGCTCGACCTAATCGCTTCAAGGGGGAGCATTTCAATCCTTTCTCTTCTTTGAATTCTGTTTATTTTCGTAGTTGTTTTTGCCTTTTGGTCCGCGTTGAGTTCTTTGTTTTTCTATGTTGAATCCAACCATATAAAGAACGTAAAATTTGGACTTACGGTTGGAAAGTTATAGCCTAAAAACTGAACATAGGTCGAAGCTGAAAAACATAGAAACGAATCTGTCCAAATGGTGATAAATAGGTGATAGAAAGTGCTGGTTGTTTTTTTTTCTTTGGTTTCTTGGTTTGTTTCTTTTAGTACAATAATTTATATCGTTTGTTTGAGTTTGTTTAGAGTACTTAGTTCATTTTCGTTTATGGTTTGTTGTTTCATGTTATCTTAATTTGTTTTTGTTTCTTTTTCTTACGAGAATATATTTTAAAAAAAATTTAAAAAAAAAAAAAATTATTTTTCATATGAGCCGACTTATGGTAACCCCAGTGAGCACTTCCGTTAATACAGTGTCTAGGAGTTCTTTAGGCGACACCTTCGGTGTCTAAGAAGTTTGGGTTTTAAGCGGGACCATTGTGACCCCTCCAACCTTCCCGGATCCCCTGGCTGTGTTTTCTGAGGCCCTTAACTGGTCATCCGTGAGTTGCTTGTATATTCGTGTGTTTTTAAATTAAGTTTTATTTATTTATTTATTTTCTTTGTTTTCTTTTCTGTATAGTCTTTGTTTTTGTTTTGTTAAGTTAGTTTATTTATTTATTTACGTGGTATGGTTAGTTAGTTTATTTCTGAGTGTTAAAACACATTTTTATTTCAAACGCTGCATTAAAAACAAAAAAAAAAAACAAAAACAAAAAAAAAAACAAAAACAAAACAAAAAAAAAACAAAAAAAAAAAACTTCTTCTTCTTCTTCATCTTCATCATCATCATGGCTTGCCTCTATTTTCTCTTACTTGCAGAATCTGCAGCAGCTCGACATGGTCCTCATTTTTCCTCTGCAGTGCTTCCACGTGTTGATTGGCACAGTAGAGCCGCTTCTGCAAGTCTGCCACCATAGCCTTCAAGGAAGCTATTTCCTCGCTCATCGCGGCACACTCCCTTGTCCTCGCTAGTAGGCGCATGCCCAAATTGGTAGCGGAGACCGCGTGGAGCACAGTTAAATTGTGGGACTCCTCCACCGCTGCCTTGTCAGACCTCTGTGCCACATGCAGATGATCTGTCGGTGTGAGCTTGCTGCCAATCATGCCTCCCAGCAGCGCTGCTCTGTTCGGCATTGCCTCAGAAAAGTTTGGTATTATCTCAGCAAAGTTTGAGGCCGTGCCGTGATGATATGTGGAGTTTGGGAAGACAGGAGTTGGAGGAGCCCTTGTCTGGGCATTCGGTGGTGCAAGTGAGAGCTCAAGGTTGAGATCATCAAGGTGAGTGCATGAGGATGCCATTTGTTTTGCTTCTGAATTTTTTGATGTTTTTCCTTGAGTTTGCAGGAAGAAATGCTGGGTATCATCCGTTTGCAGAGGTATGGTTTAAATAGACATACGCTGATGAGAGAGAGAGCCAACACCATTTCGAATTTCCCGGGCATGCTCGACCTAATCGCTTCAAGGGGGAGCACCTTTACTTTCACTTTACTTTTCTTTTTTCCGTGTTTTCTGGTGTTTTATGTTTTTGCCCGTTACTTTCATTTTCTAGAGCTTTGTGTTTTTGCTTTTTCCTTTCGGCTGTCATCTTTATTTTATTTTAGTTAGGGAACTGTGCTTCCATTTCCGTTTTTCGTCTTCGTTTGATTTAAGTTTGGAAAGTGTGCTTTCTTTTCCGTTTTCTTTTTCCTTCTGCAAATTTACTCTTTTATTTCCAAAACAAAATAAAGACAAAAACAACCAAAAAAATAAAATAAATTAAAATAAAAACATCAATAATGCAGTAGAAGTCATTTCTTCACAGTGCTCGGTGTCTCGACCATTGGAGCTTTGAGTTTGGCCCTCTGGCTGTCCTCTTCCTGGGCTTCATGCACAGCCTCTTGGGGCTCACCACTTGAGCTCCCAAAGATCGCAATCTTAGCTTGAGCGTAACTACTCTCACGATCTGCTTGCTTGCGTTTACCCGGTCGGTCTAGGTCTTCCAGCTGTTTTCGCATGTCGCGAGAGTACAACTCTACCATCTTTGATAGGTTTCTATTCTCGTCCCGCAATACTTCTAGCTGGTGTCGATTCACCTCCACTATCCTTGACCTCTCCCTTTTCAAGCTTTTTATAGCAGTCTGACACTCCTCAACCATACTTCGCTCCGCCGCCAACTGACCTTTCAGCACCTCTACCTCATGGGACTTCGCAAGTAGGCGATGACCCAAACTTGCGACTGTTGCCGTACTCTGCACGCTCAGTGCCAGGGCATCGCTCACGACCCGGTTGTCATCCCTTGTCCCCAGAACACGTATATCTTTAGGAGTCACTAAATTTCTAGCCACTCCAATGGCAACATCGTTGTCCAGGAGTATTGAGTCAGTTACTGTCACAGGCCCCCGTGCGGAAGCAAAGTAGGGCATCCATACTGGTGCCGCTGCTTGGCCTCGTGTCTGAGTCGGTGGAGCTAGGTTGAGATCCAACGAAAATGGGTAGTTAGAGGCCATTTGATTTCTCACTCTCTTTTCTTCTTTCTTTCTTTTCTCTTCTGTGTGTTTCTGAGTTTGTGTTTTTTTTACCCTTTCTTTTTACCTTTTATAGACTTAGTCTGCTAAACCCTAGCCGTTGCGGTTCTGAGTTCTGTGCGGCCCTTACGGCTTATCTCTATATGTCGCCGCACCCGTTTCCCAACCCCCCTTAATTGCATTTTCACCTTTCACCACCTTCTAGTGAAAAAGTCGTCCCGCTTCACCCAAGAAGCCAATAATTCTGGCTTGGGGGATGTGACAGCTGCTTCTGCGCAGCGACACGTCCCTCACCCCTTTCACCCGTGACTTCCCAGGAACCAAGGCATCAGGGACCACACACTTTCTTTTCAGAAATCCCGCCTTTGCGCTCCCAATTCAAGTTTCATTTTATTTAAAAATAATAATAATAATAATAATAACAAACGTGTGGGCTTCAGATTTCATTGTGGGTTAGGTTTTCACCGTTGTTAGGTTTCAAGGTGGGTTAACTTTCTTTTGGGTTGGGCTTTCAATTGTTTGGGTTTTGGTTTGCGTAAGACTGTCTGTTTAGGGCTTACTGTTTTGTCTGTTTAGGGCTTTCTGTTTCGAGTGTTTTACTGTTTCATTTTTTTTTATTTTTTTATTTTTTTATTTATTTATTTATTTATTTTTTTTTTTTTTTGGTTATTTGTTTGTTTGTTTTGTAATTTTTTTTTTTGTAATTATTTTATTTTATTTATTTATTTATTTATTTATTTTTTTGTGGTTTATATTTACTTTAGTACCTTTCATTTCTTGTTATGACATTGCTTGTTCCTAATTTTTAAACATTGAGGACAATGTTCATTTCTAGGTTTGGGGGTATTGGAGTTTAGCATGTAAAATTGGTTTTTCCTTAATTTAATTTAAATTTTTTTTTATTTGCTTGTTTTTATTTTTTTATTTTGTTAAGTCTTGCTTTTATTTTGATTTTGATTTTGATTTTGAGTCACTTTCCGAACACATTTGATGAGATTGTGATAAATGTTGCATGACTTAAATGAAAATTGGATTTCATTTTATTTTAGTGTTTTTTTTCTTTATTAAAAAAAAAATTAAAAAAAAAAAAAAATTTAATTTGGCATTGTTCTAACATGATATGCTTGAAACCTTCTTTAAACTTGCCATTTGTTTCATAATTTTCCAATTAAAGGATTTGCATGATCTAAAGAATTGTATCAAGCATAAATTAGACTTATATAACCATATAATGTGAGCTTTTGAGCCTTGTGCTTCATTTCATGAGTGTTATACACATACTCTTATTTTCTTGTCATCAAAGTTGTTGTTTGATCTCATTATTCATTGATTTGGTTGAACACTTAAAAGTCATTCATTCTTATGCAATTTGACTTCATGACATTTTAAGAAGTGATATTAAGGCCTTCTTTGGATCGTTTGTGCCTTTCAAGCTAACCTTATGCATGCTTAAGCATGATTTTCCATTGTTTACCATTTTGAGCCAACATGTAAACCTTTTCTTTCATTTTACCAATTATATTTCCTCGCCTTAGCCCGAAAAACAAATATTTACCTTTCTAAGGAATTCATGAGCTCTAATTCGGATGTGTTTTTCATGCTAAGTTTGGGAAGGGATATTACATAAATAAAAAAAATAAAAATAAAAATAAAAAAAAAAATTCACTCAATTGGTGAAAGAAAAGAAAAGAAAAGAGAAAAATTGTGATTAAGTGGTGGTTGAATGAAATTTCATTTTTGGGTTTCATTTTTGGGCCTTCTAAATAAATTGGTGTTTGTTCAATTCAAGGAAAGGAGTATGAATAATTGTAAATGAAGGTATAAGGAGTTTTGATCGTGTAAAAGAAAAAATCTAATCGTGATGATTCGAAGTCTTGCAAACAATTGTTTTATGCTCTTATATTTTGAGTTCCTTGGACTTTGTTTTATCCATACCTTTCATTTCTTACTCACCTTACACCCTTGGCCCCATTACAACCTATGTTAAAGACCTAAATTGATCTTAAATGTCATGTGGTTGAATTGCATTCATTTTTCTACTTTTAAGTGTTTGGCATCCTTCTTGAGATCATATTAATGCAAGTTCTTCATCTTTCTATTTCGAGTTAAGTCTTTATGGTTTAACTCTAATCTCATGTTTATAACTGAGTGTTGCATTATAGCCCTCTTCCGAGTGATTCATTTGTGAGAGGACAACTTTGGTGAGATTTGAAGTTGAACTTGTGCTTTGTATGATTTTTGAAATTGTGTGAAAACTAAGATTGGGGAATTTGTTGCATTTGGCTATCACACTACCACACTTTGAGCATATTATGTTTTGAACTTTGCCGCTTTGTGAATAATGTTTAAAATTGAGCTTTTATTGTTAAAACTTTTGAGTCATGTGCATGAGTCATTTCTCTTCAGAAAATGTTCGGAAAGATTGTTTTGAGTTCTTTTTATTTTTGTAATTTTTTTTGTTTTGTTTTGTTTTGTTTTTGTTAATGTAATTATTTTTTTTGTTTTTGTTTTTTATTTTGCTTAAAGGACTAACAATCTTTTAAGTTTTCTAATTACCTTGTTTTACAGAGTCAGTAAAACGTTTGTGGGTATCGTATCTGTTAAACCCTCAGGAGACACAACTCCTCCTACTAGGGATGCCTAGAGGTTTAAAGGCTTGTTGCATTCGCTCAATGCAATCGAGTTACCTACGAAAGTGGTCTAGTTAACTTCTTGTTTTGTTTTGTGTTGTTTTGCTCGAGGACTAGCAAAATCTAGGTTTGGGGGTATTTGATCGGTTCATAATTGTATATCATTTTGTACCCTTCTAGCTTATGATTTGGTTATGTTTTTGAGTTAAACTTGTGCTTTTAATCCTTTTTGTGTTTATCTTTCAGTTCATTGAGCTTTAGGTAATAATGATGGCTTTAGAGAGCATAATTCATGCAATTCAAGCATGTTAGGGCCTAATTTGGATGAATGGATGAAGAGCTTAAAGACAAACTCAATTTTGGCTACAGTCCCCTGCCAGCCCAGTTTCGTAGGTCATATTGCAAGCTTTGTTTCAGCAACCTACATAGCTCGGATGAGGCCACATTCTTCATGAAAGTTGTTCCAATGGGTGTGTAATATAACATATCCAAAATTCAGCCCCATTGGATAAATATGGAGTCTGTTACCTAGCAAACACAGAGCCATGCTCAGGATGGATTTTATCAGCGCGCAAAATGAGTTAGCAATTTGTTTTGGCCTTAACTTCCTCCTCCGACCTTGGATTGGCCCAAATGATATATGGCTGGAAAGAAGACATTCTGAACTTCAAGTTTGAGTGCTTAAAGTCTTAATTTGCTTAAGGGAAGCCCAATTCGTAAGCCCTTGAAGTTGCTGGTCATGCTGACCTCAGGATGAGCTATTATTTCTGGTTGGAAGCTTGGTCATGGTGACATGAAGATGAGCTAGGGCTGCTGGTGGGATTTATTAGTGAAGTGCATCAACCATTTCAGATTTTATAATGGAAGTGTTGTATGCATTAGTGAAGTGCATCAACCATTTCAGATTTTATAAAACAAGTGTTGTATGCATTAGCCATACTTAATTCAGATTTTCAGCTTCCTTAGGCCTATATATAGTGAGGTTTCCCAAGCTTGTAAAAACACCCCAAGGGGGGGAGCTCTCAAACACTTCTCTAGAGCTCCCTTCCCTTCTCTCCCTCAAATTCTCTTAGTTTCATTTTCTAGTTTTCAATTGTAGTAATGAAATATTTGTGCTGAAAAGCTCCTTAAGTTTTTCCAAGTTCTACTTAATTTTCATTGTTATGTAAATTCTTTTCTTTAGTTTCAAGTTTGATTAGTTTCCAAGTTTCAATTATGGTTTTTGTTCTTATTCATTATGCTTATAAGTTAATATGCTAGTTTGAAAGATTGATCACCATTTAGGCTTGCATGTTAGCTATCTTGGTTTGAATTAAGAGTATACACCATGCTTTAATTCGAATTGAACTATGAATAGGAAGAGTATGTATGGACATTCGACAACAGGGATTAGATACATGCTTGGTTGTTTAAATTGTTCTTCTATGCTTAATGGGTTCCTAATGCTTAATTTTAGGTTAGACAACAAATGATCAAATTAGGGAATTAGGAACACAAGGTTATGACCAAACACCATGGCTTAATCATACTTTAGCTAGAATCAATCCGTTAATCTAATTGAACTTGGGAACTTATCTGCTTGAGTTAGTTATTTCTTTCTTCCTTGTTTTATTTATTTCCTTTCTTTTTCATTTCTGTTTTGTGTAGGGAAACTAAATTGGATCATTCAATCACCAATCCTCGTGGGATCGACCTCGCACTTACATATGCTATACTACCAAACGGCTCGTGCACTTGCGAGTATCACAAGTTGAGGATGCAACTGAACCCATTTTGGTGCAGCTGAAATCCACACAACAGTAGGATCCAGCTGGAACAGTGAGCTGGAATTCCTACTAAGGCAGAGGTTGACTAGTCATACGAAGGAAGGATGACTAGTCATAATCTTCAGAAGTTAGAAAATGCAATGTAATGCAATGCAAAATTTACCTTTTGCCAAACCCATTGTTGTCCATCATAATGTAGCCAATTAAGCATACCTAGAGATGTAATTCTTAATCTAGACTAGAGCTTGAGAAAATACAATGATTGTCTTATTACAAAATTGTCAAGGGAAGTCAAAAGCAAAATACAAAATCCATGCACTTACAAGGTTGTCTATGGGAAAACTCCAGGCCACTATCTTGATCTTGTTCCCATTTCTAATCCTACAGTAACCATCAAGAAAGCAGAAGATTTTGCTATTTCAATAGCAAGAGTTCATGAGGATGTGAAGAGAAACTTGAGGAAAGCAATGAGAAGTATAGAGAAGCTGCCAATGCTCATCGACATGTGAAGGTATTTCGTGAAGGTGATCTTGTGTGGGTTTATTTGAAAAAAGAGCGTTTTCCATCTAGAGCTTATAATAAATTGAAGGAAAAGAAAATTGGTCCATGTCGAATTTTGGAAAAGATCAATGACAATGCTTACAAAATCGAGTTGCCTTCGAATATTCGTACCCATCCTACTTTTAATGTGCAAGACTTGTCTGAATATCTTGGCAAATTCGATTCCAACTCGAGGACAAGTTTCTTCTCACGGGGGGAGTATGATGCAATGCATTAAGGGAGATGTTTAATGACTGATTCATTATTGGGTAATTGGGAAGTTAAGAAGTTGGTGCAGGGGAATAAATTCAGATGCATGTGGTTTCTAGTATGATACATGTATCATAGTTAATATTTGAGTCCTTTCATTTGCTTTTGTTTTAGCTTAAATAAGGGTCTGTAGGCTTCTGTGGAGATCATCAATTATTAAGAATTTCAATTGTAATGTCAAACAGAGCTATGTTCTTTCTATTATCAAAGACTCCTTCTCTTTGAGCGTCTCATGTAATTTCTAGCTATTTTGCATTAGTATTTTGTGTTTTATCAGTAATACAACCCAAAAAAGCAAGTAGGAAGTTTCTCCAATAGACGTCTCTGGCTGTCAATATTAAGGGTAATGCAAAAGCATTACCATTAACTAACAATCTAACATAAAGATTAAAAAAAATATACAATCTTGATTTAAAAAGAACTAATAACGAGGAATAAATTAAAAATATGATGTAAAAAAACAACAAATAAGATCAAAATAAAATATCCAAACTAAGCTAAACAATAAGAAAAGAAAATAAGACATTAAATTAATTGGGAGGGCCCCACCACTAATCATGGAATCAAGTGATTTTCCATTAGTATCAGGGAAGAAGTTTGAAACATCAAGGTGGGTTATATCCACTGGGTGCAAGTCAATAGGATCAACTTCAAACCAATATGTCTCAACTGTTTTTTCTTTACCCTTGATCGAGGCTTGTTAAAGATCTACTGAATGTTTTGGCATGCGGCAGAAGTGTGCCCAATGCCCATATGCACCATACCTATGACAAACTTCCCCAATTACTTTATCAGTCGTATTTTGACGGTCCTTTACCTTATCTTGTTTGTTCCACCTCTAGTGGCTATTGTTTATGGATTAAATATTAATATATTTACCAAAACTTCTGATTTGGGATGTTTACAATTTGAATTGAGGAACTCCAAGCCCTTGATTATTTAAAATCAAAGAACTTTAGATTTTGATTCGATCAAGGAACTTCAAGCCCTAATCTCTTGTATAATATCATAACATATTGATTTAATAAATCAATACATTTATGTATAATTTATACTTGTCAACTACAAGTAATAACATGCAATTGATTTTGTTGATTAGTCATACACGCATACAAGTAAAGTAATAGGCGATCATATCAGTTTTTATTTATATTGTAATTGCCACATAATTTCCATTAGTATGAAAGGACAAAAAGAAAAAAAAAGGAAATAAGCATTGTAGGAAACATGCATACATATTATCATTAAAAAAAACAATAACAATAACTCTCGGCTATATCATGTCAGGTACATGATTCATGAAGTGAACGCCATCATTGAGTTTCTGGACACTAAAAGTACAATCCAAAATTTGAAAGATTTGCGGCCCTTTCAATGACTTTTATGACTTGTTTTTGTTTTTTTTCCTTTATTTATACCTCACAAAATCTGAAAGTCCTCCATAGTGATCCATGCTATCACTCTTTCCATTTCCACACGTTTCTTTCTCCTAGGTATATTTCTCACAATTAGTAAATTGCAAAAGGGAAGAGAGAGATAGAAAGAGATCGTGGCCTAAATCATTGTTGGATGGACACTCAGGTGGCAAAAACGTGGCCTTTACAAGAACATCAATCGATCATAAATCTAATGATACCGACTGGATTTCTAATGTTCTTTTCAACGATGCCTTCCTCTTTTTTTTTCCTTTTCTTTTTTTACACGTCTTGCACGACAGGATTTGTTTCTTGTTTTAATCGTGAAAGTGGAAATTTGTAACCCTCGTCGGTTCCAGCTTTTTCTATACTGCGTGTCCACAAGGAAGAGCAATGGGAGACAAGAAAGATTTAGTTGATCTTAACAATTTACTTGATCTTAACAAGGAAGAGCAATGGGAGACAAGAAAGATTTAGTTGATCTTAACAAGGAAGAGGAGACAAGAAAGATTTAGTTTTGCATGCATTGATGCGAATAAGTTCCTCCAATTTATAAGGAGAATAGATGGGACCTCCAATGCATGCTAGAAAAAAAATATTTTACGCAAAAGTATAAACTAATAATCTTAGTCAGACCAATTTATTTGAGATGCTTATTGAGGTGTGAACATATATCTATCTTAAAAAAATATATATATATATATTTCATGCCTAGCTTATCAAACTTGAAGTTGTTTTGCACGAAGTTTTAACTTGGCGTTGTTTTGCCTGGTATATTTATATATATATAATTCAACTTCTGGCAAGTTGGCAACCATTTATCTGATATATATCGCGCGCTAAGATTGTCAATTAAAACCATTGATCAAGCATAGTTATATATGAATGTATGCTCTTCGTTAACAATGTGACAACGTAACATGTGAGCCTTATTTGTTAGGGAGGATTAGACTAGACTAGCAAAGCCGCTATATTTCATGTGCAATCAAGGCATAATATGAATATTGTTGTCTAACATTGAGGATGAAGGAGGACTATTCATAAGAGGTTGATGATGAAAACTTATCCCTCATAATCCCACCATTTTCAATGGAATTAGGGGGATAAGTTTTAGTCATCAACATCGTATAGATAGTCCCCATTATTTCTCCAATTTAGACAACATATCCATATTACGCCTTCAATTCACATGAAATATAGGCATTTTGCTAGTGTAGTCTGGTCTAGTCTAATCCTTCCTATCAACCAAGTCAGAGAATATTATTCTTTACAATTCTGAATTAAATTTTAAGTTGTTAGACTCTCAATCAAGATTGCACTTGCATTGAGATATACATGTTTCAAAAGTCCTAAGGGGTAGCATGGCCTAATGTAATCTCATTCTTTTCCTAAATTGTCTTGTACATTAATTTTATTTTCTGGTTACATTTTGAACTCATGTTTGGGACATGTTGCAATTTAGTTCCCGACTTTTAAATGTACAGTTTCAAGAATGGCGGTTACCATTGATCATGTGTGAAATCAAGGTTGGATGTGTGATGCTTGTTGATAATGTGAAGTCAAAGTTTGGATGACTGCTCCTAACAAAATAAGATGTTTTTTTTTTTTTTTCAATCAATAGAAGAAGGGATATTCGAACTAGGGTTAAAAAGAGAAAAAATATCATGCTCAGGGTTCACATTAATCCTATTATTTATTTTGTTTTAGTTAGTTGCTACTAGAGTCTTACTAAAGGATAAGATTTGAAGTTACTGGTGGTGCAAGGAAATAATAAATTAGTTTTTGCGAGGAATATTTGCATTAAGCTTGAGTCATGTTGATGACGTTTGCACTACTTAGTAAGCAGAATTGTTTGTTTGTGCGTAGCTAAGCAAAGCAAAAGAGTTTTGGGAAATCAAACCAACAATACCTTTTACCGATTAGCGTTAAGTGTATTTGTCTCCGTTTAGTAAGATTTTATTTGTAAATATATTGAAATATATATATATGATGAGTTCGATATGGTATAGCCTTGTTGTGAATGTATTGACCCGTTGCCAATAATTGTGGGTATATAAACATATTGTGGATAGAGTATATTGTCATTATTCTATTATTTGTCCCACTTTATTTTTTTGGAGTGCATTTTTGCTCACCACTTTAACCATAGGCGTATCCTCACCACCATCCTCAATGCTTGACACGTGTCCATAGACATAACCATAGTTAACTTTTGCTTTGTATTTATGGAATCATGATTACACATATAGACACGTGTCAAGCATTGAGGATGGTGATGAGAGTACACCTATGGTTAAAGTGGTGAGCAAAAATGCTCCCTATTTTTTTGTCCTTTTTCTTTCGGTTTCTCCCGCGCGTGCAAGTGTCAGGCTACATTTCTGCCCGTCATGATTCATGCAGGAATGATAAATGCATAGGATCGGAATCCGTTCTTTTCAACAATGCCCTTCTTTTTTATTTTTTTATTTTTACACGTGTTGCAGGACGGGATGTTTTTTTCTTGTTTTTGTCATGTAAGTGGAAACTTTTAACACGTGTTCCAGCTTTTTCTATTCTGCGTGTCCACAAGTTTCTTTCTGTCTCATTCAATGACACCCCGGTAAATTACTTGCTAACTGCTGCAATCAAATAAATGAAGGCTCTCATTGATTGGCTATTGTTACAATGCATGCATATGGGGTATTTATAGTTAATTATGAAGTAACGTCTTCCAAATGCTTTGAAGGTTTAAGGTGTGAATCATGTTGGGATGTGACATGTTTTGAAGGGTCAATTAAAGATAACGGCCTAAATTATAGCGTACTTTCAAATTCATACAAAAAATATCCGTAATTTATGAACGCATGCTTAACCTTAATTTGAAATTTGCATGTTATGCTTAAGTTGTTCTAGTTTGCATTCACATGTTTTATGTGGTCCTGGAAAGAAAAGTGGTTCAGTAATTATTTTACAATTTTTTTTTGCTATAAATATGGTCACTTGGGATTCTGGTTTTTGCATGCATGTGAGTCCTCAAGCTCTCAGTCTCATTTAGTCTCAGCTAGCCCCTATCATTGAATCCTCTCTCTTTTTCTCACTACGCACACAATGTCTGGAACTCAAGCAACTCAACTACTGCTTACTCAAAGTCCAAACCCTTGTTTTAAGTCATCAAAAAGTGTTTCAAGTACCAATGGCAGCATAAACTGCTTTTCAGGACGTGACCATGAATCATGTCATGTTCCAAGTCCAATCATCGACTACTCCGTGCTCATCTCCAATGATTGTCTCAAAAGGTCTCAAGCTATCAATGACCTCAATCAAGCTTGCCTCAACTATGGCTTCTTCACAGTATCCACTTCTTCCTCCTTCCATTTGTCTCTATTTTCACTCCACTTAAATTGCCAACTAATCACGTTTTTACCATATTAACTGATAACATGATGCCTCAAGTTATACACTTATTACATACACAAACTATATGTATATGCGTACGCACACACATAGCTTCAATTGGAGGAACTCTCAAATAAGTATATTAAGGGACATTTTTGTAGCGCACATTATGCATTGTATTTCAATGATCTGAACCGTCTATTTCTTGAAACACCATGTTCATCTATTTTTTTTTAAATCAAAACTAGATGTCTTAATGATTTTCAATTTATCTAAATTTTTTGCAAGGATGATAACTGAATGATGACTTAAAAAATAGACGGTTTGGATATTGTTAAAGTAAAATTCGTAGTGGACCACACAATGTATCCCTCAAATAAAATTTTTTAGGGATCTCTCAATAGAATAGGACTAATATATAGAGAGCTTCAATTGATGAATCTCTCGAATAAGTATTTATGGGGCACCCTTTTAGTCCCCACTCCACATTTCTTTTCATCTATTAGAACCGTTTATATTTTAGGTATTCCACCAAATATTACATCTAAAAAATATCACTTCAATCCAAAGTCATTTAATCATTTAATTAAATTGTTATTATTTTAGTGTTTTATTAAAACACCATGTTGGTCCTTTTTTTGTTGGTCACAAATAGATATCTTAATGATTTTCAATTTATCCATTATTTATTTATTTATTTATTTATTTATTATTATTGCAAGAATGACCTTTGAATGATGACTTGAAAATAGACAGTTTGATATATAATTGGTGCAAAATTCATATTGGACTCCTTATGGTATCGCTCAAATAAAATTATTTAAGTGATCCCTCAATATAATGGAAATGTATACATAGATCTTCAATTAATGAATCCCTCAAATACGAGAGACACCTTTGTAAAGCCCACTTCACACTGTATTTTAATGATTCGAACTATCTATTTTTTAGGTGGTCTCTCAAGTATTATCTTTGAAAAAAATTACTTGAATAAGAAACCATTTAACAGAAACCACTCAATTAAATGGTTGTTATTTTAGTGTTCTGGCATAGGAGAAAATCTATATAGCAGTTCTTCTCATTCGAGCCTCCGCACGTTATTACCATGCGGACGCCATTTAGCTAAAAAGCCCTAGGTGTTTCTGGATAAAAATGAATATATATTGCATTGGAAGAATGAGTCTGATTAGCCATTTGGAATGTTTAATATCTCTTTCTGATGTTTGAGTGGCCTTGATGATTTTGTAGGTGACAAATCATGGGATCCCAGATAGCCTGATTGGGAGTGTTATGAATTGGCTTTCCAATTTTTTTAATCAAAGTGGTGAGGAGAAGCGAAGGTATGATACGAATGATCCGACGGATAGGATCAGATTCAGGTGGGGCGGCAGAAGCCAAAGAGAGCTTCTCCACATGAGGGCGCATCCCACCTTCCATTGCCCAACAAAGCCTGCCGATTCTATGTAAACCTGTTTCTATCAAACGCATGTATTCATTCCCTTACACACACATATTTTCTTACTTATTACAATGTTGGCAGGGTTTTAACAGAGTATTGTGAGAGAATGCGAGAGATGGGAATGCAATTACTTAGAGGGATTTCAAAGTCTCTAGGGCTTGAAGAATGCTACATAGAAAACAAAATGAAGCTGGAATTGGGCTACAGTGTTTTTGGACCAAATTACTATCCAGCACTGTCGCAATCCTCAGATGATAAGAATCAGATTGGCCAATTCCCTCATCGAGACCCCGGTTTACTTGTCCTCCTTGCACAAAATGTCGGTGGGGGGCTTCAGATAGAACATCAGAAGAAGTGGCTCAATGCAGATTTTCCTCCTAGTTCCATTTTTGTCATTGTTGCCGACCATATAGAGGTGCGTTTAAGATTCTCAAATTTTTAATTACTCTCCATGAAAACTAATCACGTGTGATTGGATTAAGCTAAACACATAGATCAATTGGCTCCCCCACGTATGTACTTCTCCCTTGTTAAGATTAGGGTATCTAATTCAATTGGCTTTGAGTTTTGAGAGGCTAATCATATTTTTATTATAATGTACAGTTTTAAATATTCAACTTGTGGGTTTTCTATTCTCAACTCAACACGTGATCAACTAATGCTTCGCTTTGTTGTACTTTACTTTTCAATGTTAGAATAGGTTACAAGTTCGAATTGCCCCTTCCCAATTCATAAGGAAAAATGTTCTCGACACATGAGATGTGTACGATCTGTAATATCACTAGCCTCATCTCAAATGAAAAGATCGATTGGATCATGAAACAATTTCCATTATTGCCTTAACCATAGCTACTATATATTAGTTTTATTTATTAAAACGTTTGTGATATAGTTTCTTCTGAGTTAATTGGTCTGAGAACTTTTTGGGTTATATACATGATGCATGGCAGATTCTTACCAATGGAAAATACAAGAGCTTGTTGCATCGGGTGGCTTTAAACAGCGAAGTGGAAAGGATGAGTTTACCCTTCTTTTTTGGGCCATCGTTGGACGTAACTGTGAAGCCTGAACCAGAGTTTGTGGACGACCACAACCCACCCTCTTATCGTCAAATGACTTACAAAGCATACTTGGAATCCAATGACCACCATGTGATTGAAGCGAGAGCAAACTTGAATCAGATTCGACTCTGAAACTTCAAATTAATAGCTACTTATATGTAAGAATAATTTGATGGTAATTCCATTCAAAAATATATATTTACTTGTCATGTATTATGATTCAGACTCTCTTGTTAATATGTGTGGTACTCTTTCCTACCCTGAGGTTTGTCCCTCAGGAAGGTTTTAAGGAGGCCATTGTTTCGTGTCGCTCTATGTATGCTACCTCAGTTATATGAATGAAATTCTTTTTTCTCAAAAAAAATATACTATGGTCCCTATGGAAGCTAGCCATACTTCTCAATGACATGAGGAGGGTTAGGAAATAAAATAAAAACAAGGGATTTTTGTAGAAATTTCACGTGAACTTGTACATCACTGTCAATTTGTCACCTTAAAAAAAAAATTTAAGAGAAATGTCACCTTAATTTTTCAAAATTCATGATTTGTTATCTAACTAACACCATCCAATTTTCCATCCATTTTTAAGGGTATTTTAGTCTTTCTATTTTTAAAGAAAAAAAAAAGAGAAAAAAGAGACCCCTCTCTCTCCCCCTTTCTCCCCCACCCCAACCCCACTTACCCCCAAAACACAACGCACAAGACCCCTCCCCTCCCCCCTCTTCTCTCTATCTCTGCCTCTGTCTCGGTCTCTCTCTCTAAGCATGTATAAATTTTTTTATAGTATTCATAAGCAAGTCTAAAATTTTCAGATACATGATTTAAAACTACTTAAGCTTCCCACTCAAAATCCAACCCTTTTCTTGTTTAAAAGATATACAATTTTTTTATAATGATTTTTTCATTTTTAAAATACCCTTGAAAATGTAAAGACTAAAATACCCTTAAAATGAATTGAAAATTGGATGATGTTAAAGTCAGATGACAAGTAATGGATTTTGAAAAATTAAAGTGACATTTCTCTTAAATTTTTCTTTAAGGTGACAAATTGAAACTGAGGTATAAGTTCAAGTGACATTTCTACAAAAATCCCTAAAAACAAAGGTCCATAGGAAAATGTAACGATGTTGGTTCAATATTTTCTTATGACGTATCCAGAACTACTATGATAAGGATTTCTGTTTGTTTGTAATGGTGTTGTTTGTACGCCTTTTTCCTATTTCAAATAAGACCTCCAAAACCAAAATAAGAGTTTAAGGGTTTGTTTGGGAGTGATTATAGGCATGGACGGACCCATGATTTCAAAATGGCATGGGCTAAATTTACCTTACGTACAAACCTATAGAAAACTCAACAGCACAAGTGAATTTTATTGATAACAAAAAAAATACATGAGGGGGAGGGGACATAGTTGATGATTTATCACTGTTTCTCTTTAAAAAAATATCGAAGAGTTTTGATCTCTTAACATTTCGATGTTGACATGACAAAAATTCCAATAAAAACATACTTAAATAGTTAAATATCTAATCAAAATTCAAAAAACGTCATCAATTGTAAATAAGAAATTAGGCCTTTATCACATCTTCAATCAACATGTCAGTAACTAATCAATTGATCAAAATCCCTAATCGATAATTCTTACAAGCAAAAACACCAAAACCAATTTCAAATCCTATTTGATAATTCAACAAACCAAAATCAATTGCAACTCATAAACTGATAAGCCTGAATTGCAAATCCCTAATTGATAAACCTCAATTGTAAATCCTTAATTCATACTTCATAAACCCTATATAATCCCCAAAATTTCAACATAAAAAATATTGAGTTAGGAAAAAAAAAAAAAAAAAAGAGGGAATTTATGTGGTTAGCCTAGTCGTGTGGTCAGCCTAGTGGGAGTCTAATATTTCATGAGAGGTGTGGGAGGTTAGCTTTTTTTTTCCTGTTGGTCAGCCCAGTGGGATTAGTTAATAAGATTTTATTTGAGTGGCCTAGACTAGGGTATTAATTTAGTCTATAAAAAAAACAGGTTCTCTTTGCTATAGCACAGGTTAGCCTGTTCATGGGACTGTCCCCGATTATGGGAGGGCCAGAATCACTTATGGGGAGGAGCATCTCACACATGCTTCTCCATACAATCACCACTTTAAGTGATTTTAAGTGATTTGGGGAGAAACACCTCCCATGTAATTCCCTATAAAATCACTAAAAACCATTTAAAGTGATTATATGGAGAAGTGATAATTGGCCTATCTAGAATCACTCCCAAACGAGCCCTAAGTTGTATTCCTTTATACTTTTGTGTACAAGAAAAAAGAAGACAGAAAAATAGTGTCATAACCCAAGTTGGATCGTGAAATGAACGACTCCAATATTTATTCTAGTTCATTTCTTTAATGGAAAAAGGAAAGAAAATTTTAATCAAGTTTTTCATTCCAAGCATCTTTCTCTTTTAACACACAAGAACACTCCTTGAAATAATTGAGAACCCGCTAACGGGATTTGACTTAGTGGAAAAGGGCATTGACTTGTAAACTAATAGTCTCAGGTTCAAATCGTGATGGTACTTTGATAGTGTGTGTATGAGAAACCCCCCTCCCTTTCTTAACTTTGTAAAAACAAAACAAAACTATAAAAATAAATAAATAAATAAATAAAAAAGAAGCACTTGAATTGGAGGCTTTGGATTTCAAATCTACCGAATGACCAAAAAATGAGCGACTGTCATCCAAACAATACATGTTTTTATTAACTTGAAACCCACCCTTACCCATTTTACCCAATAACCCGTTTCAGTTTTTTGATGCGCACAACTTCAACTTCCTCTTGTCCTGATTTCTCTCCTCCTCAACTATTTTCCTCATCTAATTCTCTTTATTTCTTGTATCACAAATTTGATTTGCCTTTTAAAAAAAGTGCTTCGATTTTTCTCATTTAATTTTCATAAATTCAGTTTACTCCGTTTTGAACAAAGGTAGTCACAACCAATCTTCCCCTCAAACTCTCCTAATTGTTTTTATAAGATTTCTATAAAATAGGTTTTATGCCTATGGACTAGATTAATTATTTCCTCTTTGTTTCAGCAAATTTTACGTTTGAATTTGTTGATGCCTAAAATTGGATAAAACTTAGGATATGCGTGTTTGATGGATGATGTGTGAAGGTAAGGGCCTTCAACAGGTGTATACACCTTTGGAAGGCAAGTGTCATTGGTGAGTTTTTGTATGCCTTTGGCAGGTTAGTGTCTTCGGTTAAGTCTGCCTTTCACAAAAAAAACAAAGTATGCCCTCGGTATGTAATGACAGATGGAAGAAAGAAAGTAAACAGGCATTCCAAAGACAGAGATGTACATGGTTCACCCGAATGGGCTACGTCCACAAAGAGAGATATTCTCATTATAATAACAAGTTTTTAGTACATTATACAAGAGGTTGGTCCCAGAGAGGGGAAAAAGAGAGACGACCCTTTAAAGTGGACAGTGGTCTTGGTTTATAGGTGAGTGGAAGTCCTCACTTCTTGTAATATTTTGATAGGGGACTCTTGATTGTCTCTAGTTGCTTAGTTAGTCATGGTACCAACAAGAGTCCCCCAAGTTCCCGAGTAAAAAAGTACTTCTTGGTTGGGGACTTGTAATCTTGAGTGGACTAGTCGAGCAACACCTTGAGTTTCTCTTTCAAGCCGTATGGTGCACTATCTCCAGTAGCCTCAAGTCCCCAGAGTAAGAAGGATCTTTGTTAGGGAAAAGCAAGATGAAATCCAATGCCAAAGTTTTTATTCGGGAAAGTTTTGTACGATGAAAAAGGGAGAACTTTTTATACGTTGGGGAGAATTTTATGTATGTAGTAACCTTATTGTGGATGCTAGAAGGATCCATTTTTCATTGCTATATTTAAATTTTCTTGTTTACTGGTCGTTGTTGTTGTAAGTTGTAACCTTGTTGTGGAGATGCTGGATTTACACCATGTAGACAGCCAATTTGTTTAACTTTGGGGTTATATCCTATCTGAGTCAAAATAGTTTCATCTCAGGTTTCAACCAAGTAGAGCTTACTTTTTCGTTAAGATTTCCATGAAGCAATGCTCATCCTCGCTCAAGTTTTATTCTTGTTCTGCTTTTAAGTCCTAGCGGGTAACTCCTGCACTTATAACTACGCTAACTATGCCAATAATCACTAGTAAAAAAAAACCCTTGCGCGACCAAATTTTGCGCAACGAAACACAATTCGTCGCTCAAAGTGACTTTGCGCGACGAAAATTAAACTTCGTCGCTCAAAGTCTTACGCGACTAAATTTTGCGCAACGAAACACAAATCGTCGCACAAAGTCACTTTGCGCGACAAACCTTTGCGCGACGAAGTGTGGTTCGTCTCGTAAAGTCTTTACAAAAATAAACAAAATAAAAAATTATTTTTAAAAATCTTTGGATGACTTTGCGCGACGAAAAAATAAAATTCGGTGCACAAAGTCTTGCGCGACGAAGTGTGGTTCGTCTCGTAAAGCCTTTACAAAAATAAAGAAAATAAAAAATTATTTGTAAAAATCTTTCATGACTTTGCGCGACGAAAAAATAAAATTTGGTGCACAAAATCTTGCGCGACGAAGTGTGTTTCGTCTCGCAAAGTCTTTACAAAAATAAATAAAATAATTTTTTTTATAAAAATCTTTGCATGACTTTGCGCGACGAATTTCTAAACTTCGTCTCGCAAAGTCTTTACAAAAATAAAAATAAATAAAATAAAATAATTATTTTGTTAGAAAAATATAATATTTTAAATGTATTATATTTTAAATTGACGATCAAATTGGTTCATTGTATTCATATAGGGTCAAGGAGTGTAGCTGTAAAAAATCATCAAAATCGAAATTAAAATAACCGTTAAATCGTGATTTTTCGTT
The DNA here is from genome assembly GCF_965620075.1 of Prunus avium. Lineage (NCBI taxonomy): Eukaryota > Viridiplantae > Streptophyta > Magnoliopsida > Rosales > Rosaceae > Prunus > Prunus avium. The sequence continues at coordinate 1,353,644 of NC_142291.1, forward strand.
TATAACCGTCGAAATGTTTTGTCCTATTACTTGATCTCTGAATGTTTATTTTTTTCGATTTTTGGCGTATATGATCTCGAAGTATAAACAAACAAGTTTGATGGTTGGATCTTTGAAACTAGTTTCGTAGAATGCGTATGCCATCAAAACAATATATTCACTAACAATTAAGAGTTTATTTATACTTTCATTAAATACAACATAAGATTTTGTGGTATCCACTAGTGTAAATATTTTAAATTGACGATCAAATGGAGTCATTGTATTCATATAGGGTCAAGGAGTGTAGCTGTAAAAAATCATCAAAATCAGAGTTGAAATAACCGTTAAATCGTGATTTTTCATTTATAACCGTCGAAAAGTTTTGTCATATTACTTAATCTCTGAATGTTTATTTTTTCCGATTTTTGGCGTATATGATCTCGAAGTGTAAACAAACAAGTTTGACGGTTGGATCATTGAAACTAGTTTCGTAGAATGCATATGCCATCAAAACAATATATTCACTAACAATTAAGAGTTTATTTATACTTTTATTAAATATAACATAAGATTTTGTGGTATCCACTAGTGTAAATATTTTAAATTGATGATCGAATGCAGTCATTGTATTCATATAGGGTCAAGGAGTGTAGCTGTAAAAAAATCATCAAAATCAGAGTTGAAATAACCGTTAAATCTTGATTTTTCGTTTATAACCGTCAAAATGTTTTGTCCCATTACTTGATCTCTAAAAAAAAAAATTTCCTGATTTTTGGCGTATATGATCTCGATGTGTAAACAAACAAGTTTGATGGTTGGATCGTTGAAACTAGTTTCATAGAATGTGTATGCCATCAAAACAATATATTCACTAACAATTAAGAGTTTATTTATACTTTCATTAAATATAACATAAGATTTTGTGGTATCCACTAGTGTAAATATTTTCAATTGATGATCGAATGCAGTCATTGTATTCATATAGCGTCAAGGAGTGTAGCTGTAAAAAATCATCAAAATCAGAGTTGAAATAACCGTTAAATCTTGATTTTCTTTTATAACCGTCGAAATGTTTTGTCCCATTACTTGATCTCTTAATGTTTATTTTTCTGAATTTTGGCGTATATGATCTCGAATTATAAACAAACAAGTTTGACGGTTGGATCGTTGAGTAGCTTTAAAATTGTTTATTTTGTACGTATAACACTTAAGAAATTAAATAGTATATATATTTATTAGTAGCTTTAAATTCTTTTAAGACTTTGCGCGACCAATATAATAATTCGTCGCGCAAAGTATACTCTAAAAATTTCGGCGGGTACCAAAAATGGGAATTTTAAAAATAAAAAAAAATTAGGACTTTGCGAGACGAAACACATATATAGTCGTTCGTCGCGCAAAGTTTTGCGGGACCAATATAAAGTTTGTCGCGCAAAGTTTTGCGGGACCAATATATAGTCGTTCGTCGCGCAAAGTATACCCGAAAAATTTGGGCGGGTACCAAAAATGCGAATTTTAAAATTTTTTTTTTCCAACTTTGCGCGACCAATATATAGTAGTTCGTCGCGCAAAGTATACTCTAAAAATTTGGCGGGTACCAAAAATGGGAATTTTTAAAAAACAAAATTACGACTTTGCGGGACCAATATATGGTTCGTCGCGCAAAGTATACCCGAAAAATTTGGGCGGGTACAAAAAATGGGAAGCGGGAATATTGTGGTCGCGCAAAACTTTGAGCGACCAAAATTTCGTCGCGCAAAACCCTAAAAATTTGGGCGCGCACCAAAAATTGGAATTTTTTTTTAAAAAAATTTTCGAGACTTTACACGACCAATATATTGTTTCGTCGCGCAAAGTGATACGGTTTTTAAAACCAAAATAACACCTCCACCATTTTCTCAATGTCTTCTACTCTTACCTCTCCTCTCTCTTTCCTTCTCCCCAAATCCTACCCTTTCTCTCACACTCACTCCTCTCACTTAATCTCTCATCTCTCTCTTCACTATCTATCACTCTCACTCACTCTCTTATCTCTCTTTTCATCATCTCTCACTCTCACTCACTCTTTCATCTCTCTCTCACTATCTTCTCTATTCTCTCACACTCACTTCTCCCTCTCATTCTCACTCACTCAAAATCTTGCCAAAAAGGTATATTCTCTCCAAACTTTAATTTTTTTTTCATTAATACGTGTTTTTGGAGTTAGTTTTGAGTTTATTCTAATTTTTTGTTATTTGACAATATTTGTTTTTTTTTTTTGTAGGGAATCATCGAGACTTTGACGGCTAAAGTTGAGGATTTAGACGCTATTGAAACATATCCTCCGCCACTATCACCACAATAGGCTTGTAGATTTTATTATTGTACTTTGTTAATTTATGTGTACATTTTGAATATTATATATATTGGATAATTTGACCACTATTTTTCATATGTAATTTTATTTTGAATATTTCAATTTAAATTAAAGTAATTAAAAAAAATAAAATCATACAATTAAATTAAATTTAAAAAGTAAAAATTTGAAAAATTAATATAATGAAATTGATATAAGAGAAATAATTTAAAAAAAATGTCAAAAACCTTGGGTGACAAAATATTTCGTCGAGCAAACTATTAAACTAGTTTATTTTAATTAAAAATTTTAAAAAAATTAAAATTAAAATTTTTTTTTAAAAAAAACAAAATTTTAAAAAAATTGAATATTTTGTCGCGCAAAGATTTGCGCGACATTAGGATTCGTCGCGCAAAGCGACATTAACTTTCGTCGCGCAAAATAATATTATTCGTCGCGCAAAGTAATTAATATTCGTCGCGCAAAGTTGATAGTATTCGTCGCGCAAAGTAGTTATAATTCGTCGCGCAAAGTATCTTTGAGCGACGTTAGTATTCGTCGCGCAAAGTTGTTATCGTTCGTCGCGCAAAGTATCTTTGCGAGACAAAAAAAAATTTCGTCGCGCAAAACCTTTCTTTACGATCTTTGCGCGACCAAAATTTTATCGCGCAAACTTTGCGCGACGAAATTGTACTTTGCGCAACAAAATTATTTCGTCGCGCAAAGTGTTTTTTGTAGTAGTGAATATTTGTCCCTACGAAAATTCTCTCTGCTATACAGAATTTTCTTCAAACTTTTTAGTGCATTTTATTTTGTAGACTCATAACTAATCCATCTTTCTTCAACATAGTTATCCAACCCAATACAATTCTAGGCACCATACTAGCGTCATATGTTGGTGGGCGATTCAATCAGTCTCTTAGCTGGAAGGTAAGATGGGTGCTTCATTATAAAGATAATTTGGACTAGAAATTTGCAGTAACGATTCAAAACATTCTCTGACCACACATCACTTGAAAACTAACTTCTGTGCTCAATTTGTTATCGATATGTTATCAGATTTTTATGAGAAAAAGATAATCAGTACACATAAATTAAAACATTGATTTATTGATTCTTGTCACATATTTCACACTAACTACCAACATTTCATAATATTTATTAGGAAATACAAATTTATTCAGACAACACAGTAATGAACCCCACACAACTGAAATGAACATTTTGAACCACATGACATATGCTTACTGCAGTTTCTATAACTACAAATTTTGAACCAATTACTCGTAAATGACATATACAATTAAACTGTCTGCAGATCAAGGTTAAAGACGAATTTGTTCGATGCTAGATTGGACATCGATCTCATCGGAGCCATTAGCTTGTAAGGATTGCTTGTAGGTCATTCCACGATATGCAGGTGGGTGAGAGTCATCCACAAACTCTGGTACTGGGCTTACAAATGCCTCCAATGAAGGTCCATGAAGCGTAGCCACTGAGATCCTCTTCACTTTGTTGTTGTCCACAATCACTCGGTGAACATGGCTCTTGTATTTCCATTTGTCAATATCTAAATCAAGACAATTAGTAAGTACTAGGGAGCCTTCACTCCAGAATCATTTTGATGTTTTTTTTTTCTAGTTGGATGAATTCTCTACCGGTTATCCGAAAGAAAATTGTATTTCGCTCATAGTGAAGTTGGATATAATTCGTAGAGTACTTGTATTTGTTAGTGATTAGGGAATTTATATTTAACAAAAACATCATTATGAAGATATAAGTAAAGATATAACAAACTATTAAGGGATAGAGTTGTACCTCAAGATGGTCCCCAAGGTTTATAAAAATGGCATTAGGGGGCATATTGACATTGATGCAGTTTCCATCATTGGAAAATACTTGTAGGCCACCATTCACATCTTGAATGAGTGAAACAAAGAAGCCAGGGTCAGTATGGTCAGGCACACCAATGGAACCTTTTGATATGAAATTTGGAGGGTAGAGGTTCATGGCAGACACATCAAAGCCCGTTCCAAGGTTAAAAGCTTTTTCTATGTAGCATTCTTCAAATCCCAAGGCTTTTGACACTGCCTTTCCCAAACCCTGTACTACCTCTCGCAATCCCTTGAAATACTCTTCCATGGACTCACTGTTGAAAACAAAAACAAAAACAAAAAATTTACATGGCACCATTAGAATATGCCCGACACTGCGGATCTTGACCATATTTATATCTTTGTCTTGACAAGGGTTAAAATATCTTACTTCTGGATTTTCCTTATATTGATTTACTCGAATAATAGAGAATATCTTAATATAGTAGATAAATTAAATCATATACCTGAAACCAGCTGGTTTAGTAGGGCAGTGATACTGGGGATGCGCAATGATTTTGAGATATTCCCTATTCTCTCCAGGAGAAGATCGTAAGCCCCATCGAATTCTATCTGTTGGATTCTTTTTCTCGTACTGCTTTCGGCTCTCTATCTCCGTTGGATTAAAGAAGTCAGAAATTCCTTTGAAAACACCCTCAAACACACTATCGGATATGCCATGGTTTACCAGCTGAGATGTAATGAGTTCAATACTTAATTCAGAGCATAACAATTTGTAATATCATACAAAATAATAAAAAAAAACAATGAACATATTGCATGCCAAATGAAGAAATGAAATGAAATATTTCACATGTTCAATGTCAAAGAAGATTTCAATTCCAGTTTAGGGAAATACTCTATATGGATCTACTTGGATTGATACTTCAGATCCAAGGTATGAAATCTAACTGAAACTTTACTAGTTCATATTTTCTCTAATATTTTTGGGTCATGTCGGCTTGTATTACAGTTAATCCGATCAATTACGGAATTAATAGAAATCGAACCTTTAAGTTCATTTTTGTAGAGAAATGAGCAAGAAACTTAACTTGATAAAGATATTGGAGATTTGTGGTCAAACTTTCTAACATAAAATGTTATGTTGTCAAACTAAAATTGTCATTAAATAGTCCAAATTTAGACAAGAGAACATTTCCTATAATATCGGACAAGACAAATTTTGCAATATATATAACACTATTTTTCTCACTCATATGCCATTAGCACATGATCCCGTTGTCCCCTAGATTGTAATTGTAAACACGAATTTCCTGCGACAAATGAGACAAGAACACGTGTACAAAATAATATTTGTATTAATGAAATTTAGGGTTACAATCTCTGTATTGAATCCCCTGATTCGATCTCCAAAGTGTTTAAAGAAAAGTTGTGTTTGATACAAGGGTCGTAGAGACTTGATCTTGATCAAACGGGTAGCACAAGGCTTGTTTGGGTGTGTTTGGATTTTTCTAGGGTGGAGGAACCGGCACGTATTTGTTGTGCTTGGTGGCTCTTCCGAAGTGAGGTGAAGAATGCAGAGAGTTTTCTGTTTCTTCTGAGTGCTTGGGTCTGTCCAAGCCTTTTTTTCTTTTGTCGTCTTGAGGCCTCCTATTTATAGGCTTTTGTAGGATACTTGACCTAAATAACTTTCCCTATTTAAAACCTTGTTTTATGGGATTTTGATTTGATTTAAATCAATTCCCATAATCTGGCAATTTAACCTTCAATTGATTGACCTGATTAATATTTGATTTAAATCAAAGTCAATCACAGAAGATTCCTTCCCTTAATTTTGTCTTCATCTTGAACCGTTTGATGCACTCCGTCGGATGTCGCCACATGTCACTTTTTAACAACTAATTCAATTTTGATGAGTCACACGCCACATGGGCGAATTATGGGGCCCACAATTTAATCCATCAAACCCTACTTATTTTCTTGTCCAATGGAATTTATTGCACCAAAATTTCTTTGTCTACAGTAATATTGTTAAAATAGTTATAAAAATATAGAAGAAGTACAGAATAAATGAAAAAAACCAATAAAATATTAAGGAAACGAGTAACCCTATTTGGTATTTTCATTTTATGATTAAAGTACGAAACTAAAAATACTAAAAGGGAAGTTTTGACGTTAATTAGGATATGTACAAAAGCATAAAAAAAGCCTGTCAAAACGAAAAGAAACAAGCATACATAGAAGAAGCCAAAGTCCTTGCAGACATGGCCTATGTATTCGAGGGCTTTGGACCGTTCATCAAGATCATCAGAGAATAACATGAAGTAATCAACGGTGGGGATCTCAACATCATCAACAACCGCAATGGAATCATGAGGTTTGATGATGGATGAGTCAATGGAGTGAAGGGAGAGGATAGGGTTTGGTTCAAAAGGCCTGTGGTTAACAAGAACTGGAGCTGTCTCAGCCATTTTGTTTGGGTGTTTGGAGTAGAAAGATTGAGTTGATCTTAACAAGGAAGAGCAATGGGAGACAAGGAGATTAGTTTTGCATGCATTGATGCGAATACGTTCCTCCAATTTATAACGAGAATATATGGGACACACCCCCCCCCCCCCCCCCCCCCCCCCCCCCCCCGGCGCCCCCCCCTCTGGATAAACTAATAATCTTAGTTAGACCAGTTTATTTGAGATGCTTGTTGAGGTGTGAACATATATCAACTTGGCGTTGTTTTGCGTGAAGTTTTAAAATGCACTTTGCTATTATAAGGACAGACAGGTAGTTGTTGCCTGATCATGTGTGAAATCAAGGTTGGATGCGTGATGCTTATTGATCATGTGAAGTCAAGTTTGGATGACTGCTCCTAACAAAATAAGATGTTTTCTTTCAATCAATAGAAGAAGGGATATTCGAACTAGGGTTAAAAAGAGAACAAATATCGAACTAGGGTCACATTAATCCTATTATTTATTTTGTTTTAGTTAGTCACTATTAGAATCTTACCAACAAAGGATTAGATTTGAAATTATTGGGGCGGCAAGGAAATAATAAATTAGTTTTTGCGAGGAATATTTGCATTATGCTTGAGTCATGTTGATGTCGTTTGCACTGCTTAGTAAGCAAAATTGTTTGTTTGTGCATAGCAAAGCAAAAGAGTTTTGAGAAATCAAACCAACACTGCTTTTTTTTACCGATTAGCATTTGGTTTAGTAGTATTTGTTTTCATTTAATAAGATTTTATTTGTGAATATATTCAAATATATTTGTGATGAGTTCGATACCTAGTTAATGATGGAACAACCTTATTGTGGATGTATAATAGTGATGAGTATATTAACCTGTTGCAGATAAAGTATCTTGTCATGATTCTATCATTTGTCCCACTTTTTTTTTTTTGGCCCTTTTTCTTTCGGTTTCTACCTTCGCACGTGCGAGTGGTAATACCCCTCTACCTACATATATATTTAAATTAAAATGCTACATTTTTGTGTTCAGATGAGAGTATGGTACATATTAATGTAGTTTTTGTTTTTTTTGTGAAACTGGAATATACTAATTTTTGTTCTTTGGGTACTGAAGATTGTTGTTGAAGAGTAACCCAAAATTTAAGAAACAGCTAACGAAGGACATTATTTATTTGTGAACATATTCAAATGTATCAACTAGTTCCATTGTTTTTTAACCCAAGCTATAATTTAGGGAGCTAATTTTCACACTCTCTTTGTTAGAAATTATATGCTCTCACTCTTCTTGTCCACTTACACTCCCTTTGTTGGAAATTATATGTTCCTACTCCTCTTTTGTCCACTTACACTCCTTTGTTGGAAATTGTATGTTATATAGTAAAAATTATTAAAAAAACAAAGGAAAAATGAGAAATCAGCACCCATTGATATAATCTATCGGGAGGGAATTCTATCTTAGGTCATTTGCATCAACCATCCATTCTAATTCCCTAAAATATAGTGGCCATTTAACAAGAAAAAAAAAAAAAAAAGAATCTTATGAGTGTCAATGCATTTAGGTTTGCAATATGCTAGCAATTTTTTTTTTTTCACTTTATATAATGCTAATGGTTTATTTATTTATTTATATTTTTATAAATACAAGTAATAGTCTAAATTATTCTAAAATAATCTAATTTATGGTGAGAAGGAATCAAACCTGAATGCAACAAGGTGAGGTCACTGCCCTGGCCAACTGACCTAACCCACATATGCTAATGACCATTAATTGTTCTAATGATGTTGATGGTTCATATCATCATTATGAGCCGAGCCTATCGGAGAGCACCACGTGGCTACCAGGGACCGGGTCATCATTTTACCGACCCAAGCAGATCTGTCAATAGAAAGTACTCCTAGCCAAGCCCATTAGGAGATGCCGTGTGAACCAGTGGTCGGGAACTTGCACACTGACCCGACCACTAAGATACCCTGAAACCAAAGACGTGTATCGATATTCTGACACAACCAGACCCCTGTAGAGTTGCTCACCCCATGAGCTCAAGTTTCAGCCTGGTGATGTGTGGGATCATTTAATGTGCCTCACATCCAAAGCCAGGTGTCGCCTATCTCCTTATTCCCTAATAAACAACCTGGCGATGGAAAGAGATCAGTTAATGCACCTCACATCGAAAGCCAGGTGTCGCTTTGCCACTTGATCCCTGTTAGACAGCATGATTATAAAAAGAAGTCATTTAATGTATTTCAATCCCACCAGGGGGGAGAGAGAGATAAATATCTCCTCCTTAGATATTTATCCCTCCTTATCCCCCCTATAAATACCCCTCACTTGTATCAAGACAAAGGTAATAAGTATTCTCACCTAAAAACCCTACATCCCTCTCTCCACCTTTAAACTACTTCTAACTTAGCCATCGGAGGTGGTTCAACTGGGATACACCCAATCTACTCTTATTCTAATAATTGTTCGAAGTGTGTAGATCATCTCCGGAAGATAGCTCAACCACGCAATTTGGTGTAAGCCTTAAACCTTAACCCAAGTTAAGGCCACTTGCACCACGAGAGGGACGCCTGGTTTACAAATGATATAATTTGTACTTTGCTGAGAAATTTCTAACTATATGTCTCATTCCAATTACGGAATAATCATTTACATCTAATTTTCTATTGTAATTATTCTACAGAGTGTATTAATCTGGTTTTAATACTTTTTCTATAATTGGAAACTTGTCAACTTGTATACATGATACATCTACAATACCAACTTGACCTGATGACCTGAGCATACTGGCTACCTACATTGGCACATTATAGAACATCAACTTGCTCCATTCAAGTAACTGGTTTTGTCATGTCAGTCTTTTCAGTAGATTACTATATTTTCGTGTTGGACAAACTTATAGTAGGTGGTTGCTGGTTACGAGGGTTATAAACCAAACGTTGAAGTCTTTTTCTTTTTTTCTTTTTTTTTTTATAAAACAAGTGGGAGTCTAAATTATCATAAAAACTTAAATGAAATGAGAATAACACTGTTTTACTATTTTCGGCCAATCACAGACTACCACGTAAAAAAATTATCACGCATGGCATACAATGATTGATTGAGAATGGCAAAATAGTGCGTTTTATTTTATTTTATTGTCACGTCAATTATTTGAGTGGTTGCATAATTTTCTTGTGGTCAAGTTTAACTGTTGAATTGAACATGTCCTAAAGAGATAAAATTTTAATTGATTGATCAAACCATCAAAATTACTGAGAATGAATGAAGCTAGAAATTTAGTTTAGATAATAGCTTTGATCGAAATAAATTAAACCAACAATGAATGATTAATTATTGAACCCCACTCTTGAATCAAAGACAAATAAAAGAATATTGTTTGGGTCATTCCGTAAAACGAGTTACTCTTGACATGTTTCTGTATATGTAAATCATAACTCTACACATATACATACTGATTTGAAAATTGGCTGCACACATTTCAAATAAAGTAATAGGAAATGGATCTTTCCATGGAGAAGCCAAGAAATTTCCTATGTGAAATTGGGTCTATTCATAAACCGTCAGCCAAGCATCCTCCTAACAAAAGCCATAAAATAATAAATTGTCAAGAAGAAAAAAAAATTGTTTATATGCAATTCCAAACCGACATCCGCACACAAAAAGACAAAATAGTGGAAAAGAAAATGAAGAAGAGCAAAACGGCAGATCCATGTTAGGGTTGAGTGGGCTCCAGTCGAATACTGATTAAAAAATAGGTTTAAATGGAGTCATTATATGAGGACTGATATATATACGATCCTCAAGTGCATACCTGTATTATTAGCCGTTGAATTAAATTGAACCATCCAAATTTGAAATTAAAAGAATAATGCCACAACCGCTTAGCACAATCGCACCTGTTGAGAGTATTTGTCCCACATTGAAAAATTAAGGGACTAAGCGTGGATTTATAAGGAGTTGAACTACTCCTCTCATTGCTAATTGGTTTTGGGGTGGAACCTCAACTTCCTTCATGGTATCAGAGCAAGGCTTCACGTGTTTGGCCCAACGACCACACGTGCTCCCATGCCACCCAATATGTGTTGTCCAAGTGTTAGTCTTGAAAGTTTGCCACACTTGCGGGGGCGTGTTGAAAGTATTTGTCCCACATTGAAAAGTTAAGGAACCAAGCCTGGGTTTATAAGGAGTTGGACTACTCCCCCCATTGCCAATTGGTTTTTAGATGGAACCTCAACTTCCTTCAGCACCCACCTTTTACTCATCAAACATTACCCATGTCTTTTTCTTCAAGAAGTTAATTTTAGTTTTGTTCTTCGTTTTGTCCTTTGAACAAATATCACCTAGGAAATCAAAAAGTCATCCGAGAAATCTCAAATTTGGCTGACAGATCTGTCATATATACGTCTGAGGGCCATGAAATAAATATTCAGATTGAATGATTTTTCGTGGACTATAAGTGGTGATTTCATATGTGTGGAAACTAAGACATTAGATTGTGGTAATTTCAATGAAACCCATCTTCAGCTTTGGACTCATCTCTCTCTGAGTTTCTTATACACACACAATTAAGATGTCATTTGAGTTCGAACATGAGACGTTTAATTTGCAAATCAATCCCTTATCCACTCAGCTAGACTCCGTTGACAACGTAAATATTTTAGTCATCGATTCTTGAGTTATTTCCACATTTTTTTATGGCTTTCATTTTCGAATAAAAATGTCTTAGTTTAAAACTAATTCCCCAGAGTGAAATAGTCCATATTGCCGGCCACGCGTAAATCAGCGGAAACATTATTTGTCGAAATTATCTACGGCTTACAACACATCATGCATGGTCATCGCTGATCATTCATGACCAATGAGAAACTTGTATTATATACACTACTATGCACAAACCATTATTGTCATTTTCTTGTGAGAGATGAGGGCATCATATATAGGTGTTCTCTCGGTTGTATTATTAGAGTATATTATAATAAAATTAGAGAAATTTTATTGAAGACTCATTGCTCAAAATTTTGAATTAAAAACCACTCATTTTCCCTGATATCAAATGATAATTCAGGCAAATTTTTTATTTATTTTCTGACTACATCTCCAAAACCGAGATCACACTTTTGATTGGCCTCGTCATGGGTGCTAATATTTTGTAGCATTCTTTTCTGACTGATCAATATTTTTAACTAGTCCATATATTTTGCTTTCCTTGTTAATTTATTGGCAAGATATAATTCTACACCAACTCGAACATATTGGATGAGTATGAAACGTATTACCTTCGTGGAACAATCGACGTGGGATTATTTTACCCAAAAGTAGCAAAGTCAGAATAAGCTAGCTTTGCCGGATGCCATTTTAATCCACATAAGCTCGGTCCCAAACGGACTCCACATAGGAACCCTAGCGCCGCTCTCTCTGCTTTGGCGATTTTCCTATTCTCTTAGCCAGCGCCGACACCTCCTTGTGAGGGGGAGGAGGGGCTTTACCCTCCCCCCTCACCCCCTGTTGTGATTTGCTGGTCTATCGAGGTCTTCTCTCGCACACTTGGTGCCCCCATTTTGCTGGTCCCGATGCTCTCTCCTTGGATGAGAGCCAGTGACGTCGTTCGAGCATACTCTGCTTGTATCGAAGGCTTTATGCCTCTTATCTGCTCAGATCCCTCACATCTCCACCGTTCCAACTTTCTCAGAGCTGTCCTTTGGCCGTCGTCACTTCCTTTGTTGGTTTCCCCTTGGTGCGTCGGTGTCTACGATTCCGGTGAAGATGCGATTTCTTGGGTTGTTGCTGGTCAAAACCCAGATTCCCCCACTTCCCTTTCGAACCGATTTCATCACCCGGTTACAACAGCCAACCCAAAACGCGATCTCTCGCGTCCCCTTTGGAAGGTGTGTAGAGCCACGACTTCGTGCCGACTCTGGTGCTTGCACCACCACCTTCCTGTTACTTGGTTACTATTCCTGTGCCTTTGGACTAATCTGAGAGTCGCTGGCTTTTGTGGTAGATCTGTGATGCGGATCTGTAGTTTATGTAATTTTTCTTGTTTCAGCTTGATGTTGCTACCACATGTTAGGTGTGGGTTTCGTTTTAATGCTGGCCTTATGGCCGTTTAATTTCCTTTCGGTCGGGATCATGATCTTCATGCTAGGCCTATGCTTGGGTTTTAGTTAGATCTGGTCCTGCTTGTGTTCTGTTCCCAGTGTTCCTTGCCCCTTTGTGGGTTTGCAATGAATTGCCTTTCTGACCACAAAAAAAAAAAGCTCGGTCCCAAACATGATGCATACATTCAAAAGGAAATCTCATTAGACCTTTGACATAGATTGAAATGTTAAAACAAAGCGTAATTAGCAATGATTGAGAGTCTCAATTACCTATACGCGCACATAAAGTAACTTTATGGGTAGTGTTGGTAAGTTGATAGGGAAAGGCAAGCAACCTATGCTCTAAGGCTAAATTAGTTAGCAGTTTACCTATATTTTGAGACTAAATTGATGTTGTACGACTAATGAATTGGTAGGTACGTTAATATCTAAGTATATATAATATACTGTGGGCCGTGCTCAAATTGTATTTTGGATTCATTTCAATTTAGTATCCTAAACTCTTACATTTAAGGCACGTTTGCACATGTACTCTCAATTTTAACAATTACACACCTTAAGCTTTTCAATTTTGTGCAATCTGGTTTCGACGCTTCATCGTCAAAATTTTCGTTAATTGCTTGCATGACAAGTCTGGGTTCCACCTATTCACTTATTTCAATGTCAGTTGAAGAGTAATTTGTTAAAAATTGGTTTGGTATTAATGCGTGTGTGTTCTTCATGGGAGGGAAGATACCAATTACCCGAAAATACTCTTCAACTAACATCGAAATTAGCAAATAGATGAGACCAATGGCAGAGCCAATGCATGCCCAATGAGGGCATGTGCCCCTCCTCAAATATTGTTGTATGGATATTTAGTTAGTAATATTATACAAATATTATGACATTCCTTTTAAAGTCTTAAATTCTCCCTTTTTATTTGTTTTCTCCTTTATTCTCATATCTAAATTTCTTTTGAGTTGTATATATTGTCATTATAAATAGATGTTAGGTTATTTATACAAAAAGTAACAATAGAGAAAGTGAAAAGAACTTGAATTTTTAAATGTGCCCCTCTCATTTATTCTTGGCTCCGCCACTCCCATGCTTGCCATGCATGCAATTAACAAAAATTTTGATGTCAAAGTTAACGCCGGAGCCATATCACAAAAAATTGAAAAGTTTAGGGTATGTAATCGTTAAAATTGAGAGTGCAAGGGCAAATGTGCCTTAATGGTAAGAGTTCATGACACTAAATTTAAATTAATCCTTGTATTTTATATATGTAATAACAAACAATAACTAGGAGGACTACTAGTAGGTGAATTAATTTATGGGTGATGATTTTCCCACTTCCCTTTTATCCACCTACACTCCCTTTTGTTTTTTTAATACTTTTTACTATAAGATAAAAGAGAGTGTAAGTGAACAAAAGAGGAGTGAGATACATACAATTTTAAAAAAAAAAATAGAGTGTAAGTGGATAAAAGGGGAGTGGGAAAATCAGTACCCTATTGATGAGAGTCTCAAAATACATCTTTTTAATATTATTTTGGAGACTTTATGATATAATTTTGGCTTAATAAACATAATTTCACTTGTTGTTACATTTTATTCTCACCAACTGGATTTATGAATTTTCTATATTAATAACATACATTTGTCCAAGTTCAAGCCAGGTGTGAAGAGAATTGTTGGTGGATTTTATTGAAGAATTGATTGTGGGATTATTGTGATTATAAAGAAGGAAAAGAGAAGACAAAACCGTTGAAGCTAAAGAGACTATTTCATGTCATTCATAGCCATTTAACGCCCACTACCTCACCGTTATTTCTTTTCCACCAACTCTCCACCATCATCACATGTTTAATCCAATGAATCTCTCACTTAGACCCTTCATTACCTACCACAAATGTATTAACTTCCCACTCACCTCATTGACTACTATAAATCACCCATCAACTTATTTGGCAAGGCATCTTGGCGACAGATTTCTTTATCCATTTCATTCAAAATTTAGTTATGTTTTCCTTTGTAATGAGTTGCTAGAACTCTCGCTAAGGCTAAAGGGAATGTCCTTTGAGTAAGTTTGTGAATTGTTCTATAATCCAATATACGGTATGAATTGCTAAATTCTTTTATTTGTGGTTGTTCAATCTTTTCATATCCTTTTATTTTGATTGATGTTAAGTGCTACCATCTTTTCATGAGTTCAATTATATTTTTCTCATTGTTAAGAACTGACTTAGCATGCTTTTAAATTAAAAGATTAGATATTAAGCAACTAGATTTTCTGAACAATCATTAATAAAAGATAACATTGAAAAAGTAAATTGGTTTTAATTTCTTTATCTTCCGGTTAAAGTTTCTCAATGATAATTTTAATCGAGTTTAATTTGGATTAAAGAGCATGAAACATATTTTGCTTAAAGAATTGAACCTTGATGCCTTAGCATTTCCATTATTGATATTTCATTTTTAAACTCAGTCTCTACAACAATCAAATCAAATTACTTGTCCATTTTGCTTGTCACTTTTATTTTGGTACTTTTAATTATTTCTTTGTGTGCAGACATTTGCCTACCTGCTCCTTGAGGATACGATACTTGGACTTCCAAGATTATTACTACTACGTGTGACTACTTGCACTTGGGTAGACGCAACAAGTTTTTGGCGCCGTTGCCGGGGAACGAAAATGAAAAATGAAAAAAAAAAAAAAAAACAGAAATGAAAAATTGAGTTTGATAAGCCTTACCGAATTAGCTTTGGAAACTAAAACCGCAAACCTTAAAAATGAATTTCCAGAGTTCTAGCAACTCATTACAAAGGAAAACATAACTAAATTTTGAATGAAATGGATAAAGAAATCTGTCGCCAAGATGCCTTGCCAAATAAGTTGATGGGTGATTTATAGTAGTCAATGAGGTGAGTGGGAAGTTAATACATTCGTGGTAGGTAATGAAGGGTCTAAGTGAGAGATTCATTGGATTAAACATGTGATGATGGTGGAGAGTTGGTGGAAAAGAAATAACGGTGAGGTAGTGGGCGTTAAATGGCTATGAATGACATGAAATAGGCTCTTTAGCTTCAACGGTTTTGTCTTCTCTTTTCCTTCTTTATAATCACAATAATCCCACAATCAATTCTTCAATAAAATCCACCAACAATTCTCTTCACACCTTGCTTGAACTTGGACAAATGTATGTTCATCTTTTGGCTTTCCAACTTCCTACAAAAGATAAATTTACCTAATAAGTTCGCCAAATTAATATAGAAAATTCATAAATCCAGTTGGTGAGAATAAAATGTAACAACAAGTGAAATTATGTTTATTAAGCCAAAATCATATCATAAAGTCTCCAAAATAATATTAGAAAAATGTAATTTGAGACTCTCATCACAACCCCCAACTAGCTTATTGCTAGTCCCTAGCAATTCAAGCGACTAAAAGAAACTCAAATTTAAGTAAAAATGACAAAATAAAATAAATAGAATAAATAAAAACAACTAAAACAGCTAAGCCACTTTCGCGGGATACGATTGCATTTAGCGTATGCAACAAGCCTTTAAACCCTTAGGTTACCCCTAAAGGACGAGTTATAGTCTCGTGAGGGTTTCCAGGGATGATACCCACACAAACATCAAGTATGAGGCTAGAACAATTATTCAGAAACATGAAATAGAATAAAATTTGAAAAATAATTTCAACATCTGTCACCAACAAAAAGACAAAGCACAAAGTCCAAATTTTCAATTCATGAACAACGTTAAAAGAGAGAACACCTATTAGGTGCAAACAAGTAGGTAAATTATACTTATATTACGTATCAACCGAAGAAAAGTAAACCAAAACTCACAACTTCAGGAGTACTTGGCAATTAAGTGGCACATTACAGGACCGAGGTATATAAATTAGGATTAACTACACTTTAGTCCCTACAGGTTTAGTGCCAGTATCGAAATGGGCCCTAAGATTTCATTTAAGTCAATATCTTACCCAACATTTCGAATCCTAACCAATTGACACCCGCCGTTACATTGACCGTCAAAGTCAGACGTTAAATGCTGACGTGGCAGGAGTGGGACCCATCTCATACGCAAACAGCAGTTAGACAGAGATGACACGAAGGGCAATTTCGGCCAAAAAAAAGACCAACGTCTGACTTCTCTCTCCAAGGCATGCGTTCCAAGGCGATGCCTCGATTACCCAGACTTGGAAAAATCAAAGAAACTCAGAAACTGAGTTTTGCTCGTGTATTGAGAGAGACATAGAGGAGAGAAGAGGGTTTGTTCGTGTTTTGGAGAGCAAATATTTGAAATTGACTGCAAAAAGATAGGAAAAACGGAGTGAAGACGAGAGATCTGAAGAATATGAGTTGGGAAGTTCGCCCGAAAGGATATGGAGAACCTTTCTACGGTACGTATGGCTTACTGTTGTGTAAGGTTCTTGGCAGCTGATGTTTCAGAGTGAAACTTTCAAATAGAGAGTCTCAGTTTCGAGTTTGGTGTGGAGTGAAAGTTTGGCTTTTATATTGGATTGTGAGTTTCGAGTTAGGTGTCGGTATCACTGTGTCTATTTAATTGGTAAATGGAATGGTGTGAATGGTAGGTGGTTAACGGAAGTAAACTTTGGCTTTTGTATGTGGTCCTTCAACCACTGGGAATCTTACCTTTTGTCTATGTGTGTACTGACATAGAAAGTTTGTATTTGTATATGTGTGTGCGTATGTGTCTGTTTGTATTTGTATTTGTATTTGTATGTGTGTATTTGTAAATAGGCTTACATGTATTTTTGTTTGCTAAAATTCATGTGTGGCTTTCGAATTGCAGGGGATGAGGCAGGATTTTCTATTCAGATGTACCACAATGGTGAAATAAGAGGTAACTATTATGTGAATGGGTCTGTTGATTGGTTCGATTATTGTGATAAGGATAGAATGTCAATGACTGAGATAGATGCGATGGTAAAGGAGTTAGGGCACGACGGCAGGATTAACTACTGGTACAGTATTTCAGGTGATAATTTTGATGGTGGCCTAGTTAAGCTAAGTGAGGATGCAGATGTCTTAGACATGCTAGTCTTTGTGCCAGACACTAGGTTGATAAATATATTTCTAGAACATGTCTTCGCATGCAGTCAAGAGCAGTTTTACAGTCAAGTGGGTTCAAACATATTTATAAATTTGGATGATGATGTTGGGACCAACACTGGGGTAGTCATTGAACAGCTTGATGACAATTATGGTGCCATTGTTCCAGTGGGTGGGGGAGTATCCCTGGTGCAAAATGTGAAAAAAAAAAGTGTTGTAATAGAAGAGTTGAATGAAGAAGGGTTGAATCAAGAAGCAGGTGGAGAAGGCAAAGAGTTGAATGAAGAAGGGTTGACTGAACCAGCAGGTGGACAAGGCAAAGAATTGAATGAAGAAGGGTTCACAGAACAAGCAGGTGGACAAGGCAAAACATTGAATGAAGTAGGGTTGACTAAAGATGGGTTCACTGATGAAGCTTCTAAACAAGGCAAAGAAACTGCCACTGTGAATAATGAGGAGAATTCTGACCAGGTCCAAGAAAAGCCAACTCATTGTTGTTTTGATAAAGGCAAAGGCAAGGATCAAGACATGTCTCATAGGGTGAAGCGTGCTTTTGGTAAAAAAAGATGCGGCCGTTTGAGGAGGACAAAAACCATTCACCATAAAGACAAAGTTGTGGAAGGAAGGGTTGATGGCGTCAAGACCCAGTCCAAAAGGCATTCCATGATGTTGAGAAGTGGAAGAAGATTGGCAAATGCTGTAGAGTTTGAAGATGATGATGATGATGCTTCTGATAGTGAGGACTCAGAATATATGATTTCCAAGAATTTTAGTGAAGATGAAGATGCAGATGCAGATGAAGATGATGTTTTTTTTTAATGAATGGGTGGATGACCAAAGTGAATGGACAGGGGTTAAAGAAACTGAGAAGGAGGCCGCTCCTGATTGGCCTACAGATGTTGAATTGGATTCTGAAGATTCTGAGTGCAGGGATTATGCCAAGTATAATTCTGACGAGGAAGTTGATAAGAATTGGCCAGAGTTCAATCCTGCAACTGAGATGGCGGATCCAAAGTTTGAGATTGGCATGTTGTTTACTGATTGTAAGGTGTTTAGGGCAGCTGTCAGAGAATACTCGATTTTGCATAATAGGGATGTAGTGTTTATTAGGAATAAGGCTTTGAAGCTGAAGGCGGTTTGTGGAGACCCAGATTGTGGGTGGATGATATATGCTTCCAAAATGCAACATGAGAACACATTGCAAGTGAAGACATATGTAGGTGAGCACACATGTACACAGCTATGGGAGAATCCTACTGTGAAGTCAACATGGATAAGCAAGAAATATGCTAAGACTTTGAAGTCCAATCCCCAGTGGCCAATCAGGTCATTCAAGCAGACTGTTGAGCAGGATTATAATACAGGGGTGTCAAGACAACAAGTGTATAGAGCAAAGGATAAGGCACTAAAGCTGATTGAGGGCAATTTCAATGAACAATATTCAAGAATTTGGGATTATTGTGAGGAATTAAGGAAGAGTAACCCAGGAACCACAGCAATGGTTAAGTGTGATTTCCAACAACAGTTGGGACAACCTTTGTTTCAAAGGTTGTATGTTTGTTTAGGGGCTGCTAAGGAAGGATTCAAATGTGGGTGCAGGCCTATTATTGGTTTAGATGGGTGCTTTTTGAAGAGTGTTTATGCAGGGCAACTGTTAACTGTTGTGGGTATAGACGCCAACAATGAAACCTGGGTGATTGCTTATGCAGTTGTGGAATCAGAGTGCAAGGAATCTTGGATTTGGTTTCTGGAGCTATTGGTGAAGGGTTGTGAAATAATAAATCAATTTGGCTTCACCTTTATATCCGACAAACAAAAAGGTTTACTGCCTGCTTTTGAGCAAGTGGTCCCTAATTGTGACCACAGGTTCTGTGCAAGACACTTGTTTTCCAACTATAGGCTATTATTCAAAGCAAAACGCCTGAGAGACAAGTTTTGGGAAGCATCATATGCAACAACTGTCCCCCACTTTACAAAGGCCATGGAAGACCTGAAAAACCTATCCAAGGATGCATATGATTGGCTAACCACTCCAGATAAACCTCCAAGGCATTGGTCCAAGTCACACTTCAACACTCATTTGAAGTGTGACATGTTGTTGAATAATCTGTGCGAGTCTTTCAATGCTACCATATTGGAATGTAGGGATAGACCAATTCTGTCAATATTTGAGTATATTAGATGTAAGCTGATGAGGAGAATACAAGGAAGAAGGGAAAAAATGCTGAAATGGAACAAGCCTATCTGCCCAAGAATATTTAAGAAGGTGGAGGGAAATAAAGCCAAGGCAGGTGCTTGTGTGGCAATGTGGTCAGGTGGAGGTAAATTCCAAGTGGCAGCTGGTGGCCATGCACAATATATTGTGGACTTGGATTTGAGGACATGTTCATGCAGAGCTTGGGATTTGCAGGGATGGCCTTGTGTTCATGCTATTGCAGCCATAAATTATAAAGGGGGTGTGAATGTCATGGATTTTGTGGAGGGATGCTATTTCACATCAACTTACTTGAAGACATATGATAATCTCATACTGCCTATGAATGAGATGGATATGTGGGCTAAGAGTGACTTTCCGCCATGTCTTCCTCCGTCTTACTCTAAATAGCCTGGAAGGCCAAGAAAATGTAGACACAAGGAAGAGGGAGAGCAGAAGAGGAAAATGAAGATGAGAGCGTCTAGCAACCAAGCTGAAACTTCATTGTCTCGCATTCCCAACACACAGGACTCTGTCAAATGTGGCCAATGTGGTAAAAAGGGGCACAATAAGAGGACTTGTCATAGGAATCTTCCTCCCAAACCCAAACCTGCAACTAAGAGGAAGAGGGGTACTGAAAATACCCAGGTATAGTAACTTCATCCTGAGTGTAGGGATTATACTGACGCTAACCCTAAGCTTTTGTTGCTAACTAACAAGCATTTTGTTGTTGTAGAGCACTATTGATCCATCTGCCGCATCCACTCCAGCTGCTGGTCCAAGCACCCTAAAGCAAAGATCCAAGCCTCCTAGGCGTGTGCAAAAAGGGAAGCCTCTGGTAAGTAACTTGTCTTTATGATGATTATTATCAATTTTCGTAAATATCCAAATAAAAGGTTAACATCCTAAACATTTTGCAGCCAAAACCAAGTAAGAAAGGACGTGTCTGAAGCACAACCGGCCTCAACTTCATGTCCTCGTCCATCAACTTCTATTTCAACTGCAGGATCAAATGTTGTAGATTGAAGCTCACTGTTACAGGAATTTGATGACTCGCCTTTTTTTGTTAGACTGGCAGTTTGTGATTAGGAGCTTTTCGTTTTTGATAAATTGGTCCTGTGTAACTTAAGTACTGACTTTTTTTTATGGATGTAATGGCATTCACATAAGCCTCAACCACTGTGAATGCAAATACATCCACTGAAACTGCCATTTTGGAATCATATTGAATGGACATGAAATATGTACGATATGCAATGTTATTATCTGGCTATTTTGAGCCCAATTTGAATGCATAATTTTCTGAGTTTTTGGGTTGGCATTGTACTTCGTTATTTTGGCCATTCACTTTATTGTTCCAGGTCCATTCTTTTTCTAACTTCCCTGCTACTTTGTTTTTGCCATTCTTTTGCATAAGGTGACTTCTCTGCTACATTGTTTTTGCCATATCTGGCTATAAGGTTCATTCTAACTTCTCTTTACATTTTTGGCATTCCTTTGCATTATTTCACTACCACACAGATTTAGATGGCCAATCACTTCATTTGCATACTCTTTATGATGGCCATTCACTTCTTTTCAATGTAATTCTGTAAAAAATTTGCCATTCCATTCACTTCATCAAGTTACATGGCAGTTTGTGATTAAGCCCTTAAGCTAAACCCCATAACCCTTAACCCTAAAACCCTAAACACGTACATAACAATTAAACCATTACAAAATGCTACTAACAACCCAAGACTTACAAACTTACAGAATCACGGAATCACAAACATAACCCACAAACAATTCATTAAATGGCAGAAGCTAATTCCAAGCTCCTCTTTTTGTTCACTCCACATCCACACATCCCTCCCAAAATGATGCTTGCAAATAGAACCCACGAAGCCACCAACAACACCCAAACAACCTTTTCTCTTTGTCTTGCCTTCGCCACTGATTTCTCCAGCCTATTCCTCGATTTTAGAAGCCCAGGAATCACTACCTTTGACCGTTCACACATGGCCGGATCAAATCATGCCCAGAATTGACAACCCTTCAAACCCTCGTTAGTCTCACGTACCTTTGCTGCACACATGGAAAATCGCCTCCCAGGATTCGAATCTGTCCACGACGTTCGAATTGTAGCAGCCTTTCCGCACCAACACATCGGCACCTCTTCATCCATTCCGGCCAGCCAATCGAATCCTCTTCGTCAGTTTCCTCTCAACTTTTTTCCTCTCTTTTTGCAGTCAATTTCAAATATTTGCTCTCCAAAACACGAACAAACCCTCGTCTCTCCTCTATGTCTCTCTCAATACACGAACAAAACTCAGTTTTTGATTTCTTTGATTTTTCCAAGTCTGGGTAATCGAGGCATCGCCTTGGAACGCGTGCCTTGGAGAGAGAAGGCGAACATTGGTATTTTTTTTGGCCGAAATTGCCCTTCGTGTCGTCTCTGTCTAACTGTTGTTTGGGTATGAGGTGGGTCCCACGCCTGCCACGTCAGCATTTAACGTCTGACTTTGACGGTCAATGTTACGGCGGGTGTCAATTGGTTAGGATTCGAAATGTTGGGTAAGATATTGACTTAAATGAAATCTTAGGGCCCATTTCGATACTGACACTAAACCTGTAGGGACTAAAGTGTAGTTAATCCTATAAATTATAATGGAGATAGATAGGGTGGGTATGGATTGGCAGTAGAAGGAGGGTGATGGGCTAGGGTATGGACTAGCTACTAGTAGAGAAAGGTTGGTGGTACGAGAGGGTTGGCCAGCTATTGTACTTAATGTTCTTGTTTATGCTATGAAATTAGTTCCAAACTCAAAATTTTCTTAATAAATTACACAAAATCAATTGTCTAATTTGTTCATTTCATTAAAATGTAATTAATGACGCGCATTTCAGAAACAAAAAAGGTACAAAATCATTAAGCATAAACATGCTGTGCTGCGAGTAGAAAACAATCCGTAGCACGGATAAATTGTTCTAGTTTTCATTCGGACACATTTATATCGTTCCATAGTCATGAGCTAATCCACGGTTTTAGGGATGTGCAAAATCTAATCCCAACTGTTTAAATCAGTCAACCCAATCCAGTTTTAATTGAATTTTGGATTCAATTTGATTGGATGCTAATTTCGATATAATCCAACTTAATTAAATTGGATTTTTGTTTGATTTGAAACCAAACCAATCTTATAGATATTTTTTTGCCACTTATCATGTTTCTATTAGTTGTTAAGCATGTTTTAATAAGAGTGCATAGCTAATCATGGTCAATCCACTCTAGTTTCCCATCCTGACTCCAGTGTGGCTGGAGTGTTTCTGGCTATAAATATGGTGGCTTTGGGTTCTGATATTTGCATGCATTTAAGCTTTTTTTCTTCTGAGTTTGTCATTCTCATTTAGTCTCAACTAGCCCCTCTCTCTCTCTCCCTTTCTCACAACACTCACACACAATGACTGGAACTGAAGCAACTCCACAACTGCTTACTCAAACTCCAGTCATTGACTACTCCATGCTCATCTCCAATGATTCTCTCAAAAGCTCTCAAGCTATCAATGACCTCAATCAAGCTTGCCTCAACTATGGCTTCTTCACAGTATACCTACCTCTTCCTCCTTCCATTTGTCTCTATTTTTCACTCCACTAAGATTGCTAATTGATCACGTTTTTAGGCCGCATTAGCTTGACCACATGATTTTACAAGTTCATATATATGCACTTATTACATACATATGTTGTATTATGAACATTAATGATGTTCTTAATTATAAAAATGAATATATTGCGGTATCTGGCACGTATAATATTTCTTTGTCAAGTTTGAGTAGTCGTGGCCTTGATGATTTGGCAGGTGACAAATCATGGGATCCCAGATAGCCTGATAGGTAGTGTTACCAGTTGGCTTTCCAGATTTTTTCATCAGCCGGACGAGGAGAAGTGACGGTATGCAACAAATGATCCGACGGATAGAATCAGATTCATATTGGGCGGCGCAACCAAAAGAGAGCTTCTCCACATGAGGACACATCCCACTTTCCACTGCCCAACAAAGCCTGACGATTCCATGTAAACCACCTTCTATGTTAAACGCACGCATTGGCTATGCATGAAGTAATTAATTCACTTTCACACAACAAAGATGGGAGATTCTCCGATAAGTATTTTATGTTAAGGATTGGTTATATACTTCTAATTTTGGCTGTTAAATTGCATTCATTAAATATGTTGATAGTCTCTTAGATGCAATCCAACGGCTAAGATTAAAAATATGTAACCAATTCTTAACTTACTAATTCGTCTATTAATACATTATAGTATATCATAATAGGTATAATTTACCCGATTAAAATTAAATTTCAATCTTATACCCAACTTTAAAAAACATCTTATTTTAAAATGAAAATATGATTTCTTAATTTTTTTAAACTTTTTTTTTAAATACAAGCGAAAATCTAAACTATAAAGAGAGGGGGGGTTTCTCATATACACTAGCAAAGTGTCATGGGAGTTCGAACCTGAGACCACTGGTGTGTAAGACAAGGCCCTTTTCTATTGAGCTAGATCCTGTTGGCAACTGGTTTTCTAAACTTTGTTTTACATAAATATAGATTATTACTTCATCTACTGATCAATTTCATCTGCTTTAACAAGTTTAATTATTATAAAACTAGTAGTCGTATTTAGAAAAATTAGGTTACATAAAAGATGTTTGTATCTAGTTGATGTGATACGTAGTCTAGGATGAAACTTATCTTGGTAATTAAGACAATAATTTTATTCTTTCAAAAATGGTACAACAAATAGTTTTGATACGTTAATCTATGTTTAAACTTAATTATCTAACATGCATCAACAAATTTTGGTGTTTATATATGATGAAAGCAGGGTTTTGCAAGAGTATAGTGAGATAATGCGAGAGATGGGCATCCAATTGCTTAGAGGGATCTCAAAATCTCTGGGGCTTGAAGAATGCTACATAGCAAAGAAAATGAAGTTGGAATCTGGCTACAATATTTTGGGACCAAATTTCTATCAATCTCTGTCGCGTTGCTCGGATGATAAGAATCAGATTGGGCAGTTTCCTCACCGAGACCCTGGTTTGCTTGTGCTCATCGCACAAAACGTGGGTGGGGGGCTTCAGATTAAGCACCAAGGGAAGTGGCTCATGCAGATTTTCCTACTAGTTCCATTCGTGTCCTTGTTGCTGACCATATAGAGGTTGGTGCATTTCAATACATTTCTCAAATTTTCAATTCTTCTCCACAAAAATCTAATCATCTTGCCAAGTTTTTTCTCTTTTGCACATTATATATCTTTAATACTAGGTTTAAGGAAAATGCTATACTTTAATGTTGTCCGCAACTTTCTCTATGCTAGTGGTGTTTAACCCAAAACAAATTAATCATATATGTATAACCGGAAACTAATTAATCGTATATGTGTATACGGACTGTGCAAGATTACTTAAATCGGTTATATTGGATGACTTGAAGTATGTGTGACAAAATTCAGTCCGTCACTTACATGAAGTGCCCAATGTCATATGTATCATGTGACAAAATTCAGTCCGTCACCTGCAGTTTAGATTAAATTAAAATAAAATATCACTTGTATAAAACATAAAAAATAAGACTTAGAAAGAGAGAGAGGGAGGAAAAAAAGAAAACCACAAAAGTTGGATATTTTCCATTTTAACCTTTAAAAACAGCTCCTATTTGTTTCGTTTGTTAAAATTCCTGTGCCATATTTAATTTGTAATTAATTTGTGGTTTGCAGATTCTTACCAATGGGAAGTACAAGAGCTTGTTGCATCGAAAAGGTTGAGTTTACCCTTCTTCTTTGGACCATCATTGGGCGCAACTGTGAAGCCTGAACCAGAGTTTGTAGACGACCACAACCCACCCTCTTATCATCAAATGACTTACAAAGAATACTTGGAATCCAATTCTCGGTACCATGTGATCGAAGCAAGAGCAAACTTGATCAATGAGGCTCTGCTCTAGCTAACACCAAATGAAGCTGCTTCTTTTCAATAAATAATAATAATAATAATTGTATTTCTATTTAGAAAAGAAGAAAAAAGAGTATTTAGACCTTGTATTTAAGTAATAAGGGCTCTTTTGATAAATAAATAAAAAGTAATAAGGGCTCCATTGGGGGTACTCTTTTTCCTTGACCGGATTTTCCTCCATTGGGGGTTTTTTATGGCAAGATTTTAATGAGGCCACATTAACGCCCTCCGTTCATCTGTAAACTTTTATCGTTTGTTTGGTGATAGTGATGAATGAAATTATTCCTATTTGATTTTTATAAACAAAAAAGTAATAAGCCCCCCTGGGAGCTAGCCTTACCTCCAGTGGCAAGAGGAGGGTTAATTTTCCCTTTTAAGACAAAAATAAAGGTCCCTATAAGGAGTAACACTTGTCTGAAACAAGGATAGCATTGTTTTGCATATGGCAATCTGTGATTCGTTCGGGATAGCAAAACAGTATTATCTCTGTTTCACACAAGTTTTTCTACCCTATAAGGGGTATACTAAGTTGTTATATTAAGATCTCTGTT
The DNA here is from genome assembly GCF_965620075.1 of Prunus avium. Classification (NCBI taxonomy): domain Eukaryota; kingdom Viridiplantae; phylum Streptophyta; class Magnoliopsida; order Rosales; family Rosaceae; genus Prunus; species Prunus avium. The sequence goes on from NC_142291.1 coordinate 1,380,182, forward strand.
TGTTTGTAATGGTGCTGGAGCACCTTTTCCCTATTTCAAATAAGACTTCACCCAAAACCAAATTAAGGGTTTAATTTGTGCTGCTTTTCGTGGGTTTGTACTAAAACAAATTAAGGGTTTTTTCTGACTGTCCCCGCATGGGGCAAGGAAGAGAACGACTTATGTGAAAGTATGTAGTTAGGGCCTCAGTGAGATTTGGCTTTGATTTTTATCAAAACCGGACAACTGGCCCGACCGGTCTGGTTTGGCCACATGGAAATGCCCAGCCCTAGTTAGGAAGGTTGCCAATTGCTATTGGCCTCGCGGGCCCAAAGTATGCATTCAGCTTATACCCACCCAAATTCTCAGAAAAGCTTGAATTTTTGGAGTTTACGGATGACCAAAGTTAAATGGCTAATTACAAGCTATTTCAGACATGCACTTGAGCTCCCCCTTGGTATAGCATATTTCAGTAGCTTTCAAAAAACTAATTTCTTTTATTTTGGACCAACCCTATTCAACACAAAAAGAACTGAAATCAGTATGGATGGGGAGCTTAAATGATGCTGCAAAATGCATATCAGTTGTGCTAAATATCTTTTGAACAATTAACCAATGGAATACTTACATTATAAGATAGATAATAATAAGGATTTCCGATATCTAAAATAATAGGTGCAATTTTGATAAAGGTTTTCTCGTTATAGAGTGTAATATGCAAAAAGAAACAGAAATTATGTAGGATTGGTCATACCACATTAGTATGATGATGTGGTATGACCAATCGTTCAATGAACGTCATGTATTCAAATACATACCACCATCTTTTTTGTTTCAATACACCCATGTATTGTAATTGAAAATCAAAATTTCATTATGACCAAGGACTGTATACGAAAACCAAGTGGCATTTTGAATAGTATTTGATGCTTTTCAAAATAACTTTTAACAAAAGAGAGCAAACAATTTTGATCATTTAGTTCATTGATTGCACCAACCCCTCATCGTTCTCACAGTATGCTGAAAAACATAACTATATTAATAACTTTTCTATGAGGAATTATATTAGTGAATTAACTAATTGCAATTTCCAGAAGTTGCAACACTGCAATAAGTATACAGGATATGAGGCATACAAGTTAGTAAACTATCATCACCTCAGAGCTGGTACAGCCTTCTCTTCTTTGGTGATAACAAACTTGCCCTCTGTGAACTCACAAGTTGCAATTGGAACGCTAAGCTGCCTCTGCAGCTTCTTCACGACAAAAACTTCCGACTCTTCGCATATTGTTACGACAGTGCCCTTCCTTCCAAGCCGACCAGTCCGACCAGCTCGATGTGCATAATGAATAGAGTCAGTGGGTAACTCCAGATTGACTACAAGATCACATTCTGCCACATCCAAACCCCTGGCTGAAAGTTCATTTGTCACCAGAATTCTAACCTCCCCATTCTTGAACTTTTTCATAGTTGTTGTCCTACCAAGTTTACCAAGATCGCCATGTAGCTCTGCTGCTATCATTCCACGAGCCTCCAGCTTGAAGACGGTATCTTTTAGTTGCTTGGTGTGGTTCATGAAGACAATAACGGACTTGGCATCAAGAGCATGAACACATCTTCTCAACGTGTCAACCTTGTGTTGTAACTTTGTAACACAGTAGTAGTGTTTTAGAGATGGAGGTAGGCTCTGTATTGCAGCCTGAGTCTGCACATTTGAGGATGGATCAGAACTGGTTGACTGTCCTGACAAATTAATGGGTCCAGAGGGAGAAATAGATTCAATGGAAATGACTTTTTTTGCTTGGATGAGAAGTGGATCGTGCCCCCAGCTCCTGGCTGCCCGTATCACTGAAAATGGTACTGTGGCAGAAACCAGAACAGTCTGACGCTCAGCCCGCTTGGCAAGGGAGCCTTTTGGTCCACGTGAGTCTCCACTGGATTTCCTCCCAACATGTTCCAATATCCGGTGCATGTCCTCCCGAAAATTAAATGAAAGCAGTTGATCAACCTCATCTAAGACCAAGAAACGGCAGCCGTGGGTGTGAAGCTTCCCAGCTGCACTAATCTCCGAAATCCTTCCCGGGGTCCCAACAACAATGCAAGGTTTATTTTTCCTCAGTGCTTCTTCCTGTCTTGATCGATTTGCACCTCCTACAAGCTGCTGAACTACTTTTTTGTTTGCAGGTCCTAATATCTTCTCAAACTCTCTCACAATTTGCATACCCAGCTCCCTCGAAGGAGCCACAATTACTGCTTCTATGTCTGTTTTCTTCCCAGGTTCACCATCACCATCACCATCAGATGTTCTCGTCTTTAGCGGGCCAACTTCAGAGAGGATGGGAAGAAGATAAGCCAATGTTTTTCCTGAGCCTGTGTAAGATTGAATCACAACATCATGATCTTTAAGAATTGTTGGAATTGCAGTGGCTTGAACATCAGTTGGAGTTTTGAAGCCTTCCTTCTCTAACCTCTCTATCAACAAAGGTGGAAGCCCAAGCTCGAAAAATGATTTAGCATTAAAGATCGTCGAATCTATTTCAAGCGATCTGTGTGGCCCAGCTGCCTTGACTACATGGCTTCTAACCACCTTGGCTTTACTTTTGGGGACTTCTGTAAGAGAATTCAGCAGCTTGGCTTCGTTGAATTTTCCAGTCTCTACTGTTTCGTGATCATTTTTGAAGCCGAGGCTTGCAAGACTCAGACTACAAACACTTCTATGGAACCAAGCATTCCTAGAAACATGTGGAAACTTATGGAAGGATAGAGACTCTCCAAAAAGGAGCAACCTTGGAGAGATTAATGCCGGCATCGTTAGGAGGTCCCAAGTCCCAACAAGTAATAACTAATTAAATACCATCTGATTGAACTCCAGCTGCAAATTCAGATTTGTTGAGAAGCAAGAATTAGATGATAAGGATGGAACCACATGAACAGATAATTAACTATATAACTATCAGAAAAATAGCAACTGAACAAAAAGCAGATCAGTACGAAAATAGAAATCCATACACTCGATCTGACATTATAAGAAATAGAAAATGCACCCCAAAATGGATTAATAATCTTCTACTAGTTAGAAAACAAACAGCATCAAAATAAGAAACTTCATGACCACATGCACCCTAAAATGTAATATCAGTAAGCTTCAACAGAAACAAGAACACATAAGATTACACACAAACACAACAGACTACACACAAACACAAGAACAAATAAAATTATATATACAGACACACAAACACAAAAACACATAAATTATATTTACAGCTGCAACAAAAAACAACAAACAAACAAAAACAAAAACAAAAGAAGCTCAGCAACACAGAAAAACTGACTGAACACCGATGAATGTGACATTTCTCAACTGAACAGAGCAAACACTATGATATAATATCCCATTAGAAATCAAACCCTAAACTAGATAAAGAAAAACGGAAATGAAGAAATACCTTTTGGGGTTAAGTCATCAGAGTTGGAGCAACCTAAGAAAAACTGAAGAAGAAGAAGATAGGAATGGCAGAAGAATTTGATGCAGACCACAGGTTTTACTGAAGAGACCCACTCGAGGTTTAGAAGGGGGACTGCGGGAGGAGAGAGCTACTGGGTTCAAGGAGATAAGGATGGGCCTGGGCTGCTGCTGGTGGGTTTTGTAATCAACCCAAAATATTTTGTGACTCACACAAATCTGTTATCTTCTTTTTTTTTGGTCTGAACTATGAGGTGGTTCTGGATGGGCCCCAACTATGGATGGCACCTTTAAGCCTTAACCACAACCCAGACAAATCTGTTATCTTTTTTGTTTGGCCCATTTACGACTTCAGTCTCCGTTTTTTTTTTTTTTTTTCAAAAAATAGCTGAATTATATTTTTTATATTTTCGTAATTTTCATAATTTTCCACTTTAATTCTTGTCATTTCGATTTAGACAATTTTAGTGTTGTAGTAAGTTTGGTTGGCAATCAAGTCCAAATCGTAAACTCGGTTATATTGATTGATGATATTCAATGTGACAATATGCAACTACCATATGTGACGATACTTTTATCTTTTTTCCTAATAATTTTACATTTGTAGGACTTCATTGCTACTTAAAGAAAAGTACAGGATTTGCTCTCGTACGGAGTCACCATTTTGGCCAACACTTTACCCCTTACGGCCCGACCTGGTGTGAGTGGGGATTAGTCTGGGTTGTGGTTAAGGCTTAAAGGTGTCACCCATAGTTGGGGCCCATCCAGGACCACCTCATGATTTAGACAAAAAAAAAAAAAAAAAAAGTACAGGACTAGAATTGTAAAAATTAAAAGAACAGGGAGCAAAGTGGAAAATAGACCGACCCGCTCTACTAAATTTGGAGGTTCTAGAACAGGTTGATCTCAGCCATTACATATATATATATAATAATTGTGACTGGGAATAATATAGTATATTGAAGCATGAGAATATACCCTTAACCCAAAAAAATGACAATTAATATTTGTGATAGACATCAACTTCTGTAAAGTAGTTGAGGAACAGCCCGCATACATAGATTCAGAATGGAATCTTTACTCTGTTTTCCATATCTTTTACATATAATATTTCGTCATTCCATGCTTAGAAGTCTGGCATGTTGCAAGAAAAATTTAGTGCCTACCTACAACGTAATCATTCTTTTCTTTCAAGTTACCTTCAACTTTAAGAAAACCATCCTCTCCCTACAAAAAAAATTCAAATATCTAGCCCTTCTTCTACACGTGGATTCTTAACAATTAATATCTAAGTCACTTAACAATTAATATCTGAGTCAAGTTACGTACGAATAAACGAGCTACACGTGGATTCTTGACAATTGGTATCAGAATAGCCAACATATTTCCATGTAGTCAATTTTTCCTTTATAACACTCATCATCAATAAAACTATATATTAGATAGAATTCATTACAGACCGTCCAAGCGGTTGTATAACTGAAAGCAACACTCGGCTCTCAGCAAGCAGATGTTGAAGTATATAATCCAATAAAACAGGAAATGATTTTATAAAATAAAATAAAAAGAAAGAAAAAAGATTTACCATCTCTTTCCAAAACTGCAAGACTATACATAAGCAACGGAAAATTTCTTCTGCAATATTCTACTATATATATACCTAAGCATTTATTTATTTATTTGAGAGATAATTACACAAACATTTAATTAATATTAATCTCCAGCTTTTTATATCTAGAAGGCAACTCCTTCAATCAATCCCGCCTCTTATTCTTCTTGAGCATGACAAATGACCAGCAGCCACCCTTCTTGCGCCTGCAAAAATAAAAAATTAAATTAAGGATACAGAGATAGGGGTGCACAATTTGTCACTGGTTAGATGATTCCAAATGTCCATTTTATATACATATTTTTTTGAACACAAGCGATAGTCTAAATTACAAAGAGGAAGGGGTTTTGCTTTCGCACACACACTACTAAGGTGCCATGGGAGTTTGCCCCTGAGACCACTAGTCTGTAAATCAAGACCCTTTTCCACTGCGTCTTGTCCCTAAACTCAAAATATATAGGCCTAAAATTGATATATTACCTACCATTTGTATGTTGACAAATATCTAGAAGTTCTTAATAAAGAATGCTGTTGTAAACTTCCCAACAATTTTCTAATGGTGCCAAATGTGGAAAATACAGCCCTAACTTTCAATTTTAGTCATGACAGTCGGAAAATCAGTTTCTAGAATGTGATTTTTTTTCTCTCTCTCTTTGCTTTTGCTTTTTAGGTCAGCAAGAAGCATGTGAATTACATTCAACTTTATCAGTGTTATACGTTTCTAATGACTGAAATCCATTACAAGAGACTTTGACCTCCTCCATTGCTGAATAAACAGAACTGTAGATGAAATTTCCAGTTTCACCCAAATTTCCAAAATGTTGACTTTGATGGCTGTTTTTGTTATTCAACATAAATTGGTATTTGTTGCTTTTTTCTTAGGAATTCTTTTTTATTTCTTTCCTGACATCAATTTTAATCTTTTTTCATTAATTTGACTCTAAAAGAGAAGAATTTTTCTAAATGAAATGAATTATATGGCTCTAATTCCTTTTTTTTTGTTTATAATTAGTTTGATTTATATAATTTAATGTATACTTTTATTTCTAAAAAACCTATAAAAAAAAATGTAAGTACCAAAAGAAAAATTATTGATAAATTTCTGGTTCGCCCCATTTTGTTTAGCCTAAAATTTGCAAAGCATTGTCGATAAGTTTGATATAAATTTCAGACAAGAATGAAAAAAACTTGATATGAATGGAAGAAATAGACAAAAACAATTAATGAAAACTGGGAGTGAATTAATAAGTACCTGCTGCTGCTGCTGATGCTTCTGGTGCTAGAACTGCTAATGCTGCTGCTGCCACTGCTTTTCAAGCTTCCACTGTTAATACTAGAGACACCACTTTCACTCCTTTCAGACACAGAAAGCCTCTTCATCTTCCACCACTCACTCTCCACACCCCCCTTCACAGATCCATCCACCCCCTGCCCCTGCCCCTGAGGCTTTGGAGACACCTTCGCACTTGTTGAATTATTGCTATTTGTACCCACCACCATACTATCACTCTTCTTCATCTTCTTGTTGTTGTTGATCTTGTTCATGTTTTTCTTATTGTACCCCAAAGAAATTGGAAAAACCATTTTCAAAAGAAACCCCCCACTATCTATACTCCCACTTCTCATAACCAATTTCTTCTTCTCGCTCTTTTTCTTCTTATAATTCCCTTCTTCATTTAGATTTCCCCTCCTAACCAAAACTTGAGTACTTTTATCATCCTCTTCTTCATTTTGATCTTGATCATCTTCTGCATCCACCATTGGCTTCTTATGCTCCACCAGATCTTTCAACGAAAGCTCATAACACGACTCGGGCATGTTCTTCACCATCTCCATCAGCTCCCTCTGCCCTCTGGCAATTGCTTGCGTTCTAGAAGCAGGGGACAAGTTCCGGTAGTTGTTCACACGACTTGTCGTTTTCCACAACGGCGGCGAGCAAACACCGGAGTCGTATTCGTCATCATCAGTAGAAGCTCCTTCGTTTATCCGAGCTCCCATGCTGTTCCAGCTCCTGTAGTTTGCATAATTCTGAGCTGTTTTCTGAGCCCGGGAGGCATAGTTCATGGCCTGCCAAGTATCATGGCTTGTGTCACTTGTGATTTTCTCTGTACCACTGTTGAACAGGAAAGGGTGTTCATGTGGATTTGCGTTGGGATCAAACATAGTGTTTGTTTCCTGGGAAAATTTGAGGGGTAAATAATGGAAGAAGAGAGGGAAACGGGTTTTGTGTGAGGTTTGTTGTGGAAGTGGTGTGTTTGAAGCAGAGATTGCCAGGTGGGTGGGTGCCAGGCGTTATCAACACCGACCCTTTTTTTCTTTTTGTGCCTTTGTCATTTTCTTGGCAACCAAGTTTTTAATTGAGATGTCATGAGTGTGAGAAGGTTGGGTTTTAAAAAGTCAAGGGGTTCTAGATGGGGGCTGATCTGGTTGGGATGTGCGGCCCATCTCTCCCCTCTAATTTTCTCTGTGTTTTTTTTTCTTCTACTCTTTTTTGTCTTTTGAGGAGGAGCGTAGATACTAATTAACAGGCTTTTAATTTCTTTTCATCTTTATTTTTAGGTGAAGATCTTAGTTGGTTGGAGGAGGTATCACGGTCGACTCAATGACAATATATATTTATAATGAGTTCGACATCTAATTATAGTAGAACTTCGTTGTGGGGTGTATTGACTGGTTGTGTGAATTTATTAACTCGTTATATATTTTTTTATTTTAAAAAAAAAAGACTAGCATGTCCCATGCCTATTTCTTTTTAACATTTTCTTGACTTTTTTGGGTTTGGCTGTGCTACTACTGTATGATATCTTGCAACGTCTATATATCCTAAAGTGAAGAAGATTATTATTGCTTGATTAATTGCACTTTATTTTAATGTTGCCTTTATAAAAAGAAGGAAGGTCAGTACCAAAAAAAGCTCACGCTATCTGCCTATCAATCATGTTGTCTCATTATAGCAACTATTGGAGCTTCTTTGATTGAATAGGCTTTACACGTTTCGGGATTTTTGATAACTTCCACCATGGGCCGGCCCACCTTCATAGATATAGATTATTCTCCCTTTCTTTTCTTCTTGCTTCCAAAGGAGATTTGCAAGTTTAATTGCCGTTAATGACGCGTTTTGGTTGTAAAAATTTTATTATTATTATTACAAATGATATTGGAAAGAGAGAATCGAACCTAGTACCTTATGTAAATGATAAATGCTGAAATCCTCACTCATATTTTATAGTGCATAGGTCTAAATAATTATCGAAAATTCGAGTAATTAATGATTTAAAAGAAATTCATGTTTTAAATTTAAAGTTACGAAATTATAATGTAGCCAAGGGGCATTGTAAAGCGTAAAGCACAAGTGTAAGTGGATCTGAAGTAGCCAAAGCTAATTGCCAAAAGTAAAAGCTTTCTTGAAAAGTAGGGTTGGGATAAGCTGAGAGTATAATGTAGGGTCACGAGGCTACAAGCAATTAGCAACAGTCCTAACTAACACGTTACATACTTTTACAAATTACTGTGAAATCTATACCTTGCAAAACAAAAGCATTTGCTAAAGCAAAAACCCTCCTTTGAGTGCATTTGGTAGGTGAGAGAGCCAATTGATTTCCCAATTGATGACATGGTGACACCAGTGAAATCATTACCCAATTTATAACAAAGGCTCTAAAGCCCAAATTGGGATTGCTGTCACTTAAAAAAAAAAGTCGTTTTTGCTGTGCTTTGAAAATAATCAATTGTAAAGTAAAATAGTTTCATGTTTGGTTAACAATATTTTTTAAGTGTTGTTAGAATAAAAAGCAATGTCAAAACAGTTTGGCAAATTTTAATATAAAACTATTGTAACTGTTGAAGTTTTATATTCTCAGTGTATTATCTTACTGAAGAAGAAAGGAAAAGAAAATTAATAACTCAGCAATTTCAGAAAATGGTTTCTTCTATATTTCACTATGCTCTGCAAGTAGCAGAGAATGTATGCGTATTTCTTACAAAACTCTCTCACTGTGCATAACAGAGTGATGCTCAATGCTTCCAACGTGAAAACAATCTCAGCCTCTCATCTCACTAAAATAATGGATCACTCTCCACATGTCACTTGGACAAGTTACAATAAGGGCCCTACACTTGGTTTAATTACCAAAGTGGATACACACATAATTACAAGGCATTTCTTAAGCTAAGCTTTAATTAGCTCATAGCTTATACACTAACACTCCCCTTTAAGCTTTGAGCTGATACAACTCCAAGCTTGTCTCTAAGATAGTTGAATCTTTCCTTTGGTAAAGACTTGGTAAAAATGTCTGCCACTTGATCTTTAGTAGGATAGTAAATCAAATCAATAATACCTTGTTGTAGAGCATCCTTAATGAAATGATACCTCCTGTCAATGTGCTTTGTCCTTTGATGAAACACCGGATTTTTAGTGATTGAGATTGCAGATGTGTTGTCACATTTCAGAGGAGTAGCTTCTGTTTGTAGTTCACCAAAATCCTCCAAAACAAACCTAAGCCATATAGCTTGAGTTGTAGCTTCCGAAGCACTGATATACTCTGCCTCCGCAGTTGAGAGTGCAACACAATTTTGCTTAACAGATGCCCATGAGAAAACTCCACTTCCAAATGAGAAAGCATAGCCGGATGTGCTTTAGGTATCCTCAATGGAACCTCCCCAATCACTGTCACAATATCCAATTAGAACTGCCTTCTTGCCTTTCTCATACTTTAAGCCATAATCTAGTGTCCCTTTAACATATCTGAGCACTCTCTTGGCTGTCCCATAGTGCTTGTTGGTAGGAGAATGCATGTATCTAGCTAGTAAGCTAGCTGCGTACATCACATCTGGCCTTGTAGCAGTGAGGTATAGCAAACTTCCCACAATTTTTCTATATTGATCTTCACTTGTAGCACCACTTCCATCATCTTTGCTTAGTTTCTCAGTAGCAACAAGAGGGATGGAGACAGATTTGCACTCTTTCAAACCAAATTTATCCAACAAGGAAGAAGCATACTTCCTTTGATGAATGAAGATGCTTGAATCAGTTTGTATCACTCCCATTCCTAGGAAATGATGAAGAAGTCCTAAATCTGTCATTTCATACTTCACCTGCATATCTTCTTTGAATTCTTTCAACAGTTCTTCATTGCTTCGAGTATATACTATGTCATCCACATAGATAGACACAATTAGGATTTCTTTATCTCCCCTTGTCTTAGTATAAAGAGTTGCCCCGCTCAAGCTTTTCTCAAATCCACACTGAATGAGATAGTTGTCAATCTCTCCATACCAGGCTCTAGGTGCCTGTTTTAGTCCATAAAGGGCCTTATGCAATCTGTAGACCTTGTCCTCCTCCTTGCCATCAAGCACAAATCCCTCAGGTTGGTCAACATACACCTCTTCCTGTAATTTTCCGTTCAAAAACACAGATTTAACATCTAGTTGGAACAACTTCCAGCTTCTTTGTGCAACAAGAGCAATCAAGGTTCTGATTGTATCCAATCTAGCAACCGGAGCAAAAGTTTCATTGTAATCGATCCCTGGATTCTGCACATACCCTTTAGCAACCAGCCTTGCCTTGTTCTTTTGTACTGAACCATCCAAATTCAACTTGGTTTTGAACACCCATTTCACACCAATAACCTGCTTATCACTTGGTCTGTCTACAAGCTCCCAAGTTCCCTTTTTTTCAATCATGGACAGCTCTTCTTCCATCGCTTTTATCCAAGCCTTATCCTGTGCAGCCTCTTCATATTTTTCAGGCTCCACAATGCACAGATTGCACTGTGCTAAGATGTCACTTATATTTCTCCACTTCAATGGAGTATGATCATAGGGTTGTGAAATCCTTGCAGGCTCTTGAATAGTCCTTTCTTGTTCTTCAGTATTTGAGGGAGCATGAGAGCCAGGGGATCTTCCTTCAATTTCACTCAACTCATGTGTATTCACATCAACCACATTCTTAGATTGACCCTGAATGTAAGTTACTGCAACAGACTTCTCTGAATTCTCCTCCCAATTCCAGGACATGGCTTCATCAAAGACCACATCTCTTGACAAAATTAGTTTCTTAGTGCAGGGGTTAAACACCCTATAGCCTTTCTCACATGTTGCATATCCAACAAACACACCCTTGACACTCTTTGCATCCAGCTTTTGTCTTATTTCAGTTGGCACATGTACATAGCAAAGAGAACCAAACACCTTTAAGTGTCCAATACCTGGTTTTCTGCTGCTATAAGCCTCAAATGGAGTTAGGTTGTCAAGTGCCTTTGTAAGTGATCGATTTAGAAGATAAACAGCTGTGTGAACAGCTTCTGCCCATAGAAAATAAGGCATATTCTTCTCATGAAGCATTGCCCTGGCCATTTCCACCACAGTCCTATTTTTCCTCTCCACCACACCATTTTGTTGTGGAGTATAGGCTGTGGTTAATTGTCTTTGAATTCCACTTTCTTCACACAATTTGCTGAATTCACTAGATGTGAATTCTCCTCCTCTATCACTTCTCACACACTTCACTTTGAACCCACTTTGTAATTCTACCATCGATTTAAACTTTCTAAAATAATTTATTGCATCTGATTTATACCTTAGAAAGTAATCCCAAGCCATCCTTGTGAAATCATCAATAAGTAGCATAAAATACCTGTTTCCAGCTATGGATTCAGTCTGCATTGGACCACACAGATCTGTATGTATCAGTTCAAGTGGATTTCTTGCTCTCCAAGCCTGCTCTTTGGGAAACCAGTCTCTATGTTGTTTTCCTAATTGACATCCTTCACACACACCCTTGGTTTCTTCCAGATATGGAAGACCATGAACCATTTCTTGTTCTCTCAATTGTTTGAGACTTCTAAGATTCAGGTGACCTAATCTCTTGTGCCAAATCCAAGTGCACTCTGTCACATTGGCCTTCAATGCAATGTGATCGTTTTGCATTAAAGATAAAGGGTAGCACCTGTTGTTTTTCATCTTGACCTTGATAACCAATTTATCAAGTGAAGGTCCATAAAAAATGTAGCACATACCACCACCAAAGAGCAGATAATACCCATGCTCATCCATTTGCCCAACACTCAACAAGTTTTCTTTCAAACCAGGTAGATACATGACTTCCTTGATGTATTTCTTGCCTGTACTTGTATCAATCACCAATGAGCCTATGCCTCCAACATCCACCAAGTGTCCAATAGGCATTTGTACCTTGCCAGTGACATTTGTCCTTATATCAATAAGTATTTCAGCATTTCCAGTCATATGGTTGTTGCACCCACTATCAATGTACCAATTCCCATTAATTTTCACTTCAGTGGTAACACTATTAGCATAAAACAGATTTCCAGTCATCTCAGCTTGATTGACACAATTTGCCTTTTCAGTAGCCTTACATGTTGTGCATTCCCTAGCCAAATGTCCAAATCTATCACAATTAAAACATTTAGGCTTCCCCTTATATCGACACTCACCAAAGTGAAATTTGGAACACGCCTTGCATTGTGGTTTAGCAGCATCTTGATTTGTCTACTGTGGTGAACTAAATCTGTGATTTGGTGCAAAATTGTTCTGCTGAGACTTTCCTTTCGACTCCCATGGTTTCCCCTTAGAATTCCAATTCTGTTGAGACTTAGAGCCACTGGACTGAGGGTTATTTTTGCTTTGCTGCCCCTTTGAATTCATAGAGAGAGAGAGGGGCAAATGCCCTTTCAGTGGTATCCACATTATGCATATCAAACCTTTGTTCCTGACTTTTCAAAATAGCTGATCGGTTCATAATTGTATATCATTTTGTACCCTTCTAGCTTATGATTTGGTTATGTTATTGAGTTAAACTTGTGCTTTTAATCCATTTTCTGTTTTGATAAGTCCATAATTTCATACACTTGCTTGCCTTCTTTACTTATTGATTTTGCTTAGTTTCTCTTTATTTTGAGTCACTTACCTCTATTTGTGTGTTTTGTAGGTTAAGATAGCAAGAGATCACATTTGATGCAATCCATGCATGTTAAGGGCTGATTGGCAAAGAGCAAGAGCTTAAAGACAAAACCAAAGTTGGGCCACACTTCTTGTCAGTCCAGTTTCGTAAGTCACCTTGCAGGTCTCATTTCAGCAATCTGCACAACTCGTATGAGGAGACATTCTTCATAGACGTTGTTCAATTGGGTGTCTAGTATAACATATCCAAAATTCAGCTCAATTGAACATATGTGGAGTCCTCAGCCCGTCCAACACTGAACCATGCTCAGGAGGATTTGCAGCTGCCAGCTTTGAGCCTTGTCTCCTCCTTTAAGCCATGTGCCTCACCCATGCTGCAACTGACTTTGGATCCAACATAATGAGTGAAGTGGGGAGGCATTCCAGCTATGAAATTCTAAAGGAGCAAGTTGGTACATGCTGGAGTTATTATAGAGAAAGCATGTGCATGCATGTAAAGCAAAGAAATGAAATGAAGTCAATTCCAGTCTCTGTTCGGCAGCCAACTTGCAAGGCCCAAAACGCACACTTCTACTGCTCCGATGGGAATACTTTCTTCATAGAAGTTGTTCCAATGGGTGTCTAGTATAACATATCCAAATTTGAGCCCCATTGGATACGTTTTGAAACCTCTGGCCTTCCTACACCAAGCCTGGTTCAGAAAACTCGTTTTTCAGCAACCAAAAGGCAACCACATGGGTTGGCAGCAAAGGCAGCCACAACTGATCCCATTTGAACCCATGTGAAGATGCTTGAGGTGCAGCAGCAAAATATGAAGGATGGTGTGGGAATCCATCATGATGTTTCTCCCTCTTAGCCCTATAAATAGAGAAGCCTTCAAGCTTCAAAACACACCCCAAGGGGGGGAGCTCTCAAACACTTCTCTAGAGCTCCCTTCCCTTCTCTCCCTCAAATTCTCTTAGTTTCCTTTCAAGTTGTAAATTGTTGTAACAAAATGAGTTTACTAAATTTTCCTTCAATTTTCGTAGTTCCACTTTACTTTTATTTGTAATGTACATTCTTTCTTAAGTATTCAAGTTTAATTAGTTTCCAAGTTTCAATTATGGTTTTTGTTCTTATTCATTATGCTTATAAGTTAATATGCTAGTTTGAATGATTGATCACCATTTAGGCTTGCATGTTAGCTATCTTGGTTTGAATTAAGAGTAGACACCATGCTTTAATTCGAATTGAACTATGAATAAGAAGAGTATGTATGGACATTCGACAACAGGGATTAGATACATGCTTGGTTGTTTAAATTGTTCTTCTATGCTTAATGGGTTCCTAATGCTTAGTTTTAGGTTAGACAACAAATGATCAAATTAGGGAATTAGGAACACAAGGTTTTGACCAAACACCATGGCTTAATCATACTTTAGCTAGAATCAATCCGTTAATCTAATTGAACTTGGGAACTTATTTGCTTGAGTTATTTCTTTTTTTTTCTTGTTTTATTTATTTCCTTTTTCATTTCTATTTTGTGTAGGGGAAACAAATTGGATCATTCAATCACCAATCCTCGTGGGATCGACCTCGCACTTACATATGCTATACTACCAAACGGCTCGTGCACTTGCGAGTATCACAAGTTGAGGATGCAGCTGAATCTATTTTGGTGCAGCTGAATCGAAGCAACAATAGCCACAACTTCCTGCAATTCCACAGTCTCCAAACATTTGGTATTTTCAATAACCAGACATATAGGATCATATGGTTTACTAAGACTAATCAACACTTTCTGGACAAGTCTTTCATTAGACAGAAGCTCACCAAATGTTTTCATTTGGTTTATTAAGTCATTTGGCCTAGTCAAATGACCAGATAAGGTTTCATCATCTCTCATCCTAGCATACTCAAATTCACGCCTCAGATTTTGTAGTTTTACAGACCTCACCTGATCACCACCATGATATTCTCCATACAACAAATCCCAAGCCATTTTTGCTGTTTCAGCATTAGCTATTCGTGGGAAAATCTTATCTGAAACCGCAGTCTGAATAATGCCCAGAGCCTTAGCATCTTGCATATAAGCAGCTGCTGTTTTCTCATCAACTTCCTCTTCTGAGCTTCCTTAAGCCTTCTTCTTCTTTGGATCTGAGGTCGAAATCCCCTTTTCAACCAATTTCCATAACCCATGAGACTTGAAGATCGTCATCATTCTGATTCTCCAGAATTCGTAATTCTCACCGGAGAAGATCGGAGTTCTCACCTCAGAACTTCTAGATCCAGCCATCTCTTAGCTTAGATGAAACGAATCACAAGTCGAAATCTGATTTTATGAACTTTCTGCAACTTCGCCCGAGCTCAACCAATCTTGAGTGGAGCTCAATTTCTTACACCCAGATCTTAATTGATCGAACCTGGCTCTGAGGCCATGTTGAAGTTTTATATTCTCAGTGTATTATCTTACTGAAGAAGAAAGGAAAAGAAAATTAATAACTCAGCAATTTCAGAAAATGGTTTCTTCTATATTTCACTGTGCTCTGCAAGTAGCAGAGAATGTATGCGTATTTCTTACAAAACTCTCTCACTGTGCATAACAGAGTGATGCTCAATGCTTCCAATGTGAAAACAATCTCAGCCTCTCATCTCACTAAAATAATGGATCACTCTCCACATGTCACTTGGACAAGTTACAATAAGGGCCTTACACTTGGTTTAATTACCAAAGTGGATACACACATAATTACAAGGCATTTCTTAAGCTAAGCTTTAATTAGTTCATAGCTTATACACTAACATTGGGGATAATGACTAAAATGGACATAATGTTGAAAGTGTTATGTGCTAGCCATGTGGTGATGGGAGAATGGGGTATTAGTGGTGGTGGTGATGGTGGAGGTGAGGTGGTGGTGTTGGAGATGGTGGTGAGTTTTGAAATTTCCGTCGTGAGGGTAATGGTTTTCAACGTGTTTTAATTTTTTTTCTTTTTAAAAATCTTTTAATTATGTTTAATGGCATCATTTGACACTTCGAACAAATCAAACTAAATACCTCTCAATTCGGTGAGCATTAGATGAAATGGAAGCCCTGGTAAGAAAGACATAGCCTAATTGGGTGACGTTTTGCCTATGAACTCTAGCTTTCTGCAGATGGGTTTTGGGCAAGCAGAGAGAAGAGTTGGAGGACCTTGCTTAGGATTGGATGAGGTAGACAGTTGCGAGCGTCTTAGGTTTTCTCGTGGACGACCTCCGGCGCGTGAGTCTGGATCTCTTTTCCTTTCTCACAGTCACATGTGACTCGCGTGAAGTTCAATAAGAAATGACTGAACAAGTCATCAGGTCATTCAATCTCAGCCCTTGATTTTTAAAATCCAATTTCAGCCTTGGATAAGTGATTGCACCGATACCATCAATGTACCACATAATTTTTTGGATAGGTAGATAGATAGATAGAATAGAAGTTATGGTGATGGGTTGGGGCCAAAATGAGTTTGGATGGTGGGCCATTTCATAGTTCAAAATAAAAAAAGATATTGGGCCATTGGCCCAAAACTTGATGGCAAGCCCAAAGCTTGCTGGTCTTTTTTCATATCCCTAATTTTCTTCTTCTTCCCCAGCACATCAAATCAAAGCGCCATCAATTTTATTTATTTATTTTTAATACACTCGGTCCGTTGCGGTCAACCGCTCAGCGAAAATCGAAATCGAAAGTGTTTGATTAAAAATGCAGAACGACGACGACGAGGTCATATAGCAGGTTATCAGGCACAAACACTGCAGCTTCATGTCCAAGTATGCCATTTTCTTTCTCTAATGTTATTTTTTGTCTCTAAATTTTTATAAGTTACCTGTTTTTTTTAACTATTTTTGAGTGTTAATTGGTTTTTTGTTCCTGTTTCTGTCAGAATTGAAACTGGGATATTCTGTAGAAACCCATATAACGTCTCAAATTTTCTTTTTCCACTTGTCCCATCTGTTCTTCATGTGTTCTGTTCTTGGCGGGTAATGTTTCCTTCCTTTCCTGCAATTCTCACTTTGTGACGGTTTTCAAAACAACTTTTTCGACAATGATGCAAGCTTTAACAACCTGATGTGTTTACCAACAAATATTGGTTATGGGCTACTGAATCTCGAAATGCTCTCAATCCACTTGAATAAAATCCGTTCCCTTCCTCCATCCATCTGTGAAATGAGGTCACTGAGATATCTAGATGTTCATTTCAATGAGCTTCGTGGGCTGCCATATGCAATTGGGAGACTGACAACTCTTGAGGTGCTCAACCTGTCCAGCAATTTCAGTGACTTGACAGAGCTTCCTGAATCAATTGGCGATCAAACCAATCTCAGGGAGCTTGATCTCAGAGCTTCTTGAGCTTATTTTGTAGTTTGTGCTCATTTTTATGTTTGGGTTTTTGGTTTTAGTGAGGTTTTTGCTGAATGTGAAAAGGAGATTGGTGCATTGGTTAAAAGGCTTTTGGGATTGATATCCCAAGGGCTTGGCCCAGAGTAGGACTGCTTACAGAAGAAATTGGGTGAGAATCCTACTCAAAAAGCAGAAGGAAACTACTATCCACCATGTCCTGACCCTGAGCTCACACTTGGACTATCTGTCCATACTGATCTCAATGCACTCACAATACTAAGGCAAACAGAGGGAGTGACTGGCCTTCAAGTAATGATCAAAGATGAGAAATGGGTTGCTGTTGATCCTCTCCCAATCGCCTCTGTTATCAATCTAGGTGACTCTGATTTCCACTTTCATCCGTGTTGTTTCAATTTGGTCAATTGTGCTCTCATAGTTTCATAATTGTAGCAATTCAAGGACAGGTCATAATTTCCGTCAATTTCTTTCACGACGTCACCACCACGTGCACCTCACGTAGAGGAGTAAACTACAGGGACCAAAATGACTTTCATTGAAATTTGATTTGAATTTGTGTATCTTGTACGTAGGTTTTGCGTAATGGAAGGTATAAGAGCGTGCACCACAGGGCAGTGGCCAACAAAGTTGAGCCAAGGTTGTCATTAGCAATGTTCTATGGACCCAGCAAGGACACGGTGATTGGTCCAATTGAGGATTTGATTGACGAGGAACACCCTCCATTGTACCGGAGCTATAAGGATGCAGAGATTTTTTTGAAGAATTCTACAAGCAAGAAGGAAAAAAGAAGATTGGTGAAGGAAGCTTTTGAGTTGCACAATTGATAATGGCCATGAATCAATGAACCTTTTCACAATGTTTATTCTTTGAGCATCGATTTTAAACACTTTTGGAGTTGCACAATTGATAATGGCCATGAATCAATGATCTGGTTGATGTATTTCAAGACCATGAGTCAATGCACAGCCTCGTAGTAGGAGAGTTCAATTGACCATTCTCTTGTCTAATAATAATAAGCCAAGAATTGACTGAAATCTAGCAGTTTAAAAGCGCCTTCACTTGATGAAAAATTAAAAACCAGACTTCAATACTTCATAAAAAACTTGAGCTAATTTCCAAAGAGAAGAAACTAAAGATGGCAAATGGTGCCTGCTTCTTCAGCCCAAATCCCAGAGGTGGTGCTTGGCTCCTCCACTTGTGCTGCCCTCAAGAAATCACTTGAGTGGGTCTCAAAATCTCACAATCTAGTTTGGTTTTTCTTTTCTTTCAAGCAATTGGAATTTTGGGGTGACTGGTTTTGTTTGATTATATGATTATGTGTGCAGAAATCTTCCATTGGAGTACCTTGACCTGTATCTCATCCACTAGCCCATCAGCTGACCTTATGCCAATGGACTTCAAGGGTGTGTGGGCAGCCAAGGAAGAATCTCAGAGACTTGGCCTCACCAAATCAATTGGAGTCAGCAATTTCCCCAGCAAAAAGATTGAAACTTTACTCTCTTTTGCTACCATTCCTCCTTCAGTCAATCAAGTAAGTCCATTTTCTTCCTATAAAATGGACAGCAACAGGTAATGACTGCTAATGGTGAGCAGGGCGGACACCCTTTCCCCAACTCTGATTTGCCAATTTTCTGTGCCTGCAAGTTGGAAAGTCACCGTTTCTTTTATTTAATTTTTTTTTACTTCAAATGATGCAGAAAGAGGTAAAGGAGAAGCTTTTCGAAGCAGCCGTATTCAAATAGGTTTCTTGAAATGAAATACTGTTTTATGATCTATCAGTTGAAAGAATTTTACGACGAACATTTGTTAGTATAAACAGCATTTGTTATGGGGTAAGCTGAGATGAACTCTTATTTCTGTTGCTTATTGTAAAGCATTGAGAGTAACTCTTCTTTCTGATGGCTTATTAGGGAAGTTGCTTTCTCATATCCTCATAGAATTATCTAAAGCATTGAGAGTGACTGCTCCTACTACATATTTTTTAATCATCTCATTCTGTCTCTAATGATTGGGTTTATCTTAATTGTGGGTGATTAGATCAAGATTAAGGTACAACTAATTTGGGAATATGCATAGCATTGATTCCTAGATTCAATGCAAGTTGCAGAACCAACGTCTGCTGGTTACAAAGAAGCCAAAAGTTATTTTCATTTCTTCTCCAGAAACTTTTACCCTTTCACTCTAGATTTTGATAAAATAAATCAAATTTTTATTTTTTACAATAATAAAATAAAATAAATAAATAAAACCAAACGGAGACTTGTGGGCTCTGCAGCACTAGGTTGTCCTGTCGTTGACTTTGGTTAGAGTGAAAAATTCCATTTCCGTTGAAAACGAGAAGACTCAGCTTTCTTGAGTCTTGACTTGAGGTGTAGCAGAGAAGAGAACTCATTACCTAGCAAGCACAACGTTCAGAGGACCAACCAAGCAGATTTCCTATCCAGGTGTGCTTATTGTTGATATGCCTATGTTCATAAAACTGGGCTTAGATTCTAGAAAATAATAAAAATTTGTGCTTAGAATTATGAATTTCGGTTTGAGTTTGAGTTTTTCCATGTGCATTATATTAACCATTAAAAAAAAATTAATAATTTCTAAAATTTAATAATTAAGCAATTTACACTAAAATATCATATCAAAATTCTTTCATCCAAATGGAACCTTAAGGATTTTATGGGAATTATGGACATAGATTATTGTTTTGTCTGTGCATTTTAGCATATGCATGTTGAGGGCAAGTGTTGATCAGTCCACATCCATTTGTAACAAGCTTTCATTGAATCTTGCATCAATAGAAAAACCTGTAATATGGCACCAGTAATAGTCATTTTGTATTTGATTGAACATGCATTGTCAAAATATAGTGAATAAACAGTTTTCATTGATATGCATTTCGTTTTTATATTCGAAAAGGATGGCTTTTGAGGTGACAGCAGGTGCACAAGCTGTGGGGCAAACGGTTGAGCCAGCTGCAAAATGTGGCGTGTGGATGTTCACCTATTTGAAACGCAAATATGATTATGTGAGAAACTTGGGGAAGAATTTCAAGGAGCTTGAGAATGAAGAAATGCGTCTGCAGAATAGAGAGGCAGATGTGAATAATGTGCTGGCTGCAAATGTTGGTCGAATGCATATCACAAATGAATGCGAAAATTGGTTTCAACGGGTCAATGAAAAGAAGCACAAAATCCAACATCTGAAGACAAAGTACAGACGCATCAACAAATATCTGTGTGGACTCTGTCCTTTTCCTTCTCTGCTAAGGCTTGGAAGAGATGTAGTGAAGGAGACAAAAGAGTTAGTTTCCCTGAGAGATCAAATAAAGCTTGAGAACCCGATAATGACTGAGAGCGCACCAACACCACCTGACAGATTTAGAAATAGGCATGCCCAGAAAATAGATGATCTTCCATCACTTAATAGGCATGTAGAAATTGTTCAAGACTTGCTGAAACAAGATGAGTTTAAGAGAGTTTGCATATGGGGACCGCCTGGAGTTGGAAAAACAACAGTGATGGAAAATTTGCATGATAGAGTTGGTCAAACAAGTCAATTTGAAGTTATCTTTTGGGTTACTATGGACAACGCGGAATGCGTGGAAAAGATACAAAGGGTACTCGAGGATCAGTTAGGCCTACCGGTTGACAAAAAGTCCAGCACAGGCAAAAGAGCAGCAAAGATATCTGAAGAGCTGGAGAACAAGAGCTATCTATTGTTTCTTGACCAAGTTTCTTCAAAGATTAATCTGAGGGAGGTTGGAATTCATGATGACCATAATTGCGGAAAGGTTGTGTTTGCATGTACTTCAAGAGACAACGGAAACTTCTGTGGACCAACGGATGAGGATATCAAAATAGAGAAGTTGTCAAAGGAGGATGCCCAAAAGTTATTTAACAGGAAAGTTAGTGCTGATATTATGAAAAAGCAAGAAATCGTTCGATTAGCACCTTTAATAGTCAACGAGTGTGGTGGGATGCCACACATGATCAACTTGATAGCTCAAAAGTTAGCAAAAGTGAATGATCCAGCAAGGTGGCGAGATACACTGTTAGAGTTGCAAGCCCCCAGTAAGCAACAAAGTCGAGAATTGGAAGAAGTCTACCAGTTATTTAAACTTTCATACAATGATCTAGATGAGAGTAAGCAGCCATGCTTGTTGTACTGGGCACTTTTCCCTGTTGGTTATGAAGTTCATCGAGACTACATAACTGAGTGTTGGAGAGCAGAACAGTTAATTAGTTTTGCAAGGCTAGGGGAAACACGCGACAGAGGTCACACTATCCTAGATGAATTTGTAAACGTTGGTCTTTTGGACAGAGGAAGAAAGGCGCGTCATTACAAGATGTTTGAGCATTTTCAGCGTGTTGCACTACGTATTGCGAAGTGTAATGCAGGGAGTCACCGCATATTAGTGAAAGAAGGTGCAAAGATTACAGAGGAACAATGGACATGTGCAGAAAGGGTCTCATTGATTCAACATCAACTTTCTGCCCTACCTGAGCAACCTCAATGTTCTGGAATTCTGACATTGTTACTCCAAGAAAACAAGAGCTTGACGAAAATTCCTGTGTCATTCTTTGCATGCATGCAAAACTTACGAGTTCTAGATTTGCATGATACAAGAATCATGTCACTGCCATCATCTATATCTAGCTTGATAAAACTTAGGGGGCTCTATCTAAATGATTGTGGTGAGTTAGAAAATATTCCAGCTGATATAGGAAAACTCCAAAGTCTTGAAATATTTGATATAAGTCGCACCAAGATTCGAAATCTCCCTAAAGAGATTCAGGAGCTCACTAATCTCAAGTGCTTGAGAGTTTCATTTGAACAGAATGTTAGCAGTCACAACCACTTTCAAGGGAATCCAGTGGTGGTCATTCATCCTGACACTGTTTCAAAGCTCATTTCGTTAGAAGAACTAAGCATTGGCATTGACCACCATAACACAGAATGGAATAATATTGTTGGTGCAATTGTGGAGGAATTAGTTGGGTTGGAAGAATTAACGACTCTTTGTTTCTACTTTCCTGGTGAGGATTGCTTAAGACCGTTCATATGCCAGAGTGTATCATGGAATCGGGAGAACACACAGGGCAACAGTTTCAGATCATTCAACATCATCGTAGGTCATCACCAAACTAACAATCCTTCGGAATTTGATATCTCAGAATGCTCAACTGAAAAACATTTGAGATTCTCTGGAGGTGAAAGTGTTCCTGATACCATTTTGCAGATACTACAACATGCTTACAGTTTTGAGCTGATTGGTCATCAAAATGTGACAAACTTGTCACTCTTTGGAGCCGATAGGTTGGGAGGACTGGAAATTTGCAAGATTGAAGAATGCAATGAAATGGAAAGCATCATTGATGGTGACATGATAGGAGGTGTGGCATTTCAATTCCTAAAACAGCTACACATAATAAATATTCCAAAGTTGGTGCATATATGGAAGGGCTTGGCGAGCCCTGAAAGCCTATCCAGGCTCACGACACTGATACTAAAAGATTGTCCAAGTCTAGAAAATCTATTCTCAAAGGCACATGGGATTGTCCAACAACTCGGTCAGCTACAATATTTGGAAGTTGAGCACTGTCTTGAGATGAAAGAGATAATTGAAACTGGAAGTGATGTATCAGCGGCACTCCCTAAATTGAAGACTATAGAACTCCGGAACTTACCGAAACTGTGTACTATTTGGAGCGAAGTCTCATGGGAGTGGCCCTCGTTGGAAACAATAGAGATCAGGGAGTGTGTGATGCTGAAGGATTTACCATCGACCATGGCAAACGCGATTAAATTGAGAAGGATCAGATGCACCAGTGACTGGGAGAATGAGTTGAACTGGCCAAGTGACCCTGCAATTAAAGATCGTTTTCAATGTATGTTTGTTTCTGTTTGAGTTATCACCAATGACCTCTCTCTCACAACCAATCAAATAAGCTGAACTACTTCGAATAAAGTCAAGTGAAGAACTTGTATGTTTGTTTTGTAATCTTGTACTTTTTTTTTCCCTGTTGTCAAGTGAAAGAACTTTGTTGATTATAATCTGCATTAACATGTAATCTTCACAACAATCTGCTGGTTAATGTTTGAATAATATTTATTGTGTTCAATGATGAATGAGAGAACTCTTCGTGTTGTCGGTCAGGGCGAGTACAAGTTCTTGTGGTCTGATTGACTTTACTGTCAGCTATTTCCCATTTCACTGGTGATGATTTAGATTCTCATTGGCATGCTATCTGGACTTGCTTTTAAAAACAAGTGATGATCTACATTATGCTGGAATGATTTTTGTCTTTGTGGTTGTGGAAATAACGGTAAAGCAGAAATTGTTTACTGTTTGAAGATAGTTTGATCCATCATGTGGAAACTGTGCATCAGATGCAGCATTCAGGTTAACTGGAATATATGGCTGTTAAGTGAGCAACACCACTGTATGAGTACTTTGCATTGCATGTCCTTGTTTATTTTTCCTTTCGGTTCCCTGTTCGGTTCATTTTTACACATGATTTTTCATGTTATTCACCCACTATTTTGAGTTAGTTCTTGACATTTTATAGCTTTTTACTTCCTTTTTGTGTTTTCTTAGATTTTGCCTTGGTTGGGATGAAAATGAGCTAAAAGTGCATTATTAGTTATAAATTCTGTTTTTGTTCATTTTCGTAGGTCAACTTCTTGGCCTGGGATCAACATGCTCTGGTGCTCGGATGAGGTCATGATCTTCATGAGACTTGTTCCAATGGATGTTAACTACAACATATCCAAATTTGAGCTCCATTGGACAAGTATTGCCTATCCAACCAATCCATCATGTTACCACAGTTCTGGAAGTCCGGATTTGGCCAGCTTTTACCTCCCTTGTGTCATCTTAACTTCTTGTTACCATAACTCTTGGTAACAAGGAATTACATTTGTAAAATAGATATTTTCTGAGCTTTTGGCATCTTTGTGAAGTCAAAGCTCCATCATGGCAAGGGGACAATGGGCTAAGGCTTTATGAAAGGTGGTAGTTTTATATTAAAAGGTAAAAGCTGGAAAGGAGGAGAGAGGGAGGAGAAGTCAAAAATTGCAATCTGATATTGGGAGCCTTTTGATCGTGGGAAATCAGGCTATTCCACATTCTATACAGATTGAGAGCAGATTTTGGAGAGTTTGGAGCTTGGAGAAAGCCAAGGTGCAGCCAAGAAAAGTGGAGAAGAAGACTTCCACCATTGATGATCTTGAAGCTTTCATCATTTTCTGAAAATCTGTAAACTCTTTCTAATTTCATTTTGAGTTTGTATTTGAAATAAGTATGAGCAACTAAACTCTATAACTAGGGCTTAGGTTGAAGCCCTAAACATGATTACCTTATTGTTTTGATACTTGAGTGTATGAATTTCTAGATATTGTTGATGAATTCCAATTCACCAAATTAATCTATCCTTGATGTGTGTTTTTCCTTGGTTGGCCATCTTTGAAAGCATGCTTCTTGAGATTGTTGGGATTATGTGTATCTTCATGTTATCCTAAGCAATAAATGGATGAAGTAAGAATCATCCATGTGAATTGGTTTCTTGAATACCTAATGTAAACACCATGCTATTAGGATTCTTGTGATGTTCATATTCTCTTTGAACTTAATGGGTTCTCCTTGTAATTGAATCAAAGTACGAACCATACCTAGGTTCGGTTATGGGGAGGGCACAAGTATTGTAGCACGAACCATGCACTTTACGTATATTAGAGAGAATCAATGCGTCTTGAGCCACGACCCATGGCCTTGATTGCGAACATTTTCATCAACACGTTTAGAGTTCATCACTTGAGTATTCATGAACTTGGGTAGAATTGTTTAGGGTGGATTCCGAAACCCTAGTGTTTGTTACTTTTTAATTCCACTCTTTGATATTTCATCTCTGCCTTTCTCATTTAAATTCAAAGTCCATTTACTTTCATGCAATAGAAATAGGTCACTTGAAACAAATCAAAACCCCCCCCAATGTGTGTGTGAGTTGTGTGTTTGATACGTGGTGTGTCTTTGATACTGAATTTTATTTGTTTCCGTAATTGTTTTGGACTTTTGGTCCGCGTTGTGTTCTTGCATTTTCTGTTCTGAATCCAACCGTATAAAGAACGTGAATTTTCGACGTACGGTTGGAAAGTTATAGGCAAAACACTGGACAGAGGTCGAAATTGAAAAACAGAGAAACGAATCTGCCCAAAAACGACCGGTCGTTACTGTTCACGACCGGTCGCTCATCACACGTTTATTGAAATTTCGACTCTGCCGAAAAACGACCGGTCGTCACTGTTCACGCGACCGGTCGTCACTGTTCACTGTTCACGGCACTGTTCATGTCACTGTTCACTGTTCACAGCACTGTTCACATGTGATAAACAGGTGATAAAATGGCAATAGAAAGTGCTGTTTGTGTTTTTCTCTAGTTTTCTTGTGTTGTTCCATTTCTTTTACACTTCTTTACTCATTTCTAGTTTCCCTCTTTTATTTGTGCATTTGTGGTGTGTTAAATAAGTGTTCTTTATGTACTCAAATTAGAACTTATAGGAAGCCGACAAGTTCTTCGTGGGATCGACCCCGTACTTACATAATCTATACTTCGATAGATTCGTGCACTTGCGGGTATTTTTAATTGGTTGTTTGCACATTAATTTGTGTCCTCTTAGGAATGCAACAATTTTTGGCGCCGTTGCCGGGGAACTGGCACGGTTGCTTATTTGTTTTGTTTGAGTATGTTTAGAGTACTTAGTTTTATTTTTGTTTATTGATTGTTGTTTCATTTTATCTTGATTTGTTTTTGTTTCTTTTTCCTACAGGAACATCCGAGGAGTCACCTCCACCATCTCCAATGGTAGCCGCAACTGAAATTGTGGAACTTACTATGTAAGAATACTCCAATAAATTTGTGATGGAAGAAGCAAATGTTTTTGGCTCATTTCATAATGAATTGCCTATGAATGAATATTTCCGACAAACATACAATTCGGAGTGGAGAAATAATTCAAACTTCTGGTGGACCGACAATCCAAATTTTCAACAAGGGTCATATCAACCATATCAAGGCCAACATAATACTTGTCCACCTTATGGTCAACCCCAATATTATAATCCACCACCACTTAGTCAATCTCACCAACCACCTCAAGGACCAACTTTGGAAGAAATTGTTGCTTCAATGGTTAGACACACAGATAGTTTCATCATGCAGAGGAATGACACCCATATGCAGAGGAATGATACCCACATGCAGAAAATGGTTAAGGCCATTGCCAATCTAGAAAATCAAGTGGGGCAAATTGTCACATCTTTGAGTCAAAGGGAAGCTAGGATAATGTCTAGCCAAACAGTGATACAAAATGGGCGTGAGCATGTTCAAGCAGTTACCTTGAGAACTGGTAAGGTAATTGGTGAAATTGATGGTTCTAAAAATTTGATTCACAATGTTGATGAAATGCAGGTTGAACAAGTGACTGAGCTTAAGGAAAAGGATGAAATCAACATGGGGGAAGATAAACAAGCAGCATCTTCACCTGAGTGGATCCCAAAGCATGAACTTGCAAGAAGGGCAAGAAAGGAGAAGGTAAGTCGTGAACCTACTGATGAAGATATCTTACATGCTCCTTTTCCTCACAGGTTGATGAGTTCTAGGAAAAATCAACATGCCAAGGACATATTGGAAACTTTCAAGCAAGTGCAAGTCAATATTCCTTCCTTGGATGCAAACAAGCTCAAGGAATGCGAAACTGTTGCATTAACGGAAGAGGTTTCTGCTGTTTTGCAAAGGAAGCTTCCTCCCAATTTGCAAGATCCAGGAAGTTTCACAATTCCTTGTATAGTTGGTGATAAATTGTTTGAAGAACCTTTAATTGATTTCGGTGCTTCAATTAATCTAATGCCATATTCTGTTTTTGAAGTACTAAAGGAAGACAAGCTGAACATCCATGTTCCAAGCACCAATCATATGTTCAATGTCACTCCTTCTACTCAAATGAGAAGGCCACCCGACCCTAAATATGTGCCTCCTCCATCTAATCCACGTATTGAAGAGCGCTTAAAATTGCTTTTGAAATCTACTCATGCGCATAAAAAGAAAAGAATACGAAATGGGTTGATTAGATGGCAAAGAGATTTGAAGAAACTTCATGTTCGGCACAAGGAGGCGATTGAGCCAAAACCCCCTAAGTGACCATGGTATGTTGGAAGTCCGGCAAAAGACTTTAAACTTAGCGCTTCTTGGGAGGCAACCCAAGGTGAATAGAAGAAGTTTGTTGTCGTCCTAATCGCTTCAAAGTGGAGTTTCTCTAGACTCAAACTTTCTTTTATTTAATTTTATTTATTTAATTTTTGTGTTAGGGTTACAATTTTCCAACCAAGGTAATTTCGAATTTCTTGTTGTTTCTCTTTGTTTTTCTTACTCTTTCTTTCTTTTATTTGTTTGTGTTTCTATTTTGTTAGTAAGTTTGGGAAGTAGATTGCTTCATGATTGCACACTCTGAACTTTGGCTCAAATGCTTATTCCATTTCATAACATGTGATTACATTTATAAACTTGAAAATGCATACATAAAATTCCTAATCACACGTTCATTGTTGCATTCTGCGCCACCTGAGGCTTCTGCTAATTGCCTCTATCTGTTCTTGCTTGTAGAATCTGCAGCAGCTCTACATGATCATCATTCCTTTTTTGCAGCATCTCTACATGCTGGTTGGCACTGTAGAGCCGCTTCTGCAGGTCCGCCACCAGAGCTTTCAGGGCCGCCACCTCCTCACTCAGTGCCCCGCACTCTCGTGTTCTTGCCAGTAGGCGCATGCCCAAATTTGTGGCCGAGACCGCGTTGAGCACGGTTAGATTGTGGGACTCGTCCACTGCCATCTGGTCAGACCTCTGCGCCACATGCAGATGATCTGCAACTGTCAGTCTGCTGACAGTCATGCCCTCCGGCATTACTGCCCTACGCGGCACCACCTCAGAGAAGTTCGAGGCCGAACCATGATGGTATGAGGAGTTTGGGAAGATAGGGTTTGGAGGAGCCCGTATCTGGGCATTTGGTGGTGCAAGCGACAACTCAAGGTTAAGGTCATCAACAAGCATATCTGGGGATGCCATTGATTTTTCTGTCTGGGCTTTTTGATGGTTTTTCTTGAGTTTGCAGGTTGAAATGCAGGATGCTCCTTCTTTCAACCGAGAAGTGGTTTAAATAGACTTATTCTCATAGGGGAGCCGACACCACTTTGTATTTCCGGAGCAATTTGCGGATGAGTCAAGTTAAACAGGGAAGCATTTCTGCTTTCACTTTACTTTCTTTCCCTCCCTGTTTTCTGGTGCATTGTGTTTTGATTTCTTTTTAGTTTGTCGTCTTTGTTTTATTTCCGTTGGGGAAGTGTGCTTTGTTTCTTTTTAGTTTGTCGCATTCCCTTTATTCAAGTTTGGGAAGTGCGTTTTGTTTTTCTTCTTTGTCTTTTGCAACTTTCTTTTCTTTTATTTCCGAAAACGAGAAATTGAAACAAAAAAAAAAAACAAAAAAAAAAAAAAAAATTTCACCGAAAGGCAAAGACAAACAGGCACACCAATAATACACTAGAATCATTTTTTTCCAGTGCTCGGTGTCTCGACCATAGGACCCTTGAGTTTAGCCCTTTGGCTATCCACTTCCGGGGCTTCACGCACAGCCTCTTGGGGCTCATCACTCGAGCTCCCAAAGATTGCATTCTTAGCTTGAGCGTAACCACTCTCGCGGTCTGTTTTCTTGCGTTTTCCCGGTCGGTCTATGTCCTCCAGCTGCTTTCTCATGTCATGGGTGTAAACACTTACCATCTTTGAGAGATTTTTGTTCTCTTCCCGCAACGCCTCCAGCTGGTGTCGATTCACCTCTAGTATCCTTGCCCTTTCTGTTTTTAAACTTTTAATAATACTCTGGCACTCTTCAACCATACTTCGCTCTGTCGCCAACTGACCTCTTAGCACCTCCACCTCATGGGACTTCGCAATTAGGCGATGACCCACACTTGCGACTGTTGCTGTGCTTTGCACGCTTAGTGCCAGAGCATCGCTCACGACCCGGTTGTCATCCCTTGATCCCAGCACCCGTATATCCTTGGGAGTCACTAGATTTCTAGCAACTCCAAGGGCAACATCGTTGTCCAGCAGTATCGAGTCATTCACTGTCACGTGCCCCCGTGCTGAGGCAAAGTAGGGCATCCACACTGGTGCCACTGCTTGGCCCTGAGTCTGAGTTGGTTGAGCTAGGTTGAGATCCAGCGAGAATGGGTAGGAAGAGGCCATTTGAACTTTCTTTTCTTTTGTTCTTGCTTTTCTCTTTTGTGTGTTTCTGAGTTTTGTGTGTTTTGCCCCAACTCTTTCTCTTCTTCTTTTATAGAGTTAGTTTCTACGTAACCCTAGCCACTGCGCTTCTGGTTTGGCGCGGCCCTTGCGGCCTATCCCCCTCTATCGCCTCACCTGTCCCCCAACCCCTTTAATTGCATTTCCGCCTTTCAGCGCTTTCAAGAAACGAAAGTCGTCACGCCTTCCTATGAAGGCAATAATTCTGGCTTGGGACCGTGAGAGAGACCTCTGCTTGTCGGCACGTCTCTCACTTTGTATCCCGTGACTCACAGGAGCCGAGACATCAGGGCCCACTTTTTTTTATTTTTCTGAGTCCTTGCTCTTTGTGTTTCTGACTCAGTTTCTTTGTTTTATATACTTCCTTCGCTTTTGGGCTTTCCTTTGGGTTGGGCTTTCATTTTGGTTTGTGCGTTTCTTTGGGTTGGATTTCTGCGTGCGTAGGACTGTTGTTAGGGCTTACTGTTCTGCTTGTTTTGTTTTGTTTTGTTTGGTTCAGTTTGGTTTTGTTTTGTTTTGTTTCGTTTTGTTTTGCAGCCGTGTTGTAGTTGTATTTCTTGTTTGTTCTTGTTTTTACTTGCTTTATTCCCTTTATTTCTTGTTATAACATTGTTGATGCCTAAGTTCTTTAACATTGAGGACAATGTTTATTTTTAAGTTTGGGAAGGGATAGCAAGTCTTTTTCGTTTCACTTAAACTCTTGCTTTCTTTTATTTTGTTTTCTTTTCTGTTTTGAGTCCTTTTGTTTTCAAGTCACTTTCCGGACATATACGATGAGATTGTGATGAATGTTTACATGACTTGATTGAAAATGCTAAAAAAAAAAAAATTTGTTATTCACTAAATGGCATCGTTCTAGCATGATATGTTTGAAACCCTCTATGCACTTGCCATTTGTTTCATAATTCTCCAGTTGAGGGATTTGCATGATCCAAAGAATTGTATCAAGCATGAATTAGACTTGTATAACCATATAATGTGAGCTTTGAGCCTTTTGCTTCAATTCATGAGTGTTATACACATATTCTTATTTTCTTGTCATCCGAGTTGTTGTTTGATCTCATTATTCATTGATTTGGTTGAGCACTTAAAAGTCACTCATTCTTGTGCAATTTGATTACATGACATTTGAGAAATGATATTGAGGCCCTCTTTGGACCGTTTGTGCCTTTCAAGCTAACCGTATGCATGCTTAAGCATGATTTTCCATTGTTAACCACCTTGAGCCTATATGTATGTAAGCCTTTTCTTTCAAGTAACCAATTTTTACTTCTAGCCTTAGCCTGAAAAACAAGAATATACCTTTCTAAGGAACTCATGAGCTTTAATTTAGATATGTTTTTCATGCTAAGTTTGGGAAGGGTTATTACATTTCAAAAAAAAAAAAAAAAAAAAGAGTACTTCACTCAAAGGGTGAAAGAAAAGAGAAAAGTTGTGGTTAAGTGGCAATGGTTTCAAATCCAATTCCATGTTTCTTGGTTGTTCGAATGGAAGGAAGGAGTGTGAATCATAATTAGTGGAGGTACAAGGCTTTGTGGTCTATTTGATCACCCCTAAAAAAAAAAAAAAAAAAAAAAAAAAAATTGAAAATCTTAAGCGTGATGTTTCAAAGTCTTTTAGTCAACGATTATATGCTCTTACATTGTGAGTTCCTTGGACTTTGTTGTATCCATATCCTTCATTTCTTACTCACCTTGCACCCTTAGCCCCATTACAACCTATAATAAAGACCTAAATTGATCCTAAATGTCATGTGGTTGATTTGCACACATTTTTCAGCTTTTGAGTGTTTAGCATCCTTCTTGAGATCATATTCATGCATGTTTTTCAGCTTGCTAATTTTGAGTTAAGTCCCTTATGGTTTAACTCTATTCTCATGTCTATTATTGAGTGATGCATTGTAACCCTCTCCCGAGTGATTCATTTGTGAGAGGACAACTTTGGTGAGATTTGAAGTTACATTTGTGCTTGGTATGATTTTTTGAAGTTGTGTGAAAACTGAAATTGGAGAATGAGTTTCATTTGGCCATCACACTACTACACTTGAGCATGTTGTGTTCTGAACTTTGCCGCCTTGTGACTAATGTCTAAACTAAGTTTTTCTTGTGAAAATTTTTGAGTCATTTGCATAAGTCACTCTCTCTTTGGAAAGTGTTCGAAAAGTTTTGTTTCGAGTCTTGTTTTAGTTTCTGTTTTGCTCGAGGACTAGCAAAAGATAAGTTTGGGAAGTTTGTTCGGTTCATTTTTACACATGATTTTTCATGTTATTCACCCACTATTTTGAGTTAGTTCTTGACATTTTATAGCTTTTTACTTCCTTTTTGTGTTTTCTTAGATTTTGCCTTGGTTGGGATGAAAATGAGCTAAAAGTGCATTATTAGTTATAAATTCTGTTTTTGTTCATTTTCGTAGGTCAACTTCTTGGCCTGGGATCAACATGCTCTGGTGCTCGGATGAGGTCATGATCTTCATGAGACTTGTTCCAATGGATGTTAACTACAACATATCCAAATTTGAGCTCCATTGGACAAGTATTGCCTATCCAACCAATCCATCATGTTACCACAGTTCTGGAAGTCCGGATTTGGCCAGCTTTTACCTCCCTTGTGTCATCTTAACTTCTTGTTACCATAACTCTTGGTAACAAGGAATTACATTTGTAAAATAGATATTTTCTGAGCTTTTGGCATCTTTGTGAAGTCAAAGCTCCATCATGGCAAGGGGACAATGGGCTAAGGCTTTATGAAAGGTGGTAGTTTTATATTAAAAGGTAAAAGCTGGAAAGGAGGAGAGAGGGAGGAGAAGTCAAAAATTGCAATCTGATATTGGGAGCCTTTTGATCGTGGGAAATCAGGCTATTCCACATTCTATACAGATTGAGAGCAGATTTTGGAGAGTTTGGAGCTTGGAGAAAGCCAAGGTGCAGCCAAGAAAAGTGGAGAAGAAGACTTCCACCATTGATGATCTTGAAGCTTTCATCATTTTCTGAAAATCTGTAAACTCTTTCTAATTTCATTTTGAGTTTGTATTTGAAATAAGTATGAGCAACTAAACTCTATAACTAGGGCTTAGGTTGAAGCCCTAAACATGATTACCTTATTGTTTTGATACTTGAGTGTATGAATTTCTAGATATTGTTGATGAATTCCAATTCACCAAATTAATCTATCCTTGATGTGTGTTTTTCCTTGGTTGGCCATCTTTGAAAGCATGCTTCTTGAGATTGTTGGGATTATGTGTATCTTCATGTTATCCTAAGCAATAAATGGATGAAGTAAGAATCATCCATGTGAATTGGTTTCTTGAATACCTAATGTAAACACCATGCTATTAGGATTCTTGTGATGTTCATATTCTCTTTGAACTTAATGGGTTCTCCTTGTAATTGAATCAAAGTACGAACCATACCTAGGTTCGGTTATGGGGAGGGCACAAGTATTGTAGCACGAACCATGCACTTTACGTATATTAGAGAGAATCAATGCGTCTTGAGCCACGACCCATGGCCTTGATTGCGAACATTTTCATCAACACGTTTAGAGTTCATCACTTGAGTATTCATGAACTTGGGTAGAATTGTTTAGGGTGGATTCCGAAACCCTAGTGTTTGTTACTTTTTAATTCCACTCTTTGATATTTCATCTCTGCCTTTCTCATTTAAATTCAAAGTCCATTTACTTTCATGCAATAGAAATAGGTCACTTGAAACAAATCAAAACCCCCCCCAATGTGTGTGTGAGTTGTGTGTTTGATACGTGGTGTGTCTTTGATACTGAATTTTATTTGTTTCCGTAATTGTTTTGGACTTTTGGTCCGCGTTGTGTTCTTGCATTTTCTGTTCTGAATCCAACCGTATAAAGAACGTGAATTTTCGACGTACGGTTGGAAAGTTATAGGCAAAACACTGGACAGAGGTCGAAATTGAAAAACAGAGAAACGAATCTGCCCAAAAACGACCGGTCGTTACTGTTCACGACCGGTCGCTCATCACACGTTTATTGAAATTTCGACTCTGCCGAAAAACGACCGGTCGTCACTGTTCACGCGACCGGTCGTCACTGTTCACTGTTCACGGCACTGTTCATGTCACTGTTCACTGTTCACAGCACTGTTCACATGTGATAAACAGGTGATAAAATGGCAATAGAAAGTGCTGTTTGTGTTTTTCTCTAGTTTTCTTGTGTTGTTCCATTTCTTTTACACTTCTTTACTCATTTCTAGTTTCCCTCTTTTATTTGTGCATTTGTGGTGTGTTAAATAAGTGTTCTTTATGTACTCAAATTAGAACTTATAGGAAGCCGACAAGTTCTTCGTGGGATCGACCCCGTACTTACATAATCTATACTTCGATAGATTCGTGCACTTGCGGGTATTTTTAATTGGTTGTTTGCACATTAATTTGTGTCCTCTTAGGAATGCAACATTCCCCAACAGGTTAACATTCTTAAATCCAAAACAAAGTTACGGCAAAACCTTTGAGACTATCTGGTATTAGAGAATGGTAGTCTTGCATTGAATAATGGAAGTGCTTCAAATATCTTGAGCCTCTCTTGCAATTGCCACTTGGTCTCAAACAGGTTTCAGTGTTATCCACTTCACTTAACACTGTCATAATGTCATTGATTGCATGGAAGGCTAATTAACATTGTTGATTTAAAAATGTGCATTAATTTCAACAATTTTGAATTTTATTTGACAGTATGAAAGGCTTTGTTCTATATACATCAACTATGGACAAGGGTGAAACGAGCTTTAAGATCCAAAACCATAATACCACTGGAATTCATCCTTTGGAGACAGGCGAAGCGAGCTTTAAGATCCAGAGCAATCATAATCGAAATGCACCAATGCTTCTCTGCTTTAATCTTCTTTACAGTTTACCTCAACTTTTGAGTTCATAGCAATGGTCTTCCAATTAGGACAGCCATGCAAGCTAATATACTCTAACGAGGGCCAAGCGCCTTCCGAAATGTTAGCCAATCGAGGAAGATGGTTTAGTGTCAACCTTTTCAATCTCAAGAGTCTAACAGTTCCAGAATCCATGCTCTCATCCTCAAGTGTGATCACTTCAATGGCTGGGCAATCTTCAACCAACAACTCTTCCAGATTAGAGACACATGATAGCATGCTTGTTGTAAAAACATTTTTCAGCTTTGGACATGCATACACCAGCAGAATTCTAAGCTTAGTGAAACTTCCAAACGGTAAAGGTCTAACGCCCTCCCAAATATTCTCCAAGTTGGGCAAGTAATGAACACTCAAATACTCCAAAGAGGGAAATGCAGGATTAGTTGGTTCTGTGCCATCAATGATTGAGTGAATTTGAGGACATTCACTCAATATACATAATTTCAGCCCGCTCATATTACTAACCCCAAACTCAGATAAGCTGCAGATGCTAAGGTGATGATCCAAATAGAAGGCAACAGTACGAGCTAATACTTCAACAACCACATCAGGCACCCTCTCACCGTTAACAAATCTCAAGCATTGGCCCTGCTGATTATAACCTAGCACCACAAAGTTTGGGACCCGAGACACGATACGCTTGACGTCATCACCAACCACAAATTTGAACATAGTTAAGAGTTCGTTTTTCCATCTGGTACAGGTTTGAAGAAAGAGTTGTAGGAGCTCCACTTCTGGGAAACTGAAACAGAGAGCAGTCAACTTTGTCAAGCTACAAACCTCTTTTGTGATGGATTCCAAGCTCTTCTTCCACCTCTGATCTCCAGGGTATACATCAATACTTAATGTCTCCAAAGAAATAAGCTTTGATATTATTCCAGGTGAAATCAATTGATGGGGCAACTTAGCATACTCATTGGGGCTGATAGATCCATAAAAGGATACTTCCAAGTGTCTTAGAGAAGTCAAACTACCTATCTCATCGGGTAATTTGTCAACTTCAGTGCCTCGGAGATCGAGCACCTCAAGGTCTCCAAGTGATCCAACCTCCGATGGGAGCACAACTAAGCGCTCACAATTGCGTAAAATAAGAATTTTAAGCCTTTTCAGATTCGAGATTGACTGTGGCAAGAACTTGATTCTGGTATTAGATAGGTTCAACACTTCGAGAGAAGGCATGTGATTAAAAAAGGCTGCTGGGATCACTCTTAGACATCTGTTCCTTTGAAGGAACAAAATTAAAAGATCAGGGCAGCATGGATTTTCAGGTAGACTAGATAACTCATTATCCATCAAAGCTATCATCTTGGCTTGTTCCCATTTCTCTGCTGGTAGTGACTCCCTTAGACCTGCACCACCTTTCAACAAGAACTGACAACCTCCATCAATTAACAATCTATTGCTTTCAGCGCTTTCAAGTGGCCTGTACAATAAATAAGGTCTTAGCAGAAACTGCAAACGTTCTGCCTTCGATAATATGATCATTGATGCTAAATCTCTAACCATAGCGTGCATTTTGATGGAAAGACCGCCCTTGGTACTCTGCAATAGGGAGGCACCTACAAGAATGTCAACTATCTCATGCCCCCTCTTACATGCATCATCCCAATTCCCAGAAATCAAACCTTCTTGGATACAATATTTCACCAGCTCGTAAATATTAACCTCCTGATCTTCTGAAAGAAAAGCGCAATAAAGGAAGCAACTCTTTATGTCACAATCCCTTAATCTGTCATAACTGAATTTCATTCGATGCATAACAGCTTCAGTGTCATATGCAGCATTTGTGCTGGGTAATAAAAGTTCGCTCAATGCATGCTTCCACACTAAAGCATCATTTACACCTGTCAGGGCTCTTCCGGTGACAATGATCAATAACGGCAAACCCCCACACTCCTCAACAATGGCTCGAGCATAAGGTTGGACACATGGCAAATCAACGACTGCACCCACCTGCTCACAGAACAACTCCCAAGCTTCTTCTCTAGAGACAGTTTCCATTTCAATAACCCTATTCACAACCATTTCATTGCAAACAGCCCGTATTCTGGTAGCCAGTATCATCTTAAAACCATTTCCTGAGCTCAAATGAGGAATGCCCACTGCTTTTAAATCTAAACACTCCCAAACATCGTCCAGAAGAAGCAAAAACTTCCTGCTATTTAAAACTTGAAGTAGTTTTTCTGCAACTCTGGAATCAGTTTCAGAATCCGGTACACACATTGATAACTGTCTTAAAATTTCATTTTGAATCTTTCTTGTGCTCCAATGTTTTGAGACAGTCACCAAAATGACCTTATCAAACATGCTTTTTCTTTCAACATGATTGGCCAAGGCTTTCAGCACAGTAGTCTTGCCAATCCCACCCATTCCATAAATGGCAATTCTAATAATTGTGACACTATTCAAGCATCCCAAGATTTCGTGCAGCATCCGCTCAATTGATCTGCTATGAACTCCCCATTCAAGCAGTGCCTCACGTCCGTCATTTTGCAAAGGAGTATTATTATCAACTTCTGTCTGATTGATGGTCTTGCTTGATTTCTTAAAATCTTTTTTCAATATAGCCCCCGCCTGAAGCCGTTTGTTCTCTGTTTGTGGTTTACCTATTTCAGTGGTTGCTCCCCCAAATTTAAACCCCAGCAGGCTCTTTCTATAGAATTTGGATGCAGCTCTTGATGCTGTTGCTTGGGTCTCAAGATATTTACCTTC
Source organism: Prunus avium (assembly GCF_965620075.1). Taxonomy (NCBI): domain Eukaryota; kingdom Viridiplantae; phylum Streptophyta; class Magnoliopsida; order Rosales; family Rosaceae; genus Prunus; species Prunus avium. The sequence goes on from NC_142291.1 coordinate 1,417,488, forward strand.
TTGTATTTCTTTACCCTTCACGGCTTCCTTCCCTTGTGTTGGTGACATTTCAATCTCCACATTTGCTTCTCCTTTTGCTTCTGCTCTCCTTTGCAAGTTCACATTCTTGTTATCCGGTGGTACCAGTCCATATGCCTCACCATGAAGTATTGGACTAGTTATTGTTTTACTCTGTCCAGGAGGTACATAAGCCATTGAACCATGTGCACCCGGAGATTTCTCCAAGTGATCAGTAATCTTATTGAGCATACTCATCAGATGCTGATGTAGACCGACGTGCGAGTGAATCACAAGGTCAGAACTCGTCTCCTGTATCTTCAACATGTCATTCACTTGATCTTCAATTTCTCCCACCTTTTCAAGCCATTTTTTGCATTTCAAGGTTGGTGCCTTACCCCACATCAGTTCTTTGGTTACCTCCTCGTTGATAGTATTACAGGCTCTTTTCTGGAATTTGTGGTTTGAACGGAATAAAAGGATTTTCGAGGACTATAAGGGGGCGGGGGTGGATGAACTCTGGGATAGAGTGAAGTTTTGGGCTGCTTTATGGGCTTCCGTCACCAATGCTTTTAAGGATTTGAATGCCTCTGTTATTAGTCGCGACTTGTGTGCGGCTGTGAAGTGATGGCCTTCTTGTTTCCCTGTTTCGTGTTATGGTGTTTGTATCTTCTTGGCTGTTTTGTTTCTCCTTTCCAGGCTTGGTTCCTTGTGGGAGCTGAGGCTCCCTGTTTTTGTTTCCCCGTGGATTCCTTATCCACCTGTGTTTTCTCTTTTCTGTGGTTACTGTCTCTATTTTGAATATATAAGTTTCTATTCAAAAAAAAAAAAAAAAAAAAAAAAAAAAATAGTATCCCTCATGCTATACAAACATTCAGTTATTTGTATAAGCAATTCGAAATTCCTTTCAAGCCGTTTCAGCCTGCCAATTGGCTGACAGCGATAAACTAAATGTGAAGCTGGATTTAGCCTCTTAAGCTCCATGCTAGCTAGCTGAGAAAGTTCAGAACAAAGAGTAAGGAATCTTATAGGGGGAAGTTCAAAAACCAACTGCCACATAGAGCAATGAACATATAAGAAAGGAGCATATAATTTTTTCTTTTTTCTTTTTTCAATGACAGAGGGGGGGAATTCGAACACGGGACCTTGTTCAATATTGAGAAGAGAAATACCACTAGAATCATAGCTAATTGGTGAATAGTTAAGACAAGGGCTCTCAAATTTTCAAAAACAAACTCTAAATAAACAATAGCTAGAGTAAGCTACACAAAAAGTCATGTTTAATAAAAAAATAAAACGATTTACACCAAATTTTCAAATTTTCTTAAGAAATTTCATTCTTCATGTAGCAAATGATACCTTTTACTCATCCATTATCAATCCGAATCTATAATCAAAGCCATCAGCTAGAACTTGTTTTGATAAATACCTAAGTTTTCAGCTTTGGACTGAGGATTACTATCATGTTTATTGAATTTACTTTTGCTTACAACGGCAATATTTTTTCTTTCAATATATCTGGCACCTTGAATCAACTTTGCACTGAAAAAAAAAGGCAACAAGTAAATTTTGGTCTGCGTAGTTTCAATTCTGCCAATTTTATCCTGTAGTTTCAAACCCCTTGCATTTCTAGGACACATTACAGATACTGTCAAATTCCATCTGATTCCGTCCAAAATACCCCTCCACGTCGGAGACACGTACTTACCCCGTCATGAAATATGACAGAAAGTGTCCTTAAGTAAAAGGCAATGGTAAAGAAAATTAAAACCCAAAAAATAAAAGACATTTCTAATATTAAGCAGCACTGAGAGAGACACCCTAAACCCAAAATCCTAGGCAACCAAAACCTGTTAGGAGCTTCCGCAGAACACCTGCAAATAGACCCAAAAGAAAACTTGGGTGGGGTTGGAATATCAAACTACAGAGTCAAATTGCCAGAATTGAAGGGACCAAACTGGAAAATCCGGCAAACTGCAGGAACCCAAATAGACTTTTTGACTGTCGACATTTCATGAATTAACAGTAGAACAGTTGTATGCATGGCAGATCCCACAGAAACTGGAGAACAAAGTTATATAAATTTTTTTGAATACAAGTTATATCCAAATTTTAATCAAACCAATGCATTAAAATCAAATTAGTAAACATAAATATAAAGAAATCCATATGGACAGAAATTTGACTATAACCAGAAACTCTCAAACACTTGCCCAGTTTGCTGATATTGTATCAAGTTCTGAGAAGACCTTCTGCCCAAGTTGTTGAAGGCTTGCAGCTGTGAATCTGATGCCTTTCCTCCTCTTCAAATGAAAGCAGTACTGAATCTGTAACCAACCGCAGCATATGACTTACATACTTTGCACCTTAGAAGAGAAAGGGGGGATAGGATGAGGCACCAATATCACCAAAAAAGAAAAAAGAGTTAAAAAAAATTCTTAGGTTCATGCCTAGGCTACGGTCAACTGGCACGTCAGGTTTGAATAGGGTTTTGATACAAAGTCCCAATCCATCAACCCTTAGAGCATCGTCAAAGGAGTTGTCAAATGCAAGCAGACAATTTATTTATTTATATATTCCCTTTAGTAAACAAAACAATGGATCTGGCAAAAAAGAATAAAAACAATGGATATAGGCAGCCCAAGAAACCGAAGCTTCCCACAAGGGACAGACAGGGACACAAGAAAAGCAAAAGCCTGATGGGAAGAAGCCCCAACTCAAGGCGGCAAGGGCAATGGCATGCAATACAAACTAAGAAAACTACAAATAACATGAAAGCGCAAGAAACGACGCAACAATTGCAAGGAAATTAATTAAGAGCTAGACAGCTCCACCACCACCAGGTAAGTTGAAGTAATTTGATGCTTTGGGCTCGTTTGATGACTGGTATTGGATTGGATACTCCCTATATTTAAAGCATGTTTCAAGAAGAAATGAATTTTTATTTTACCAAGTTAAAAGTAGAAGATCAATTACTCATGGAAAGTTGACAGTAGGATAGCACCACCTTATAAATAATCCCTCTTAATCCCCGCCAACATGGGAAGTCATTCACCTCTACCTTCATTTCCTCCTTCAACATACCTTAGATTTAGTGACTTATCTAATCCAGTCCAATCCTAGGCACCAAACGAGCCAAAGAAAATCCAATCCTAGGCACCAAACGAGCCCAAGCATGAAAACATGACTTTCAATGTCAAGTTTTTTCCCCCTCTACCTATATTTAAAAACATTTACCCCCTCTCCCATCTAAGACTAGAGTTCTATCCTATTATGATCTTCAATTGTTTTGGCCCTCCTTAATTGAAGAGTAATAATCAATTATTAAAAAATCTAAAATTAGATTGTCATCATTCGATAAGACATTGTTTTCAACTAAGTTGGATATTGTTTAATCACCATGGATTTTTTTTTTTCCAGGGGTAGCTTTATTTAAACCCAATTATTTCTCTGGAGATTTTACACGCTTTCCCTTCCCTTCGCGGGTGTCATGACAGCGGTATGTGCCTCGAGAATCCCTATAACACAGTGCTCAACTTGTGGGAACTATTCACCACCATTCCAATGGAGGAATAATCACAGTGCCCACAACCAGTGGCGGATCCAGGAATTTTCATTTCGGGGTCAACTTGTAAAAGGTTAAAAGAAATTCTATACAAAATAGACCCATCAAAATAAAACGATAATACTCTAATTCATAGTTAATAGATAAAACCATACAAAATACTCATGTTCATTATCAAAGAGAACTGCATCAACTTCAATAAATAGACACACATTGCAATACACCAGAAATATCTCTAAGAATGTGATAATAAACCAAAAAATTAGCGCAATCCTCTTCGCCTCCCAAGGTGTCTCATCCTATTCGACATAAGAACTGGCATATATTAGCTTAATCCTACTCATTGTAGGGCATTTACGTCATTTTTGAGGTCCGTCGTCGTTTTGATTTTGGACTTTATTTGCATTTTTTTTGGGTTCTAGCTCTCAAACTTTGGACCTTTATAAGTACTGTCTTAGGGGAAGCTTATTTAAGTAAATATTTCTTCAATACGCAAGAGTTAGGTTATTCTTATAAAACTCTTTGTGGATTGAACATCTAAGGCTTTTTACCTAGATTGACCTTAGGTCCCTTTATGATTCATATCATACATGAAAAATTGTTTTGTGTAAAAATATTGGCTAAGTATGAAAAATGGTTTTTTGGAATAATCATTTTCTCAAGATAATTTTTGGCGGCTTTTATTCCTTGCACATCAAATAAGAAAACTTGATTTTATGAGATTTTAGTATGAAGTATATATTGACTTAATGAGCCATAATTTTTAGCCTAAATCGTATTTTGCACTAAAACCGATTTTTCATATTTTGATTTGGTGGGAATTTGATTTTCTAGTATTTTTATTTGATTCCAAATGGGGGTACTTCCTTATTTACATTGTAAACTTAAGTAAATTGAGTAATATAAAATTAAATGAAAGAAAAAGGACAATAAGACATTTACTTAAATGTTGAAAGTCTTCGCCTTCAATGGTGAATTCCGGGCTTGCAGGGGTGACCCCTCTTGCCCCTATGTGGATCCGCCCCTGCCCACAACATATCCAAAATCTCATAGGTTTATCTGTCGCTCTCCCTCACTGTCTCTGTCTCTATGTCTTTCTGCATCTCTCATATTTGTTTATACTTTGGAATTTGTTGGCACATAGAGATGATAAATTCATACATTTGGCCTTTTGTTTTAAGTGGGCTGTCTTGGCATTGTGTGGGTAGTGTTACAAAAACTTTGTATTACCCTCCACAGAGTTGGAATGAAACTTTGAATCCTGCCTTTTGGTGATAGGGAAACACTACAAAGAGAATGCTTGTGTATATATGTATGTGTATGGATGAAAACAAAGAAACCGGCCAGCTAGCCTTGGTTTTGTTTGACTTTGGGAGTGTGTAGTTCATCTGAATCTCCTCTGTGAAAGCTTGTTGAAGAGAGTTTTGAGTTTTTTTCCCTTTTTTTGTTTCGATGGCGGATGCAGTTGTGTCACCTCTCCTCAAGGTTCTGTCTAACCGGTTGGATTCTCTTGCTGAAGCTCTTGGCTATGACGTCATCTTTAAAAAGATGCGGGATGCATTAGGTTCGTTGGGAGCACTAGCTAGCCAAGTGGAAGAACAACCTCTTGGCAGCAACCAGTCAATCCATTTGTGGCTAATGGAGCTGAAAGAAGTGGCTTACAACGCCGACGATCTAGTTGATGATTGGGAGCTATTGGCCATGAAGAAGGCTACCACAACGACCAAGGTAGCCAATTGCTTTTCCCTCATGTCTGATGTGTACCGATACAGAATCAAGCACAGGATGAAGGATCTGCAAGCAAGATTTGACGAAATCTTAAAAGGAGGGACTGCACTTCACCTTCTTGCAACTGTTTCTCAAACTACAGAGAGGATCCCCGGTCTCAATGTGAACGTCCAGACTTCTTCTTACATCTCTGAAATATCTGCTGTTTATGGAAGGGATGTTGACAAAGAGAAAATACAAGACATGCTATTATGGGAGCATCAGCAACAACAAGAAGTTCGTGTGATCGCACTTGTAGGCATGGGAGGAATCGGAAAGACAGCTCTTGCACAAGTCATGTACAACGAAGAGAGAGTAAAAAAGCGTTTTGATTTAAGGATTTGGGTTACCGTGGGTGAGGATTTTGACCTGATGAGGATTGCTGAAGCGATCCTGTATGTTTCAACTCACAGCTCACAGAAGTTTTCCAACATGGATGCATTAGAGACTGCTGTTACTATGGAATTGCGGGGGAAGAGATTTTTGTGTGTGCTTGATGATGTGTGGTGTGAAAATCTGCACGAATGGGAGATCTTGAGGAGATGGTTTAGTGCAGGTAATTCAGGATCTGCTGTTATGTTAACTACACGCAATGCAAGAGTTGCGAATTTCATGACAGATGGTGCTGGCCTGTATTACTTAAGAGCCTTACCTGACAGAGACTGTTGGGATTTTTTCAAAAGTTTAGCATTTGGATCTGTGGATAAAAATGTTGACTTCGAAAAGATCGGTATGGAAATTGTTCGCAAGTGTGGGGGACTGCCTCTCGCTGTTAAGACCCTGGGCAGCTTATTGTCCTACAAAAAACAAGTGCACGAGTGGTTGTTAATCCTGGACAATGATGCACGGGATTCACTCGAACACGGTGTCTTACCAGTTTTGAAGCTGAGCTACGATCATCTTCCAGCACATCTAAAGCAATGTTTTGCATATTGTTCAGTATTCCCAAAGGACTATGCAATCAACAAGGAAAAATTGATCAGGCTGTGGATTGCAGAAGGTTTTGTTGAGTCAAGTTCCATTAGGAAGGAGTTGGAGGACGTTGCTGATGATTTTTTTGTGGAATTGTTGCAACGGTTTTTCTTTCAGGACACTATGGTAGATGAAAATGGTAACATAGTGGAGTGCCGGATGCATAATTTAGTGCATGACCTTGCTTTGCATGTTGCGGGGATTGAATGCTCAATCCTGGAAGATGAAAATTCACTGCATGTCTCAGAACACATTCGTCGTATCTCTTTAGTTCATGAATCGGGGATTTCTCCAAAAATGATCCATGTAGCAAAGAAACTGCGCTCATTGTTTTCTTTCTCTGGTAAGTTCAAGACACTCCCTATCACTTTCCTAAATTTCCGAAGACTACGAGTGCTAAATTTATCCTCAAGAGGCATCCGTGAGTTGCCAGTTACAATTGGTACTTTGAAACATTTGAGATACCTCGATCTCTCTCATACATATATCAGATCAATACCAGAGTCCATTGCTAACCTGAAAAATTTGCAGACTTTAGAACTCTCTGAGTGTTACAATCTCCTGGAGTTACCCAAAGCTATCTGTGAGTTAACGAACCTCAGACATCTGGTTATTAGGTCATGTTCTTTGACTCACATGCCATCAGGGATTGGAAAATTAAGATTTCTTCAAAATGTGTCAGCATTCATATTGGGTAAGAAAGCTGATTGTGCTGAACTAATTGAGCTGGGTGGGCTCAACCTTAGAGGTAGACTAGACATTAAGAATCTTGAGAATGTGAGTAATTTGGCGCAGGCTCAAGAAGCAAAGCTGTTTCAGAAGCTAAGGCTTCGTTGTTTGGGCTTATCATGGGGTCGCAATGCTCATCTGGTAGATGCTGAATTATCTGCTGAAGTATTAGAACGCCTGATGCCATCCCCGGTTTTAGAAGTTTTGGATTTATCTGGCTACAATGGTTCAATTTTTCCAACATGGATGGAAAGTTGTCCCCTCATCAATCTAGTAAAGGTTTCTCTGATCAACTGCAGTTGTCTACAACTTCCGCCACTCGGGCTGCTGCCTCTCCTTAGGGATCTCTTTATAAAAGGAATGTCTGCGGTGCATATTATTGGTTATGAGTTTTATGGGAATGCTAATACAAATGATGTAGCATTCCCAGCATTGACACAACTTGAGCTTTATGATATGCCGAATTTGTTGGAATGGAAGGGTTTCGAAATAGCTGGAAAACCTGTGTCATTCCCTTGTCTTGACACACTAACAGTCAAAGGATGCAACAAGTTGACTGGCTTACCATCAATTCCACATCTTAAAAACTTAGCCTTGTGGCAGAGTAATGAACTGCTACTTGACTCGTTGGCCCATCTCATGTCACTTTCCACTCTTGCTATTAATGAAATGCCACAACTGAAGTCTTTCCCCAGGGATCCGGAGAACTTGAACCGTATCACGCAACTGACCATGTATGATTGCGATAATCTGGAGTCTCTGTTTGAGGGCATGGGAGGATTTACTTCCCTTGAACATTTGAGTATTCTATACTGTAAAAAATTGGAATCCTTGCCTATGGAGCTGAGGTACCTTGCTTCACTCAAAAAGTTTGATATTGTGGGGTGTGAAAAATTGGCTTATGTCCCAGACATTATGCAACACCTTTGTTTGCTTGAGGAGTTGGTCATTGAGCGTTGTCCCGTGTTGCATTCATTACCATATATACCTATCAGTCTCAAAAAGTTGGTCATCAGAAGGTGCCCTCAATTAGAGAAACAACTGGAGAAGGAGAAAGGCGACGACTGGGATAATATAAAACATATCCTGTATGTGGAGATCGAAAGTGGAGAGTTCATCGCTGAAGAAGACATCTTCTGAGAGTCTGATACTAGAGAAGCACACATTCTACAAAGTTCATGACTTCTCTTTCTGCAGGTCTGCCCATTGAAGCCCCCTTATTATCTCGTAACACTAATGGACTTATTCCATCTCCCTCTCCCCTGTAGTTCTGATTTTCTGGATTTCATGTGCTTATTTCTGTTCACATGCTTATTAGTTTTCTGTTGAGTTGATTTATATTTGAACAATTTTTTACAGGTAGTTTCTTTGCTTCTTCTTATATTGGAAAAAATGAGTTACAAGGCGAAAAATACTACATTGTCATTTACGTCAGACCAATCACAGATAATACAACGAAGAAAAGGCAGAGCATAAGTTTTAAGAGGAAGGAAACAGAGACAAATTTGAGCAATGAATCACCTTTGTCATAATCACTGCATCACCTTTGTCATAATCACTTCCATCATCCTTACTTTTAGTCCTTTCCTTAGTAGTAAATGAATGTATTTTCCCTTCTTAGTTACATGTACTTGTTTGAATTCTGTGCTCCGCACCTTATGAATAATACCAAAATAAAAATAAAAATTTTCCCTCAAAACAATTTAAACAGTCACTTAGCAAAAAATATATCGAGCAGAGCTATGTTTATGATTCGTTTTTGTTCATTTAACATCAATTCAATGTGCATATTGCCCCTGTCACCAAATAAGTTCTTCCATATTGCAAAATGCAAATTTTCTGTTTAAGTTTTCCATGTGCGCTGACACGGTATGCTGGTTATTGACATTGATTAACACAGAAACTGCAATTGTACAGAGTGACATCTTGGTATAAATTATAAACAGTTTCACTACATTTAAAACTCATGTTTCTGAATTATAAAGCACTTGATATGTAAGCTACAAGTATCCATACATCTCCTATATAATAATAGAGAAAGAGCGGATAAAGTTGGACTCCCCATTTGAATCCTAAGCTTTTCACTTTCCGAGGAGAAATCACTTTTTTTACACTTTGCATGACTTCATATACTGCATAAATTTAGGAAGGGGAGAAATATATGCACTGATAGCACAAGAATTAGCTTTTCTTTGATGGTCTGTGCTTCAAATTTGAACTTCAAAGGTTTGGTATAATCATTCATAGGGTCGACTTTTTTGGGTGTTAATTATGCCTTTATATAAACAAGTTTTCGCCTGAGAAGGATTTGATCTTAGACACTTTCCTTCAACTATTCTAATTCATCAGTTTGGCACTCCTAAAATCAACTTTCTTCTCTATATGTTTTTCATTTCGGGCTCATTTATAATACTGTTTTTGAGCTATGACTGGCCGTCTTGTTGAGGGGACTAGCTATATAGAGAAGACTAGTAGCATGGACAGTGATGAAGATCCATTAACGAAAAGAATAAGATTAATTTAAAATGAAGAGGAAACGGTTTCTTGCAGTAACTCTTGAGTAATATGACTCATCTCTACCTTTGTTAATTTTGATCGTAATTCCCAAAAAACAACAGTTATCTTGAATTTACAAGTATAGCAGCGAAAAGGTAAAGATTTTTGCATATGTCTACAAGTGTATTGATAATAACTCATTATCTGTTTGGTGTGTTAAATTATATCGGGTACGAGTTGAAGGATGTTGAGGTTCCACCCCAAAACTAATTGGCAATGGGGGAGCAGCCCAACTCCTTAGAAGCCTTTGCTAGGTTTCTCAACTTTCCAATGTGAGACATTTTCACATTCACATTCTCACATAGGCAACACTAGTATTTCCAGCAAAACCAATGATCATGAAATATTATAGGTTTTGGTTTTCTTCTTTTAGCTTTTTCTTTTCTATGTTCTTTTTACGCAGTCACTCGAACTCAAGACCTGGGGACATTTGTGTGAATCACAAGGCCACCAAAATATGGCTTTTGTTTTATGTGTCATGTTTTTAATTTTCTGTGCAAGATTTATTGCATGCCCTTGGCAAGACCGCAGGACATGACTGAGACATAAATTATAACATACAAGCATTGTCCCCATTGTTTCAGAATCATTGAATTTGCAGAACGAACACTTGCAGTTAAAAAACATAAGCCAATATAGTCCCCAAGTCCTTGTAATAATCTGCTTGGCCCTATTGAAGAAGGCAAATTTCCCTTGATTTTTATCGGTACAATTAAGAGTGCTCTTAGCATATCTTTTTTGGTATTGAGAATCTTCTCTTTCTGATGCGCTTGAAAATTTAGGGTTTGAAGGGGGGCAAAAAAAAGGTTTTTTTTCAGAATTCTCACCAAAGCATAGCATTGGACGACCAATCATAATCTACAATGGGTTTAACTCCGCGCTCCTTCAAACTTCTACTACAAGCCCATTTGATCAAGTTTCCTTTATATAGCATTTTTACGACCAAAACATAAAAAAATCATTCGAAATTGATCCAAGACTCCATTGTCCATGGCTCGTCCTAGTACACCATCCCTTGTTGTCATTGCTTATGATGCTACCAAGGACCATAGTCTGCATGAGCTTAGGCTCACTGTCAATGGTGTCCGAAGGGGGGGCGACATTTTAAGTAGGGGCGACACCATCATTTTTCTTGGAGTCTTGGACAAGGTCCTTCACCCATGTAAGTATTTGATGGATTGTGCCTTTTGGTTTGTTTTGTTTTCTCCTATCAGAAGTCTTTATAGGGTTTGGTAAAATCTTCTGTTATCTTATGTATGAGGGTCCAATTAATTATCAATTGGTTTTGAGTTGGAACTCTTATTGTACTAATTTCCACCTTCTGATAACTGCTCACTTTTCTTGTTCTGCAAATTTCTCAATCTTGTTAACGAATTATCATAGGCAGCAGGAGGTCAATATAGGCTAGACAACATTGTCACCTCTGCTCCTACATATGCATCTTCAAATCTTATCTATCAAATTATGGTTTATTTGCACAAAATAAATCACTGTCCATAAATCATCCGCAACTTATAGGCTAAGGGATTTCTCATTTTGTACGTATGCCACAACTATTCTAAATAAACATGTAGGAATATACATACTTTCATTTTGTCGAAGATGTAGCACACAATTATTTGGTGTATAACTATAGTTAACTGCAGGCATGATCTCATAAACACAAGAGTCTGTTTCTTACTGATCATTACTCTCTATGCTTTTCTTTCCTTTGTTGTAATGTACAGTGGGATATCAAGCAAAACCATGCCTGGATTCTATTGGAACCAGCATTCGTGCAGTTAAGGAAGCAGTTAGAGAGAAAGTTGACGGGTATGTTAACATGCTTCTTCGAAGTGCCCAACAGTGTGAAGATCAAAGGGTAACAAATATATTCCGAGTGCTGCGCATTACTCTTTTAATTGATTGGTGCTTTCAGTATTGTTCAACAAGATATGTGTCTTGATTCTTGACATAGTTTCTTTATCAATCGCAGAAAGATGCCTTTTTTGTCTTGCTCTTTTTTGGATCTATCATCACAATAGAAGGTCTTGCAATGCATTAGTAGAACAATATATCTAACAATTTGAGATAAATGTTGTAGCAGCATCTGAGAGGTTGGGGTCTATTTCTTGTCATACATATTCTATTACTTATAAGATTGGAATCAACCTAGTAGCTGTGAAGGTGTCCGATTCTTGGTTTTACTTTCTTTCCGAGATTAGTAATGTAAATTATCATTACGAAGGAAAAAAAATAAAGAACAGAAGAAAATTGATGCTCAAATTCTGCTTTCTGTTATTGTATTCATGCATAGTTTCCACAGCATCACTGTTATAATATTATGAATCTCCCCATTATTTGCTGTTCTGTTTTATTCACTAAGCGAGTTTCCTTCCTATATAGGTGAGCATTAAAGTCAAAGTTATTGCTGGTTTTCCAGTTAAGAAGGTTATTTTGCAGGAGCTTATGGCTTGTAATGCAGCTTGGGTTGTACTTGATAGGTAATTCCTTTGCTGGCTGCTTGTTTATCATATTTGATGCATTGGCGAAACAGTCAAGAAATCCAAACAATTAACATCTAATTTTCCATTTGTTCATCTATTTCTCAATGTGTTTTTTGTGTGCATGCATGCATGCCTGTGTAAATTCTCGTCTGTTTTGCATTTGGCTTCAAAATAACTTGTAAAGCTTCACAGGCACCTCAAACGATATTTGGAATTCTACCTTATGCACATACCTTGCAAGATAGCAGTGATTGAAGATAGCTTGACTGTGGAGGTTGTGAGAGCGCATCAAATAGAAGACACTGATACTGTAGAGCACAAACGGTTTTATTCCATGTCCAAGCTTGTTCCGGTATTCAACTGCCAAAGGTGCTCTGCATATATGGCTTCATTGGAAAGCCCCAATATGCTTGAAACCAACTCAAGGAAAACTGGAACCCCAAAGGATGAAGGGCCGGAACCAGAGAAAAAAGCTAATGGGGGCACAAGTGCAAGAGCCAAGAGAGACAGATTTGTAGAGAAAGAGGAGAGCCAAAAAGGAAGAGGAAGAAAAATTCACTTAATCATTGCCAACTGTTTTTCTTGCATTGCAAGAGAGCACGAGGGAGCATGAAAGATTATAGAGGTCCCGAGTGAAGAGTGACATCGAGAGACACCTTGGAATTGAAAAAATGGGGAAATTGAGATATCGGACTTTCGGAAGGCTGCTGCAAGATAGGGATTTTTGTGAGAGTATTTGTACAAGGCACCTCAAATTCATTACTCCCAAACATTTTTGTATGAGGATTTGTCTGAAAGCTCCCTTGGGTTCCAACCCTGTTTATGAAAGTGGTTGTTTTGATGTGAACATCCGTGACAGGGATGAGAAAATATTTAGACATATTGTTGTTTATGTACCATATATTTTTACATATGTATTCTTCTTATTCGTGGAAGAAATTAATATATATGGTTACAACTAGGTTACAAAAGGAGTGGACCTTAAGTAAAGTATTCAAACCTAATTAGGCGCAAATAGACTACACAAAATAAGTATTTAAGTAACAAATAACTCATTTAATATTTGCAACCCATGTTAACACTTCCCTTAGAGCATTTCCAGCAGTCAAACCCCCCCTTGCTAGGCAAGGGGGGGCTAGGGCTGACACTATTCACGTGAATAGTGGCTGTCCTTGCCTTTTTTAGCTATGTGTGTTTCCAGCAGTCAAACCCTTGCCATGGCAACTACTATTCATTTTTTTGTTTTTTTCACAACTTTTTTTACTTAAACAATTATTTTGGATAATATTTTCGGGTAAGATTTTTGGGTTCCTACGTGTCAATACTATTCATATCAGATAAGATTTTTGGTTTCACATTTCAGATAAATTTCAGATAAATTTCAAATTTCAAATTTCAGATACATTTCAAAATTCAAATTTCAGATACAACTAAGAAAACAAAATACATGAATTACCACTAATTTATTAAACAAAAAAAAAATACAATGAAATGAAAGGCAAGCAAACTAACTTAATGGTTTTGATCATTTAACCAATCCGTGTTGCTAGGTCCATCATCACGAAAAAGCTTTCGTCTCATAACATCCCTTCGTTCTAGCTTCCAAAATTGTTTTGATTCAGGGGACATATGGCTTGTATTCATGGCCATGGTTTCCCGATCCTTTTTTTCAATGTTTTCTTGGCGTACATACTCTTTTTCTTTGCGTATATACTCCCTTTCTTTTGCATATTCTAGTTGAATTGCCATATCATGCTCTTGTTGTTTCATATCCATTTCAATCCTCATGGCTTGGTGCTTTGAAATGTCCTCCAAAAATTTAGATGCATTCTTGGTAGAATTACTCCCTCTCTTCGCCTTCGCCGCTTTCCTCTCAATAGGCCTAGGCTCCCTTTCGATAGGTGAGTCTTGACTCATCGGGGAATCCATAGGTGAATCCGATATCGATGTCTCATGGAGTGGCGTTTCGTTCAACACCACCTCTGGAACCGTTAGAATAATTTGGAATCTCTTACAATTCTTCACTGCCTCCCAACATTGGGTATGATTGAAGCTTTTTTTGCCTTGCCCAGTAGCACCAAACCACATTTGTGCTTGCATAATCTATAAAAAAAAATAATGGAAATGCAACAAACTTTAAAAAATATTGTCAATGCAACATGTATATAAAAAAAAAATAATGGAAATGCAAGAAATTTTAACAATTTATTAGAAATGCAATAAATATGAACAAAATATAAATATTGCAAGAAACATTTAAATAAATATTGGAAATACAAGAAATATTAATAAAATATATAAATTGCAAGAAACATTTAAATAAAAATTAATATGACATAGAAATTAATAAAACAAAAATTACAAATAATTTACCTCATTGCTAAGGTTTTCCCCACTTCTATGGTTGTTCATCACTTTTGCCAAGGCATCTCTCCATTTCGCCAACTCTTTATTAAGAATTTTCCACCTACTAGATAATGCCATTTCCGTACGGGTCGAACCCATTGCCCTTTCACAAAATTCCTGATGAATTTTTTTCCACATATGACATAATTTCATCTCATTGCCCGTTACGGGACAATGACTAATTTGGACCCAACTCTCACACAACAAAACATCTTCCATCGTGCTCCATGCCCCTCCGGTTTCATTAGAAGAACCCATAATATGATAGAGAAAAATACAACTTGAAAGTGAAAACAAATATTGAGTAGAAGGAGAAGAAAATGTATGAGGATTGGGTGTTAAAAATGAAGAGTATTTGTTGGTATTTATAGAAAACAAATTCAGTAATTTTTTTGTATTTTTTTTACAAAATTTTGATTTTTTTTCAATTTTTTATTGCACAAAAAATCATCACCGTTGGATTGCTGGAAAAAATCGAATCAGAGAGCCCAGCAGCAGCCACGTGGAAGAGAGCCGTTGGGGGACTGTAGCGGGGCGTGTCAAATTTTTTTTAACGTTGGCGCGTGTGCTACACGCGTCAACGTTAAAAAAATTTGAACGCCAGGGCTGACGTCATCCCAAAACGAGTTTTGGCCCTCGAGCCAACCCAGTTCGCTGGGTCCCACTGCTTGCCCGGGCTGGGTTTTGTTGCTGGAAACATGTTTTTGGGCTTGCCGCCCCCCCCCCCCCCCCCCAGCCCTTCCCTTGCCCTCCCTGATGGAAATGCTCTTAAAGTTGGTGCACAAATATCCAATGCATAACGAGTTGTAAAACACATTGTTTGTCATTGTCTTAGTCATGATAACATTCATGAAACTGATGAGAAGAAGAAGAAAAAGAAAGGAAATTTCAGAGAGAATTGTATTCCTTGAATTGTTTTCTTAATCAGTTTCTACAGAGAGATTACATTATATACTTAGCCTTAGCTTTGCTTAGCTTCTAACACACACAGTAACACCTTAACTAACAGCACGTGACACCATAACTAATCTAGTGCTGACTCAACTTAGCTGTTATACAATTACCCTCCCTCAAGCTCAGCTGAGTTCCTCAGTCTGAGATTGGTACAATGCTTAAGAAATATGGGGCTGTGCAATCCTTTTGTAAAAACATCTGCAAGCTGTTCTTCTGTTGGCACATACTGAACTTCAAGATCTTTGCGTTGCACTCTTTCTCGCACGAAGTGAAAATCGGTATCCAGATGTTTGATACGTGAATGAAACACTGGATTGGAGCTAAGAGCCAATGCAGATAGATTGTCACAGTACATGATAGGAGGTGTAGGAAGACATAGATGTAAATCTGCAAGCACTTGACGAATCCATGCTAAATCTGCTGCAGTATGAGCCAATGCTCGATACTCTGCCTCAGTGGAGCTGCGCGACACAGATCCTTGCCTTTTAGACTGCCATGAAACCGGATTTGCACCAAGGAAAACAATACAGCATGTGGTAGATCTTCTGGTAGAAGGGTCTGCAGCCCAGTCAGAATCACTATATGCAGACAAGTGCCAAGGACCAAGACCAAAGTGAATACCATATGTAAGAGTACCCTGTATATACCTCAATATCCTTTTCACCATATGAAAATGAACATCAGTTGGTTTGGTCATGTACTGGCAGACTGTGTTTACTGAATATGCTATATCTGGTCTGGTAAAAGTTAAATATTGTAAAGCTCCAACAATACTTCTATATAGAGTAGGATCCTGCAAAGGTTCACCATCAGTAGACAACACCTGAGTATGTGGCTTACACGGTGTTGGACAAGGTTTACATGTAGTCATACCAGACTTGTGCAATAGATCCTTTGCGTACTTGGTTTGATTGACAAAGATTGCACCAGGTGTAGGATATGTCACTTGCAGACCAAGAAAGTAAGTCAATTTACCCATGTCTTTCATATCAAATACAGATCCAAGATCATCAATAACTTCTTGAATGAGTTGCTCATTAGAACCAGTAATTATTATATCGTCCACATATAAAAGTAACACAACTAGATCAGAATCTTTAGACTTTACGAACAAGCTAGGATCAGAATGAGAGGCCTTGAACCCTATAGCTGGGAGATATCCTGTAAACTTTGAGTTCCAAGCCCTTGGTGCTTGTTTTAAGCCATACAGTGACTTATGTAATTTACACACAAAATGAGGGTGTATAGGATCTTCAAATCCCTGTGGCTGCCTCATAAACACTTCCTCTTCCAACTCTCCATGCAAAAATGCATTTTTAACATCTAATTGGCGAAGACCCCAACCTTTCATAGCAACCATGCTCAAAATAATCCTGACAGTAGTATGCCTAACAACTGGACTGAATGTTTCAGTATAATCAAAACCTGTTTCCTGGCTAAACCCCTGTGCAACAAGCCTAGCCTTATACCTGGATACTTTGCCATCAGCATTCCGCTTGATCTTATAAATCCATTTACTGCCAACTATGTTGGTGTTTGGAGGTGGAGGAACTAAAACCCATGTTCCTTGCATCTGTAAAGCCTCAATTTCTTCAGCCATAGCCTTAATCCAATCAGGACTAGAGGAAGCAACCCTATCGCTATTTGGTTAATCCAACTCTGTGTGAAAACACGTACTAAAACACTGATAATCAGAGAAATCCTTTTTCTGAACAACACCAGACTTTGCTCGAGTTTGCATACTATGTGTATTAAGAGGAATAGACACAGTAGGAGAAGAAGGAGATGCAGCTATAGCTACGAGCTGTGAACCAGTATCAGCCCCAGAAGATGACCCAAAAGGAAGTGACACGACTTGAAGTTGAGAGGCTAAAGAATCTTCAAAATGATCAGAAGGTTGTAAAGCAAAATCAGAAGTGTGTAATTCGGAACTGGCATCCACAAGAGGCACAGTAGGATGGTGAGAAGTAGAAGAGGAAGAAGGTAGTGGTGGGTCTACAGGGAGAGGCAAACGAGATACTAGAAGAGGAATAGAGCTAGTAGGAGTGGATGCTGGAACAGATTGTGACTGAAACTTGGCACACTCTGGAAGTTTGAATGGATAAGTATGCTCATCATGAATGACATGTCTGGAGATTATACACCTGCCCCGCAACCGATCATAACATAAAACCCCCTTATAACCAACAACATAACCAACAAAAACACATTGTGTGGTCCTAGGTTGTAGTTTATGACTGTTATAAGGTTTGAGATAAGGATATACAGCAGTACCAAGGACTTTAAGATGCTTAATATCAGGCTCATGACGAAATAACCGATAATAAGGAGATTCATGCTCCAACACCACACTAGGCATACGATTAATCAAAAAAGCAGCATGAGCAGTAGCATGAAACCAAAACTGAGATGGTAAAGCAGCAGCAGTCATCAAAGTAATAGAAGTTTCCACCAAATGCCTATGTTTCCGCTCAGCAAGTCCATTTTGCTGAGGGGTATAAGGACAAGATAGCTTATGAACAATCCCTTTAGAGGCTAAAAACTCAGTGAATGCTCTGCTAACATACTCACCCCCACCATCACTCTGAAAGAACTTAATGGAAGCAGAAAAATGGTTGGACACCAAGGCACAGAAATGAACAAACTTGGCAAAAACTTCAGATTTATTATGTAAGGGATACAGCCATACAAAACCAGTGCATTCATCTATGAATGACACATAATACCTATGAATGACACATAATACCGATAACCATCCAAGGATTGACATGGGGATGGCCCCCAAACATCACTGTGAATTCTATGAAAAGCAACAGTAGACTTGCCATGAAAATGAGAAAACGGCAATTGATGCATCTTCCCACTCAAACAATGAGGACATATGAAAGACTGACTATCATCACAGACTGAAATGTGAGATCTATTCAACATTTGCTTAACTACAGTATTAGTAGGATGACCTAACCGAGCATGCCACAATGAAGATTTGACAAGTTGTCCAAGATAAGCTTTCGCCTCTGTCTTGTTATGCTGAAGTGCTAAAGAGCTGGGAAGACAATATAGGCCTCGATCACTCTGTCTTGTTAGAAGAACTTGCTTGCTGATTCTGTCCTGTATTGAGAAACCAAATTGATCAAAAGCAATGAGACAATTATTGTCCTTACACAATTGATGCACTGAAAGAAGATTGGCAGTTAGATGAGGAACATGAAAGACAGTAGGCAATTGAAGAGCAGTAGTAGCACATGAAATACTAGTAGACCCAACATGATCAATAACCAGACCTGCACCATTGCCTACTGTAACTCTGCCCTCATTAACATAAGGTGCAGCAGTGTCCAGCATGTGCATATCAGAGACCATATGATGACTAGCACCACTGTCAGCAATCCATAATGTATCTGGAGAAAACGAGGTCTGAGCTGTCATAGCCGCCAAAGTAGGAGGTGGTGCAGATCCTTGAAACACATAATTGGAACGTTGACAGCAGTCTAAGGCACCGTGACCCTTCTTGCCACAAATCTGACAAGAGATCACAGTAGTGGAGGAATTTGAAGAAGAATTCCTATAGTAGCAGTTTGGAGCAGTGTGTCCCCGCTTACTACAAATTTGACACTCAGGTACCACACCAGGCCTTGGAGTAGAATTAGAAGGAAACCTACCACCTTGAAAACCTCGATTATCAGAGTGCCCCATGGATGCACGACCACGACCAAAAGAAGGACCAAAAGAGGGTCGAAAACTCTGGTGTGTGCCCAAAAAAGCAAGGGGAGGAGTAGGAAGTAAACCAACACCTCCAGATAGGGCCGTGTCCTAAGAAACTCCAGGAGTAGAAGTAGTTGAGGTATGACGATGAACCATAGCATGAATTGGAGTCGGAGAAGACATAACACGTGCCTCAACACTCTGCTCAGTAGCAAGTAGTTGAGTACGAAAATCTTTTAACGAAATGGAATTGTCACGAGCCACAAGCACGGTCTTTATCATATCGTATTTAGCAGGAAGACCATTCAAGGCCGCAATCATGAGATCATCATCAGACACAGAGACTCCAGCAATGGAAAGCTAGTCGCAAACATGTTTAAGCCGAAGTAGAAATTTCTCAATCGTATCAGCACCTTTCTGAGCAGTATGAAGCTCTGTTTTGAGATGATTAAGACGAGCACGGGAGACGGTGGCATAGCGATCAGTAAGACTCAGCCAAGCCGCTCGAGCAGTCTTGCTCCCAATAACGTACTCAATCGCTTCATCAGACAAGGTCGCAATGAGTAGGCTAAGCAACGCCTTATCAGCCCTCAACCAATCACGATACGCAGCTGTAATAGTAGAAGTGACACCTTCCTCATCAACAATCGCAAACTTAGGAGGAGGAAATACCGTTCCATCGAAGTGACCAAACAGATCATAACCTTCCAGAACTGATTCAATCTGATAACGCCATTTGAGATAGTTTTCATCATTCAACTTGATAGTGAGCATGCCGAGAAGACCTTCAATCTTGAACGGAGAAGAAGTCGCCATGAAAGCTTAAGATATCACAGAAAAGGAACGAGAAGAAAACTGTGCAAGATCTAGAAATCGAAGAATTGGAAGATGAAATCGAGAAATCGAAGAATTGGAAGACGAAAACTGAAGAATCGGAAGATGAAATTGAAGAACCGAAAGATGAAAATTGAAGAATCGGAAGATGAAATCGAAGACTGAAAGATGAAATCGAAGAATTGGAAGACGAAATTGAAAATTTAGGGTTTATCAGGAACAAGAAAAGTTGCAGAATCGATGCGGAAGCAAGAAAAATCATATCAGGAACAAGAAAATTTGCAGAATCAATAAGAGATCGAAGTGGATAGTGAGCGGAAGCAAGAAAATTAGATCGAACCTAAGCTCTTGATACCATGATAACATTCATGAAACTGATGAGAAGAAGAAGAAAAAGAAAGGAAATTTCAGAGAGAATTGTATTCCTTGAATTGTTTTCTTAATCAGTTTCTACAGAGAGATTACATTATATACTTAGCCTTAGCTTTGCTTAGCTTCTAACACACACAGTAACACCTTAACTAACAGCACGTGACACCATAACTAATCTAGTGCTGACTCAGCTTAGCTCAGTCCAGTTGTTAGGCATACTACTGTCATGATTATTTTGAGCATGGCTGCTATGAAAGGTTGGGGTCTTCGCCAATTAGATGTTAAAAATGCATTTTTGCATGGAGAGTTGGAAGAGAAAGTGTTTATGAGACAGCCACAGGGATTTGAAGATCCTATACACCCTCATTTTGTGTGTAAATTACATAAGTCACTGTATGGCTTAAAACAAGCACCAAGGGCTTGGAACTCAAAGTTTACAGGATATCTCCCAGCTATAGGGTTCAAGGCCTCTCATTCTGATCCTAGCTTGTTCGTAAAGTCTAAAGATTCTGATCTAGTTGTGTTACTTTTATATGTGGACGATATAATAATTACTGGTTCTAATGAGCAACTCATTCAAGAAGTTATTGATGATCTTGGATCTGTATTTGATATGAAAGACATGGGTAAATTGACTTACTTTCTTGGTCTGCAAGTGACATATCCTACACCTGGTGCAATCTTTGTCAATCAAACCAAGTACGCAAAGGATCTATTGCACAAGTCTGGTATGACTACATGTAAACCTTGTCCAACACCGTGTAAGCCACATACTCAGGTGTTGTCTACTGATGGTGAACCTTTGCAGGATCCTACTCTATATAGAAGTATTGTTGGAGCTTTACAATATTTAACTTTTACCAGACCAGATATAGCATATTCAGTAAACACAGTCTGCCAGTACATGACCAAACCAACTGATGTTCATTTTCATATGGTGAAAAGGATATTGAGGTATATACAGGGTACTCTTACATATGGTATTCACTTTGGTCTTGGTCCTTGGCACTTGTCTGCATATAGTGATTCTGACTGGGCTGCAGACCCTTCTACCAGAAGATCTACCACATGCTGTATTGTTTTCCTTGGTGCAAATCCGGTTTCATGGCAGTCTAAAAGGCAAGGATCTGTGTCTCGCAGCTCCACTGAGGCAGAGTATCGAGCATTGGCTCATACTGCAGCAGATTTAGCATGGATTCGTCAAGTGCTTGCAGATTTACATCTATGTCTTCCTACACCTCCTATCATGTACTGTGACAATCTATCTGCATTGGCTCTTAGCTCCAATCCAGTGTTTCATTCACGTATCAAACATCTGGATACCGATTTTCACTTCGTGCGAGAAAGAGTGCAACGCAAAGATCTTGAAGTTCAGTATGTGCCAACAGAAGAACAGCTTGCAGATGTTTTTACAAAAGGATTGCACAGCCCCATATTTCTTAAGCATTGTACCAATCTCAGACTGAGGAACTCAGCTGAGCTTGAGGGAGGGTAATTGTATAACAGCTAAGTTGAGTCAGCACTAGATTAGTTATGGTGTCACGTGCTGTTAGTTAAGGTGTTACTGTGTGTGTTAGAAGCTAAGCAAAGCTAAGGCTAAGTATATAATGTAATCTCTCTGTAGAAACTGATTAAGAAAACAATTCAAGGAATACAATTCTCTCTGAAATTTCCTTTCTTTTTCTTCTTCTTCTCATCAGTTTCATGAATGTTATCAATGTTGAACTAGATGACTAGCAATACTAGTAGCTACATTATTCTGCTTCAACACTTTACCTAGCAACTTCTTGATATGTCAAATGACAAGATGACCTCAAACATATGTAAAGCAACATGATGTGGAGCTCCCGCCAATGATATATACTTCTTGCTTAATCAACATCAGTGTTCCATTCAATATTTAAATGACACACTTAGAGATCATAAATGATTTCCCTGGTGCTGAAGACGAAGCGAATATGTAAGAGATTGGTTAGGCGTTAAGACAGTGAGCCTATTCCCTTTACCGAAAAAAGTCTAGTGAACCGTCTACTTTTGGACCCAAATTTGATCAGATGGGTTTTTGAATAAATATCTCAAAAAAGTACGGCGACCCAAACTTGACAAAACCGGAGGCAAGACTCTGCTTTGCTTCCGCTGGAGGGAAACTCACCGTTAAAAGTGTTAATGCTTTTCACATTCAAGGCGTTCCCAATTGGTTCGTTCCCGATTGGTAGCTACGTCGATGGAACAAGAAGAAGCAGACCCAGCAGCAAAATCACGTGCACAACGGTACCGTATCACTGCTTAAACACTGCATTGCTCAGAAGCAACAAGTTCTGTATTTCATAGAAGCACTGAGTTTGCATGCACTCATTTTCTAAGCAACTTCACGGGCTTCATAAAACCCCACTCTCCTATTATTCTCATCTAATAGATCACTGTTTGTCACTAAAGTCTTTAAATTTCGCCAAAGTTATACATGCCCAATTGATAAAAGTGGGGTTTAACAGCCATACCTTTCTGGGTAACCGTTGTCTCGATGTTTACTTTCGGTTTAGTAACACCCTGTACGATGCATTGAAAGTGTTTGATGAGATTACCGATAAGAATATTGTGTCTTGGAACATTTGCTTGAAAGGCTTCTGTCGATTTGGTGAGCTTCAAAGGGCACACAGAATGTTCGCTGAAATGCCTGTTAGAGATGTAGTTAGTTGGAACTCGATGATTTCAGGTTGTGTTTCAGGTGGGTTTTTTGATAATGCTTTCTGCCTTTTCTCAAAAATGCAAATCGCGGGTATGAGACCAAGTGAGTACACATTCTCAATTGTAATGTCGCTTGTGACGTGTTCTTGTCATGGTAAGCAAATTCATGGTGGTATGATTAGGAATGGTATGAATTTATCAAATTTGATACTCGGGAATTCTTTGATTGACATGTATGGAAAGCTCGGATGTGTGGATTATGCTTTTGGTGTGTTTTTCACTATGGAGGATGTGGATATTATCTCATGGAATTCTTTGATATCGGCTTGTAATAGATCAGGGTATGCAGAGCTGGCACTAGATCAGTTCTTTCAGATGAGAAGCACCAAGCATTCACCTGATGAGTATACAATATCATCTGTTATCAATGTTTGTTGTAACTTTCCTAATTTGGAGAAGGGTAAGCAAATATTTGCTTTCTGCTTGAAGGTGGGATTCTTATCTAACAGCATTGTATCAAGTGCTGCTATTGATCTGTTCTCCAAGTGCAACAGATTGGAGGATGCAATCCGGCTCTTTGAAGAACTAGATTGGTGGGATTCAGCTGTTTGCAATTCCATGATTTCAAGCTATGCACGGCATGACTGTGTGGAGGATGCTGTGCGACTTTTTGCGTTGACCTTGAGGGAGAACCTGAGGCCAACCGAGTTTACACTTAGCAGTTTGCTTAATTCTGCGTCCATTTTTCTTCCAGCAGAGTTGGGTAGCCAGATCCATTCTTTGGTTGTTAAGTTAGGTTTCGAGTCAGATCCAATTGTTGCTAGTTCACTTATTGATTTTTACAGTAAAGTTGGATTAATAAATTATGCCATGAAAATCTTTGCAAATGTGGGTGTGAAAGATTTGACATCTTGGAACACGATGATTATGGGCATGGCTCACAATGGTAAAGTATTTGAGACCCTGAACATTTTCGAGGAATTGATTAGTGAAGGCATTGCACCGGATAAATTAACACTAGCCGGAGTTTTATTTGCTTGCAACCTGGGGGGTTTAGTTGATGAGGGAATGACAATGTTTTTATCCATGGAGAAGGAATATGGAATCGTACCTCAGGACGAGCACTATATGTCCATAGTGGATTTGTTGAGTAGTACTGGTAAACTCAAAGAAGCAATAGATATAGTAGCAGAAATGCCTTATGAACCTAGTTCCATGATATGGGAATCGATTCTTCGCTCTTGTGTGATTCATGGTGACTTTAAACTCACTGAAACAGTTGCACAGAGGATGATGCAGTTGGAAGCACAGTCATCTCTACCTTATTTAGTGCTCGCTCGAGCATATGAAATGCGAGGAAGATGGGAAAGTATGATTCGAGTCAGGAAAGCCATGAAACTTAAAGGTGTGAGGAATGTGATCGGATGTAGTAAAATTGGGATACAGAACCATGTATATACTTTTAAGGCAGACCAATTACAGCCTCACAGAGGTCAGGACATTTATTTGATATTGAGATTACTGTGTTGGGAAATGGAAGCTGTAGATTATACTGACAATCTAACAAAGTAGTGCTAAGAGGAGAAGAATGAAGAAAAGCAGCAGAGTAAGAGTTCATCTTGTTCCTGTTATTTTATATAGTTAACGAATATAGTTTTTCCAATCTCATTTAACCATAGTTATATAAATTGTTTTGGAATACCAAATTTGTACTGCTAGAGTTGTGCTGATATGTTACTAAACCAATATGCTAACGAAATGTCCGGTTCTCAGATGTAATTGTTTTTGCAGTGAAAGTGGCCTGACTAGTGAGTAACGAAATTCTTGTACCATGCTGTAGTTCTGTTAGTGTTGCTTGTATCATGTTTTCCATTTGAAAACAAGAAGTTTTACAGTTACAGATAGATGCAATAACTGTGGATATAAATTCTAACAAATGGAAAAGGTTTGGGCACACCGTGCATCTTCCATGATGCTGCAATTTTCTGATTAATCACTGCAGTATATGGGTCCCAGAGCCCAAAGCTGCCCATTTGGAATAGAGAAATTCTTAGGTTTATAACCTCTTTTTTTAGCTGGTCATTGACCTAAGTGTTTGCCTTTGATGAAGGCTTCAGGCGCAGCCGCAATAGGAGCAAAATATTAACATGTCTATAACTAAAGCAGCAGAACTTTGAAGATTCTGCAAAAGAGATATGATGTGGAGTAGAAAGGACCATCAAAGTATCAAACCATTTTGATGCTCCAATGTCCACTCGGGCACATCGATGAAATTGGAACCATACAGAAAACAAAAATAAGCAAGATCCTAGATTCCCATGGAATCCATATGGATCCTTTCGCATCATTCACATTTTATCCTGAGGAATATGGATTCGTACAGTTTGTGCACTGTTTATGAAACCTTCTAGAAAAAATCAGCATGATCCTAAGAACTGTTTAAACTTTGTTTTTTTTAATTAATTAAATAAGCAAAACAAGTTATCCATAATGGATCATACCAATAAACAAAGAGGAGTTAATTAAAACAAAATTAACCAACTAGCCTACGGTTTCAAATTCGACTCACTTGAATCACACAGACGATATATATTTGCGATGGGTGAAAAAAAAATTAAAACTATGTAGTTTTAAATTTATACATTAACATTATACCAACAATAAAAATCCAATGTTTTTGACAGGAGGACATGACTGGGTCAGAAATCAAAATTTAAAGATTTCTCCCAATGCTTGATGGAATCATTGATTTAGCCGACACAGCGCTAGCTGTTAGAAAGCATAAGCCAACATAATGCCCAAGTTCCTTGCTTTCATCTGATTGGCCCTATTGAAGACAGCAGTTTCGCGCCATTTTTTGGTATAATCAGAGAATATCCATGGAATTTATTCCCGGGCATCAGGCATCTACTCTCCAATGCAATAGCACAGAGAAGCTTTGAAAGAAAAAAAAATTGAAAGAAATTTTTTCAGGACTCTGAACAACACTTGCCATTGGCCAAGAAATCATAATCTAAAAATGGGTTTAATATCTTTCTTCAAGTTTAAATTTTTAACCCTTTTGAAATATCATCTTTTAAATAGCATTTTCACCTCCAAAATATTAAAAACAAGCTTCAGATTCCAGACCTTGTTGTGGTATATTGTAAACAGTGTCCATGGCGAGCCCAATGACGCCGTCCCATGTTGTTATTGCCTATGATGCGACCAGGGACAGGGGTGAGCCGGAGCTTAAGCTCACCGTCGATAGTCTTCGAATGAGGGGTGACATTTTACATTCAGGAGATACCATCATTTTGCTGGGCGTCTTGCACAGGGTGGTTCACCCCTGTAAGTGTTTGATGAATTGTCTCCATGAACTAGAGTTGTTCTTAATTGGTTTTAAATGTCTAAATTTGTTATGACATTAATATGAGCAAGAAATTCTAAAAGTAAGTGTGCTTGTTGCTGATATTTAGTCTCTTTGCTTTTTTTGCCTTTGTTGGAACAGTGGGATTTCATTCAAAACCATCCCCAGAATTTTTTGGAACAAGCATTCGTGCAGTGGAGGAAGAAGTTACAAAGAAAGTTGATGTGTATGTTAACATGCTTCTTCAAAGTGCCGAAAAGTGTGAAGATGAAGGGGTAATATATTCTCTGAGGTTAAGAATTTCTATTTTAACTGTTTTATGAACTTGTGCTTTCATTATGTTCCTAGATTGGTGGAGTGGTTAACTCTCTCTCAACCAGATGTGTTTAGATCTTTGGCATAGTTTCTTTCCAAAATTGCAAAAAGTTATTTTCATTTTACCTTCTTCATGCTAGAAAATCTTGCAATACGTAAATACGACGACATACCTAACCTAAGAATTTGAGCTAAATGTTGTATCAGAATCTGAAAGGTCGGGCTACCTTAGTAGACATATTCTATTACTTTGCAACATTATAATCAACGTAGGGACTGTAAGGTGTCCATTTTTTTTTGGTCACTTTCTGACTTTACCAAAAAAAGAGAGATAAAGAGAAACTGAATGGTGCTGCTCGAATACTGCTTTTGTTTTTGTGATTATGCAGAGTTTCCACTTTGCCACTGTCCTAAATATATTGCTATATTGTTCACCACACTAGTTTCCTTGATATATTCAGGTCAGCGTTGAAGTCAAAGTTACTGCTGGTTTTCCCATTAAACAGGTTATTTTGCAAGAGATTATGGCCTGCAATGCAGCTTGGGTTGTGCTTGATAGGTAGTCCCTTTTTCTCTATTTGCTTAAGAAAACCATTCCTTCAGAATTCAATTCCTTTCACCCATAAATTTGATTCTCTGCCCTTTAGATTATTAAGGGAATGGTTATTTAAAAAATTAAATTCGAAGACGAGACTAATTTATGATGGATCTTTCAAGTTTAGATCTCTTATCCTGTACTGCAAATGGAAACGGGTTCCGTGTTGTTATAGTCCTGTCATTTTTCCGTGCAATGAAGATCTCTAGAATATGGCCCTGTATATAAATGTCGTCATGCTCTGGCTTTCTGGTACATGGTTGAGAAAGTACTCCAATTTAGTGTTGATGGTCATTGTGCAATATGAATGGGTACTTTCAGATTTTCTGTCAAAGATTAATTGCCTATTAAACTAAGAATCCACTGAGGTGATATTTTTGTTGAATCGAGTAAATAATTGTCGTCCTTGTTGTCAACTCAAAAGTTAAAACTTCAATTGGATCAAAACTGCTCGTTTTGGAGAAGTTTTCTCCCACATTTTTATCTTTTAAATATCCTAAACTTCTTTGGTGCGTAACCTCAGACTCCTTACTTCGTTGCATGTTTCCATCAATAGTCTTCATGACGAATGATATTTATGGATTCTTTAGTCATTAAAGTATATCATGTTTGTACTTTGTTATTTTCTACATATACCTTCCCAGCTTATATTGCCATAATATATATATACACACATATATCTGGAGGACTGAAAACAAATAACAATTCCAATTTGTCAAAGAAAGCCTCCCATTTGTCTTTGTACCATCCAACTTTCGATTTGTTTCTATATCCCCTGTGTGTGTTTATGAGCATGCCTCTGTTAAATTCTCTTTCTGTTTCGAATTAGCTTAAAAAATAACCTGCAAAGTTTAACAGGCACCTTAGACGGGATTTGAGGTTCTACCTTAAGCAGATACCGTGCAAGGTTGCAATAATTCAAGATAGCTTGGCTGTGGAAGTTATGAGACCTCATACAACAGATGATACTGATACTATAGAACACAAATTGTTTTATTCATTATCCAAGCCTGTTCCGAATCCAGGTAATGGAAACAGTGAGCACTCATCCATCGCTTGCAGAAGCTACTCTGTATCCTTTGGTGCACTGGAAAGCTCTGATATGCTTAATACCAACTTGATGACTTCATCTACATTTAAGCTACGAGACTATAGTCCTTTGTTGGATCTAGCGTCTTCCTCTAAGCAAGAAAATTCAGGTCAGAAGCTTGTCATAGTCCTTTATGCATATTATAATGCTTTACAAACTCAAGACATATATTGTCCTTTCTGCTATTAGTTTTTCGTCTCAGCTGCAATATCAATGCATTATGCATAGAATCTGAGCCAGCTTTCCTAGAACTTTACTTAGTGAGTTTCACCATAAGACACAAACCTCCAAAATATCAAATTATCAATTCATATCCTTTTTTTGGCTTCTTTGGATATTAAGTTATAAGTATCTCCAAACTGGAGAACAAAGTTCGTAGGTAGCTTATCAAATAAGTTTTCCTTTAACTTCTCCCTTCTTTTAAATTTACACGTTTTATGAGTTTCCCATCAAAACGGTCAAGAATGATTCCATGTTCCACATGAAGAAAAATAAAATTAGTATTTCATCACTTCTATGACATGGATGCAAATGGTTTCTAGATGGACTCTCTAACCACCTACCATTCAGTTTCAAATCACAAGAAGGTGCTGTGGTGGAATTTTTGCATAATCCACCAGAAGGATGCAAGAAGATATGGCCATGATTCTATTGTAACAAACAAGTGCTGAATGCCTTACATGTTTATCAGAGCTTAAAATAACTCGTTGCATTAAGGTGTTTTCAAGGGAAGATATGATTTTAGCGATGACCAGGGTTATAGATCAATCCAAAAAAATTTGGTACCTTGGCTTCAAATAATGTGTGTGTGTTTGTGTGTATTATTATATGGACTAATATTTTCTGTCTTCCAGGCGCAAAAACCAAAGGAGACAATAAACACTCCATTGTTCCCCAAATCAACCAGAAACAAAATAAAAATGTCTTCCAACACCGATCTTCGGAGGCCCCAATTCTTTGTTCCATCTGCGGAACAAGGACTGAAATGTATATCAAAGATTCTATGACATTCAGCTACTCAGAGATACAGCTAGCAACAAATGATTTTTCAAAGGAAAACTTATTGGGAGAAGGTGGATACGGTCATGTGTATAAAGGTGAGCTCAAGGACGGACAGCAGATTGCAGCAAAGGTGCGGAAAGAAGCAAGTCAACAAGGCTTTACAGAATTTCACTCTGAGGTCTATGTCTTAAGTTTTGCACGCCACAAGAACATAGTCATGCTGTTGGGCTATTGTTGCAAGGAGAATCTAAATATCTTGGTTTATGAATATATTTGCAACAACTCTCTTGAGTGGCACTTATTTGGTAAACAACTGTTAAATCTTTTTTCCCAGTACACTTTTTTTTCCGTCATTGTTAGTTCTAATGCTGATACCATATAAACATGATTAGTGGATCTTCTTTTGTTAATTCTCTGCGGTTATTTTCTTAGATGATAACGCAGCAGTCCTCGAATGGCACCAAAGGCATGCTATCGCCATTGGAACTGCAAAAGGATTGCGTTTCCTGCATGAAGAATGTCGTGGAGGTCCTATAATTCATCGAGACATGCGACCAAGCAATATACTTCTTACACACGATTATGTTCCCATGGTAAATTAATACACAATACTCTTTATGTTTGTCTTTTTATGAGGCCCTTCAAGGAAATGCATAATACTATTTTCTGTTTCAATAAATGATTAATTATTATACTTGAGATTTGGTTGGTGGCGTTAGTTATGCTGATAATTCAGAAATCCTTTGGTAGATTTGTGACAAAATCTAGAGCCACCTGCGAGTAGGACTCGTAGGAATCATTTTGTAAATCTTTCTATCTGCGAATAGTCCTATGCTAATGAGCGGCATGAAACATCTCTTCTCTTCCAATTCTTGACAAGTCTACTTGAGGGAGGATTGATGCATAGAAAAACAGGGGTGGCCCCCTATTTTTGTTTTCCTTGCATGGCTAGGCCTTATTTTGTTTTCCTTCCTCTATTAGGAATTAGTTACGTAGACCCAAATTAGACTACAAGGTTCTAACATTGCGCTCCTTCATTGTTAAATTTCATTTAGAGCTTATTTTGTTTTACACATCATGACTATGTTGTAACTGTGAATTGTGCCCTTTCTAACTCTCAGCTCTGAGTGCCCATTTCCCGATCTTCACCATAACATTTCAATGCAACAATTGATTTGTCAGCATCTAGTAATTTCATTTTATTTTACAACGAAGGATAACCCTGTTTTTCTTTCCTTTTATGCCTTTTGGGCTTCTCCCTTTGGTTGGTTTGGAGTTCAAGCTTTCTTTTTTCTTTGAAAGTTAAAAGGTTTTGGTTGCAAGCTCTGAGTAGTTCCTACAAAAGAAACTGAAGAAAATAAAAACTATTGAAGCTAACGGAATGACTTTCTACACTTAGTTAGGTGATTTTGGCCTAGCCAAATGGAAGATCAGTGATGATCCTGTGCAGACAAGGATACTTGGCACATTAGGGTGAGGACTACTGTAAACTTTTTTCTACATTTGAGTATCACATTCCAGAAAATTGCTCTTGGTAATTTTAAATAAACAAGCGCAAGTAAGCCTCTTGTCCTTGTAGCTACCTTGCTCCAGAGTATGCAGAGAATGGTATTGTTTCTGTACGGACAGATGTATATTCATTTGGCATGGTTCTGTTACAACTAATATCCGGACACAAGATTATTGATTCAAAACGGAAAGAAAAAGACGAATCCCTACGGCAGTGGGTATGTTGGGCTTCAAGATGTGATTTTTTTTATCTTATATTTTCTACTCGCTGGCAAAAAAAGATAGAAGTGCTAATTCTCTGTTCCAATCTGAATAATCTTTGTCTGTTATATGGAAATCGTAGGCAGAACCAATAATCCAGAGGCTAGCACTACATGAACTCATTGATCGTCGTATTGGAGATTCATATGACACATATGAAGTGTACCTTATGGCTAAAGCCGCATACTTATGTGTGCAAAGAAGCCCTGAAATGCGTCCATCAATGGGAGAGGTAATTAAATTTTATCTTTTGGATTTTTATTGCATTGTGCCAACTAAGAAGTTGGAGGAAGATTAACTGAGTTCGCAAGCTTCTCAATTTTGGATGTCCACGCATGCCTTTGTTTAGGCTATCATGCACATTAGGGGCTGATATATATACTCTAACCTAGTATAACAGCAATGTGATTCACATGTGAGGGCCATCACTTGAAATTCTTTGTGGTGAATGTAGTTAGAAATACCAATGCCTAAATGGAGACCCTTGTTTCATCAAAATTTTCTGCCTCTATCCTGCATTTATATATAAATGAACGGTTTTTCACTGCAGGTTGTCCGCATTCTTGAAGGCGAAAATGACCATTTCCACCACCTAGGAGAGCACTTTGTACCTCATTATACAAAGTGAAGGACACAACGACACAGTTTATTTTCTTTCGCAGATGGTATTGCTTTTTCTATTTTTCTATGTACTGTTTACAGCTTCTCATGTACTTTTTGATTCCTGTAAATATACGTTGTAGTCATGGAAGTTTGAAATATGACACTGAACAAATGCCTATGTAAAATTGAACTAATGCTTCACTTTGGTTCTGTCCCCCAGTTTTCCGTACCATTTTGAAGGGAAATGCGACCATTTCTACATCCTAGGATAGCAAATCTATCCGGAAGAAGACAATAAGACAATGGCACACCTTGCTTTCATTTGACAGCTGATGGTTTTGTTTTTTCAGTTTTCCGTGGAAATGGTTGTAGCTTCTCATGTGGTTTTGTCATTCTCCTCTTAAGGGCCAAGTGGTTTTGATTTTTTTTTCTTTCTTGGTTTTGGACAAAGGAGGCATTGTTTATAAGGCTTTGAAAATGTGAACAAATAGTAAAGTATGGCTTCGACAAATAATAAGTTCGTCTTTCTGATGCCTTATCTAAGAATATGATCCTTTTCATCTAAATAATGGCCATGCTGACATCGGTATACTTTCTTCCAAATTTTATCGCAATGTAATATCTAAATTATTATATCCAAGATTGTG
Source organism: Prunus avium (assembly GCF_965620075.1). Lineage (NCBI taxonomy): Eukaryota > Viridiplantae > Streptophyta > Magnoliopsida > Rosales > Rosaceae > Prunus > Prunus avium. Next base: position 1,449,887 of record NC_142291.1, read on the forward strand.
TTCTTGTTGCCTTGTAAATCTTAGATATTATTTGTGTTCTTTGTCATTTTACAGTAGCCTCGTTGATCAATTTTTTGCATTTAACACAATCTTCAAAAGTTTGATTAGTTTTAGTAGCTAGAGAACAATTACATATTAAGATGGAGCATTAGCAACGAACTTGTAGCTCAAGTGGTTAAGAGTATTTACTCTTGCACCCAAGGTCCTAAGTGCAATTCCTCCCTCCCTCTCTCCCTCCCTCAACATTGCTTGTATAAAAAAATAAAAAATAAATAAAATTTGTGGCATTACGGTGATCATGGAAAAAGATATGCATTTTTTTCCCCCATCTTTTGGCTAATCACCAAAGCTACAAGGATAAGACTCCGGGGCAAAGTTTAAAATATCGATGATATCAGAAATATCGGTAGTCCAAAAACACGGAAATTTCAATGGAAATATCGGGATATTATCGATATCGATAAAAATTGAATAAAAACCACGGAAATTGTAAGAAAAACTTAGAAGTTTTTATTGAAACTTTGGAGAATGTTTATTTAGTCAATTATCTATTAGTTTATCACAAAAAATTAGAAGGAAATGCATTGCACGATGAATTTAACTTATTTAAGTTGATTATACAGTGAGCTGACAAACACTGTGAGTGTAGAAAATATGTAGTAATTAATGAAAAAAGATTAAAAACACCATAATCATTTATATACAATGATTTACTACAATATTTTACACTTTATACATTGCATGGTAAGATACATGAGTGACTTAATACCTCATAGAGTTCCAATGAGGTTCAAATTTTTCACTATCTTCATTATCTCTATGTGTAGAGTAAGTGTATTGTGAAGAGTAGTCATCAAATGATAAATCCCCAAAATAATTTTGCATGTAATTGTTAACATGCCACCCATATGGATCCAAGATTGGTTGACGTTATAAATAAGCAAAATCATTTGAAGATTGAGTCTCGGATTCTTTCCATGAGCCACTCGATTCCATCCCAAAAGGTCAAAGATTCATTCTCATGTGAAAATTTGATTCTGGCAAAAAGAATTCAAAACAAAACAATATAAATATAAATATTTTAGCATACTATCACAAAAACATAAGTGATATGGTGGTTAAGGTATTGGAGGAGTAAAATGGGATGGGTTCAAATCCCCTTTGTTTTTTTTTTCTCCCTTCTTTTTCCCTTTTTTTTTTCTTCTTTTTCCTTTTTTTTTTCCTTTACATCGATATTTTCGATATTTTAGCTTTATTACACCGATATTTTGACAAAATATTGTTGAAGTGTGAGCGAAATTATCGACATCGATATTTTCCGATATTATTGTCAATATTGTCGATATTTATACGATATGTTCATGGATATATTCCGAAATATCCGTGATTCGAAAAAACTTCGTCGATATTATCAATATTTCAGACTATGCTTCGGGGTTACCATTATATCAATTGATGATAATGAAATGAAGATTGTAGATATCATATCACCATAGTTGCATGCCATGCCACCAAATTTGGAGAATGTGTTGTCGTTTCAAATGGACAACATGCATGGATATGGATGGATGGTGATGTCAGTAAGAGTATTAATGACATGTCCTGTGCTGCGATTGATTTCTAGGTGGACCTCTTCCTCTCCATGGGAAGATTGTCTTCGAAGGTTCATGGCATCATTGATCCTTTCGGATCGACCAGTAATAGTTGTCTAGTTTGGACCAAGCAATAGTCTTCACCACAAACTTTTTGTCGGGAGGTGGAATATATCATTAGGGTTTTGTCACGAGTGTACGTACGGATAATCGTTTGGCGTGTGCCACGAGTGTAGAAGAGGGCCAACTCGAACCCAACGGGTCAAAGTCATTTCGACTAGATAGTTTATCAGGTAGTGCTTGGGCCAACGGCCCGTCTTGTTTGAGCCCAATGTGGACCAACCAGCCAAAGCCAGCTCGTTTTCTATTTAAAAATGTCATTTGTAAGGCTTTCTCCAACCCATTTGGGGCTAAACCCAAATTTTCCCCTTCCAAAAAGTAGCTATTTAGGTTTTGCTCGGACTCAAATCGTTTTTTCTCCCAACCCTCCGGACTCAAATTTTCAGTCCGCAACTTTATTAAATTGTTTCAGAATGGTTTAAGTCTATTTTTTTTATGGATAACTTTTCTTCATTTAATCTTTTTAAATAACTTCATAATTTAATTTTTTGAACAATTTGACCTGAAAAAAATTGAAATTCCACAAATATAATGTTTTTGGTAGATTATTTGAGAAATGAGTGGGTATTTATAGAGTTTGGGGTGAGTTTTGGGGTTGGATCTGATTTAGATTAAGTTAAAATATTATTTTGATTATTTGATTTAAATTTCAGCCGTTAGATCTTTTTTTTTTACCGTTAAAATAGTTTAGATTTAATATATATTGTTGATTTAAGTTAATATTAGAATATATAAAAAAAATAAACAAATAACATCACTACAAGCCAACACTTGGCAGGGCAGAATCTTCAATAACCAGCACATGGGCTGTTGGCAAGCCCCAACGATGAAAGCTTGCACATGGGCTGCTAACGAAGCAGGTGGGCTCCACTAATTTCTTTTAGGTCCAAGCAATACTTGGCCCCTTTATTTTAGGTCTTCCCAAATTTTGGCCCCTTTATTTTCTTGGGTTGGGAGAGATTTTGAGTAATAATTTGGGATTTTTTGGGTTTTGCCTCATGAATTGGAGATGGCCTAAGTATTTATTAGTGACCATCAATTGAATGAACCCATGTCAGCACCTAATTAAGCGAGGGGATGATGTATAGCTTATGTAGCATTATTCCAGCAAGCCATGTCAGCACCTTATTCATAGCAATCTAGTCAGCCATATTAGTTAGTCTAGTTACTGAGTATATGTTAAGAGTTTGTCATAGGTGGTTAGGTTTAGTTAAGTCTGTTTTAGTCAGTGTTTGATAAAAAGGAAAATCACATATTTGGTTTATGTGTGCACGTTGTATAATCCATTGATAATAAGATCTTGAGTGTTTCCGCACGATAAACTCATATATAATATTTACAAAAGAATATATAATTAAAAAAAATTGAGTAAAATCGGATTATTATCAGACTAAATCAACTATTCATAGCTCAGTGGTACGAGCATTTGCCTGTAGTTCAATGGTCTCAGGTTTAAACTCCAATGACACCCCTTTAATTTAGTACATGTAGGTTTAATTTATTTACCGGAAAACATCATACATCACCCGTTGGAAAACAACAAAATATCTTGGGGGAGAGATACTTTAAGTTGCGCCCACATTGCAGATTCCATGCATCATGTTTTGTGTCAAACATATCAAATTGACAATGGTGTGGGGGCAATCATTCAAGATCTAAGCAACTATCCAAAGACAGATTTTAACATCATTGTCTTCAATAGTCAACTCAAATGGCCTCTAGGCTTTATGCACTCAAATTTCAATGCTCATTTTATGGCATGGTCTGAAATTAGCATAAATCCCAACTGGGCACTAGTTGACTTAAAATTGAGTAAAAAAACACTAATAAAAAAAGTAGTGGATTCAAAAGCACCCAAAAAATGGGGAGCAAGAAAAAGGAACTAGCACTTTAGAAGGTGAGAAACAATATGATTAAAGGCGCACTTCAAATTAAAAGAAAAAGAAAGTTAAGGTTGATTCTAACCAAACCCAACCAAAGATGATGGATCTTCTAGGAATAATCTATATGCTTCATTAATTTATATATATTAACGTGAAATTGTGTTCACGAGGCAGAGTCTCACTTGTTGTTATGCTTCCAACAATAATAGAAGGGTAATGATTTCCCCACTCCCTTTTTATCCATTTATACTAAAAAGGAGTGTAAGTGAATAAAATTTGAGTGGGGAAATCACCACTCTAATAGAAAAATATTTTTTGATGACACAGTTTTAATGACATTTCTAAAATACCCGACATTAAATTAAGTTATCTACAACACAATTTAAAAGTAGGGGCTGAGAGATCAAAAAGAATCGGAGGGAGTGGGACCAATGTTGAAGGGGGTTGGGACAAATGCTGAAGGGGGTTATGCTCACATAAATCGTCGCTTCAAATTTAAAGCTTTAGATTTTTTTTTCATCGAAAAGGAACTTCATTAAACAAAAAAGCCCAAAGGCAAGAGAACAAGGCAGCATAAACGAAAGCCAACATAAACAGGCTAAGCAAAAAATTTGCAAGCCAAAATTACAAATAAAATATTCTGCCCCCCAAGACAGGCACAGACTCACGTAGGAGCAGGGAGGCTATCCCTAGAAAGAATCAAAACCAAGGAGGGTGGGGGTGTATTAACCTAGTTGCAAAGGCACAACCTTTTTTTGGCAAGCTTAGCAGCACCAGTAGCGGCACCGTTAGCTTCGTGACGAATCCAATTCCAAGAACAGTTGCGGAACAAATTCTGAAATCGTCTGAGATTGTCCAGGAAAGGATAAATCCTCCAATCTCCTAAAGAACCACTTTTATTTGCACAAGAGAAAAGTTCAAGGCAATCCGTCTCAACAACATTTGGTAGATTCAAAGAGAGGGTAAGAGAAAGCCTAGTCACTGCCGCGAAAGCCTCACATTCAACCGGAGAAGACATGATGCGATTATTAGTAGTAGTGGTAATAAAGAAACCATTATATTCAAGGACCACAACCCCGACTCCTATAGCCAAAGAACCAGAAGACCATGCCCTATTAATGTTGATCTTATGAAATAGAGGAGGAGGCGTGATCATCTATGGCTAACCCTTGAGGTTGCAACTAGGGTTTACGAGGCCCTCGAGGTGGGATTGCCCCTCCATAGATGAAGGAAGTTGAGGTTCCACCCCAAAACCAATTGGCTATGGGGGGGAGTAGCCCAACTCCTTATAAACCTAGGCTAGGTCCCTTAACATTTCAATGTGGGACAAACACTCTCAACAACAGATGATTCACTTGACTTCGAAATCTGAATAACATCAATTTCATTCCCACTTGGAACATCATTTGGACCATCGTCCATAAATTCAATTATGATTGCTTAAATCAAGCTCATTAGGTAAAGAGTTTACCTTATGCACTATAATCTCCTGGGCCCTAGCCCGTTGCCCATGACTTTGGCCTCGTCAACCCTGACCACAACCTCTCGACCAGCCACCGCCCACCTTAGAAGGAACCGATTGAAAACTATGACCCCCATCACTAATCTCGATTTGATGATCAATTATCTGGGTCTCCCTAGTTGTCAAGTCGTCTTTATATGGATCAGCGTAAGCTCTTCTCTTGGTCGATTTAGCTGGTTGGGGAGGCTGAGAGAAATTGAATAGATCTAAAGATGGGGGTAATGTTTGCGTTGGGGCATCTATAGATGAATGTACCTCACATGGGAGGATAAAGGCAAACTCTCCTCAGGGGGGGGGGGGGGGGTCTTCAATGATTGGCTCAATACGCAGGATGAATAAGGAAGCTAAATTGGGCTGAGGAGGGCAGGTCGTCCTAGGTAAGGAAATAATCATGGAAGTCTATTGGGCTTTAATAATCTAATTGAGGGCGGATGAGGGACCATGTGAGTCCTCAAAAAGGCACTTGTTTTGATGGGCCTAGCCCGAGTTAGGGTTCTAACCTTTGTAAGTAAGCACTAAGACCACTGCCTGGTTATAAGCGCCATTGTGTGGAAAATTGGTAGGCAAAGACCTCTCCCTCAATATGGCAGATGTGTTAAAGGGACACTCAGTAGCGAATCGAATTATTTCATAGTAGGTAGAAGCAGTAGGCTAAGTATCAGCTATAGGTTGGGATGTTTACCCATCATATACAAACGTTGTATTGTTAGACGTCGTTTGAAAGTGAGACCTCATTCGTACAGTAACCTTGGCCCCCAAACTGAGATAAACACGTCTTGTCGGAGGGTGACAACGACTCGCACGGTGATCCCTATTCGCCACCTTTAGCAAGGTTGGGCTCAGCGTCTGATGCTTCATCCATGGGCCAAACCAAGGGTTTTCAAACAACTCTGAACCAGATGAAGGAGCTTCCCTACAAGCGTCCTCACAATGGCCAAACATACCACGAATATAACAAATTTCGCCCATACCTTCATACACATATTCCACTCGAATGGACTGGTGATCCTACCTAAGGAGCCAGAATCCTGTCGAAAGAGGTTTTCCAGGGTCAATAAGCACCTTAACACGTAGGAAGCCTCACATAATTGCCTTGGACGCAACTAGGTCTTCCACATAAATAACCGCCACCATCTCCGCACCAACCAATCTGGCATTACTTGCATTCATTTTTTCCATGGTGAAACTAGATATTTGGACCCAATATTGGACCATGTGTTCCAACACTTTGTCAAGAGTCAGCTCCAGTGGCCAAGCCACCATATTGAAACAAAAATTCATGATGTTCCAAGGGTCGTCATCCAAAATCTTGTTAGCTACAACCCTAGAAGAGGTAATAGTGAATATATTCCTCTTGTAGTGGGAAATCATAACTCCTCCTAACCTACTCCACGTTGAACGTAAGGCTTCTTTAACGCCCCCAATCTTAGGAAAGACATTCGTAACAGGTGCACCAACAAGAATAAACTTCCCCATTAACATCCTTCAAGCCCAAAGTGTTTTTCAACCTTGAGGCGAGAGAGTTTGCACAAAATTGAGGATTCGACATAAGGAGGACCATCACACTAATCAACTAGAAAAGCTTGAGCAAGTTAAGTAGTACAAGGTAGGGCTGGAAATGAGGATATGGGAGAGAAGGGCCAAACTACTATGTTGTGAGAACTTCACACCTTCTGAACGCAACACAGGAAAGCCACCAAAATAAAGTATCATAAAGGTAGAGCCAAGAGAAATCTACCATGTGGGTAAAATAAGAGCCATCAACGGGGCAAGACACGTTACTGTCCAAGGAAAATAAGGACATATTAACCAGATGGAGCGTCAAAAGGTCACTTCGCCGAGAGGCATGTTGTGAACTTCTCCTATTCTTGTAACTATTTTTAGTAGTTTACAACTATTGTTTATGTTCTCCATTTGATTAACGTCTAGCTATAACATATCACAGACTACCAACGTGCTCTCATTCATCTGACATTGTATATGGAATCAGACGAGCCTGTCCGAAGGTGGCTCCCAATCACCGGACAAGAGCACCCTCTGATTCCTCCAAAACTTCTGAGAAGTAGGGACAACCCTAACAAAGTGCCCCCTCTCGGAAGCCCAAAGACAATTGGCCTGGACCCAACCTCCATGACTGGCACCCTTTGACTGGGTGACACTGTAAAGGTAGGAGAACTGCTCGTACGTCGGCTCCCCCTACTTGGCAAGACCGAACACGACGACTATCCTCATCAACGCAACCCAGAAGTTTGGATTATACTCGCTCGGAGTATAGCCCAGATGTGCCAAGATCCTCTAAACAAGAGGTTGCAGAGGTAGCCGAACCCCGAGTTTCAGGATGTCCGTGAAGAAGATCACTTCAACATCCTTGGTGCTGCTCAAGGATTCAGTAGGCCCCGGTATTCTCCACTTTACCGAATCCGGGATTAGGTATTCGGCACAATACTTGGCCAACTCCGCTTCGGTGATCTTGTTCGACTCTAAGTAATCTACCTCGAACAAAAACTCCTTGGGTCGGCCCAAAGGTACCTTAGGGTTTCCTTATTGAGCGAAGGTAACTACTAGCCGAGAAGAGGATACGGTAGGGACATCCCCACAGCCAGAAGTGGAGGTCTCTAAATGGTAGCTGGCATGCCGATCCAGCACTCGCGTGTCCTTCATCAGGAAGTCACAGTACTAACTTGTGCTAGCGCAATCAACGTCACAGGGTACTACAGCCAATGGCATAGCCTTGTCCGTCTGTAAAACCTTTTCCCTGCAGAATGAGGGCACGACTTTGATCTTTTCACCGATTACCTCGACTTCATTATCGGCATTACCAAAGCTCAGTGCCTCGCTACCGGTATCCCTCTGATCGTCCGATGACTCCCCATCGAACACATTGGGTTCACTATCATATAGAGACCCGCTATCGGACATCTACAAACAAGAAGAAGAAAACTAAATGGCATGCAAGGAGATCAAACTATGGATGCCTACGGCTAACGTTACCCGCGGTAACTAGACTACCGAACGTTCCTCGTGTTCATACATTTTCATAGTCTAGTTTAAGCCAGAAAGGTGCAATTGATCGAAAAAGAGGGACAAAAAAGCAAAATACCTTGTTATCACGGTGGTGGAAAGTAGCCAAAAATCTCTCCGCCGTGAAAATGTTTCCGGAAATCGCCTAAATTGTCGAAGATAGATCGCCGGAAATTCCCTTTTGCAAAGCTCTTGAATTTCTCTCACTAACACAAATGACTCCTCCATTCGGAGTCACTCCTATTTAAAAGTATCCTTAGTTCTGGCAATGGAAAAAGCACTTAAGAAAGACGAAGACTCTTCATCTTTCAAGTCACCGAAGCGATGGCATCCGATCTCCAAATCTATACAGTTATACGGTGAGCCTCTTGATTCACTCATATTTCACAAAATCTGTCGCAGGAGAGATGGCACCGTTAGCTTCTTCAACCTCTGAGCCCAAACCACATCCAAATGCTCAAAATCTCTCTCTCTCTCCAATTTCCACTATCTCAACCAAACAACCGCTTCCAAATCTAATTATGCTTCAAAATTTTGAAATATTCGAAGTAGTTCACACTTTTCTAAGATATCTAACCCATTTTACTTCTGATATTCACACAGAAAACATATTAATGCAACTTTCAGTTGGATAATTAAAGTATTTTTAAGAATCTTCATTCTATTTCACTCTTTCTCGGAGTTTCTCGCTCTAGAAAATGCTTTACTCTCCGTTTTTTCTCTCTAGCACAGCCTGTAAGGTGGCAGAAAAATACGGTTCCAAAATGTTGACCGGCAAGCTTTAGCGTTGGGCTACTACTTAATGTGTTCATACAGCACTTGGATATATTAATTTATTACTGCCGTTGTCACATCCCGGGATCGACTCCGCCGTAGCACGATATTGTCCGCTTTGGCCCCCCCCCCCCCTCTCTGGCCCTCACGGTTTTGTTTCTGGGAGCTCACAACCAACTTCCCAGTGGGTCACCCATTTGGGATTGCTCTGGCCCCCAACTCGCTTAACTTCGGAGTTCCTACGATTCTGAAGCCAGTGAGCTCCCAAAAGGCCTCGTGCTAGGAAGAGAAGTGTCCACACATTTAAAGCACTTCACCTTTCCCTCCCCGAGCGATGTGGGATTGCTCACCGTTCTTGTTTCCCCAAGACACAGGTCTTACAGCCATACAAAAGGAGTCTATCTTCGGATGAAGTGATCGTGCCTACATGGGACGAATAGTGGCTTGAAAATCTATTATGACTCCTTACACTCTCCCCAGACGCGCGTGAACCCCCCTTCCACATATGCAAACATAACACTAGATAGAACAAAAAACATAACACCAGCAAAAGCATGGATCGTCCAAGAAGCTTTAGGTCGGCTCTTAAAGGCGTGGAGGAGTTTGAGGAGAAACGGGGAGGACATTGATGTTTGAGACAAGAGAGATAGGAGTAATGGCGTCAAGTTACCGTCATTTAAAAAAAACTATAAATTACCCTATCTAGCGTGACCAAGTTATAAACATTGGATTGCTTGGACAATCCAGATGTTGCGAAGCGCAGGTAAATATGTAAACTCTAAATGTAGAGGCTCGGGATCTCGTGCAACAGTAATCATGAAAACAGTGAAGCATTATTGAATCAAATAGAAAATAAGTTGGGGGTATTGGCCTAGTCACATGAATGGGTAGAGTTAGGGGTTTCTCTAATATGTATTTTCAAAGTGATTCATTCAAAGATCGTTTTAGTGTTTTGAGCTGCAATGTTGGATATACCTTTTATTAGGGATATTGTGGAGGATGTCAAGTTGTGTTGTTATAGGTCACTAGAGATGGCTTTGCTCATATTCACCGCAATGTTCATAGGGTAGTTCAACGTTTGACTCGTTTTGCTTCACATTGAGGTGATATGTATATTTAGTTTGAGGAATCATCGGATATTATTTTACTCTTTGAAAATTTTAATTATCCTTAATCAATAAATTATGCCTCTTTTCTTTTTTAAAAAAAATGTTATTTTATTCCAAACAATTATACAAATCATTCTGATGAACAATATGGAAAACTTATATCAAGCATGTGATTTCGACTCGTATTTGAAAAGACAAAAGCAAACTTTAAGAACCTATGAAATTGCAAACGTTGTTGAGGTTTTAATGACACACTAGCTTTAGCCTATAGGTGTGGGAATTTGATTCTTTTTCTCATGGTGCACATCAGCTAGCTACTTTCCATATCTGCCCAATTTTTTAAGGATAAAAAGCTCAACTTTATTTTCGGTTACACATATAAAGCCAAACTTTAACGATCACAAGAGTGATCATGTATTCTTCACCAAACTCTTATGATTGATTATGCTCTTTAAAAAAAACAAATAAATAAGGCTTTTTATCACAAATGGTCTCTGAGATTTGCGAAATTATCACTTTCGTCACTAACGTTTTTTTTTTTTTTGGTGACACTAATGGTCCTTAAGGTTACACTCCACACATCAAAATGGTTCCTATGATTAGCTTCTGTCGAATTTTCTGTTAAATTTTTGATGTCAGTGATGTGACACATGTATGAAGCCCACACATCCAATGGTATAGAGCCACATGGCTTTAAATAAAATATAATATATTTTAAATATTTTAAAACTTAAAATCCATTAAAAAAATTTAAAAATAACTAAGTTTTTTTAAGGAAAAAAAAGCTATATGTCCGCCTAAATAAATAAAAAAGTTTTTCTATTTAAACCCCGCACTTCTCTTTGTTCACCCCATATTCTAAGTTCACCCCAACTTCTAATTCAAATTTTCTCAATTTCTAAGAAAACCCCACTATATTCCCAAACTACCCCTAAATACACACCCAGCTGATTTTAGCCCCACACCCCGCTATCTTGCCCTTACCACTCTAACGACCAGTTTGGCATTGCTGTGCTGTGAAAATAATCGTTGTCAAATTTGTTATGAGAGAAAGCAGTTTGGCGTTTGGTAAACTTTTTGTTAAAGGAGTTGTTGGTACTAATTCCTGCATAATTAGAAAATAATTGCTGCATAATCATTAAACCAACGCCTCTTCGAAACTAATTTATGCAATAATCAGAAAATGAAAGCACATCATTAGCTGCTTTCCCTTATAGCTTTCTCTCACAGCAATTTTAAACAATAAGTGATTTTCTCATAGTTTACCAAACGGGCTGGGCTTCCCAAAATTTTTAAAAAATCACTTATCACCCCAAATAAGCAATGCCAAACGGGCACTAAGTTCACCTCAACCTCAGAATTACAACAAGCCACTATTTGCATACCATATTTAGGGTTTGTGAAGATGAGAGTGTAGTAGGTTTCTTGGATTGAAAGAGTTTGTATTTTTCTAAAACTTACTATGAAGAGTGGTGAGGTGTGTGTGTAATGTATTAGGGTTAAGTATTAAGTTGGATGACCTTTTTTTTTTTATCTTTTTACACAATAATAAAACTTAAAAGCTTAATAATTTAAGTATTGGGGTGAACAAAGAAAAGTGTGGACTTTAAATAGAAAAACTCAATAAATAAAAAAACCCTCATGCATATCCACCAAATGACAAGCTCATCTTCTTCTTCTTCAACCTCCATTTATTTTGATGATTTCCCCTTAACCAATCCAAGGCAAGGGGCCATAGAAGGCGCAATGCCAAGCCTTCCTCCTCCTCCTTCCTCACCAACCCAAACCCAAAACCCTAAAACCCATCCCTTATTCCGTCCTCTAATACAATAGGAAGCCCCAATTTTCCGGTGACACCTCCCGTGTAATCGTCATTGCCTCTAGCAAAGGCGACATCGGCAACACCACCACCACCGCCAATGTTGGCCTCTCCCTCGTCGCCTTGGCTTCTCCGTCATCGCCATCGACGCCATCGTCGGCCTCCTCCTCGGCCTCATAAGAACCGCGTCAACTACACCGTCGTAATGTCCTCAACAGCGATTGCAGGCTCGACTAGGTTCTCGTGAGAGACAAGCGCTGGTCCAACTTCGCGTTGCTCTGCATCTCCAAGCCCAGGTCCAAATTGTCGATGGGGTTTAGTGGCAAAGCCTTGTGTTAAGGGATAGCTGCTCCGCAGGGTTTTTTTTCCTAAAAAAAATTAGGTTTTTTTTATTATGGATTTTAAGTTTTAAAAGCTTTAAAATATATTTTATTTTATTTAAAGCCATGTGACTCTATGTCATTGGATGCGTGGGCTCTTCACATGTGCCACGTCGTCAATTTAACATAAAATTTGATGAAAGCTAACGATAAGGACCATTTTGATGTATGATGAGTAACCTTAAGGAGCATTAGTGTTACAAAAAAATGTTAGGGATGAAATGTGATAATTTCGCAACCTCATGGACCATTTGTGAATTTTTTTTTTTAAAAACTAATAAATAAATTCGTTGAAACCTTAAATACTCTCTGAGAAAACCGTAAGGAAAAAAGTCTCATCTCCCGTCTCCTTTTTGGGGTTAGCGGCCTCCTTCCTTACCTTCTCCCAAGGGCGGAATTACACTATGGGCTATAGCCTAGGGAGGTTTTTTTGTTTTTGGGAAACTAGCCCAGGGAGGTTTTGGGTGAAAATATGATAGGCTGACTGTGAAATTGGTTTTTAGATTAAAGACTAGTTAATCAAATTAGGACATTGCATCACCGCTTCACAAAATTTAATTCAAATTGCTATGTTTATTCATGTTTCAATTGGTCAGTTTATTCAAAGTGCCAGGCTATGATTATAATTCAAATTTTTAATAAAAATACACATAGGATTGGTCATTTCTCTATCAACAAAAGCACCAGGCAATTAAGTTATAAAGGGCTACTTAATTTACTTTTGTCATTTCTCTATCTAGGAAGTGGTCCACTTCCATTTTCGTTCTAAACCATCCATCAATTATATAATAATCCAAGTGTGACGAGTTCCTTTCACAACAGTAGCCTACCATCAAATACTATTTTTAAAAGCTATGGAAATCGGACGCAGACACTAAATGAACGGTGCATGTTGAATTGATCCAACTTTCCAGATATGCAACATTTTGCCAAAGATAAGATATTCAAATTCACGGAGGAGTTGGGTTTAATTCTCGAATTTGATGACTTTGATCTAAATTTTTTAACTTTTGCGACACATAAGATTGCGTTCTGTTTTTAGATTTTCTGACACTATTATAATGTTTGTTTGTTTTTTAATTTATTTTGTGTTTCCGATTATGTCCATAGTATATAATTTATTTAATGATGATTTTAATTTGTGTTGTTTCTTTATATATACGCCATTTGACTTTTTGAAATCTTACCCCAAACAACAGTACGCCATTTGCCTATATTTATATGTCATGGTAATAAGTATCAGATTTCTGGATAAATTTTTATTTATTTATTATGATATCAATTATGGTGTTTCTTTAATCGGTGGAATGATTAGAATTTGTATTAACAATATAAAGAGTTGAAAACAACAAAGAAACTTTAAAAGTGTAGTTGTTCCTAAAATTTCATATCTTACCGATAGGTAAAAGGAACTTATCCTACCCAAGGGGTTTGGTCTAGTGGATATCCTGGCTAGGCCTGCAAGTGGGCGAATGTTAGCTGGCCTCAGTGAGGTCCAGCGTTCGAATCCCACCTTGTGAAAAACACCTCCTGGGGAGAGTCAAATCCGTTCAGGTCTACGACTCGGAGTGGTTGCTCACTTGCCACCATTTAAAAAAAGAAAAATTTTACCAAAAAAAAAGGAACTTATCCATACACCTCTAGTCCAAGTAATTAAACCTATACATTATCTCTAGTCCAAGTAATTAAACCTATACATTATCTCTAGTCTAGGTAATTAAACCCACAAGCCACCTCTAATCTAGGTAATTGAACACATATAGTACCTCTTATATAGATCTTCGATCTCAAATAATAGTTTTGCTCTAGGTATTTTAAGTTAAAAAATGCCTATTTAAAAGGTTCACATCTCTATAACATGTAGTACTCACATATGAATAAAACAATGCTTTGGAAAACTCAAGAAAAAAAGTAATACCTTGAAGGCAGGCATAATACATATACATATACATATATATAGTCTCCTTCTATTGAGGGATCTCTCAAATAGGACACCCTTTAAGGTCCCCTATAAATATTTTTTCAACAATCCAAACCATCTATTTTTTAAGTCTACATTCATAGATCATCCTTACAAAAAATTAGACAAATCGGAAACTATTTCGACATCCAATTATGTCATACAAAATCAATGAACACGGTGCTTCAAGAAAGTACTAAAATTTCAATAACTTCGTTGCTCTTTTAAACACATTCAACTTTAGCATCTGCTTAGAAAAGTCAACTTCGTTGCTCATGCATACATTTTTCCCTAAGAGCTTTGGCATCTGCTTAGATAAGTCTATTAAAAATAGGGTGTATTATTATAGATGCTCTAATAGCTTTTGGGTTTTATCATTAATGTATGAGTTAGTGCTAACCATAGGTACACCCATGATATGTTAATAGGAAAGAGGATATAGGTTGGTCACTACATAATAGGTGAATCTTATGTTTATTATGCCTTGCGTTTTTAATTATCGGGGTTGGACTAGTTTCTACATATGTTGCGATAAAGGCTTTTGTTGATGAGGGAAACCTAATTGAGACATATAAATAAGATCCCTTCACTAGCAGCCGTATCCAAATAATATGAAATTTCTTTCTGCAGCAATATAATCTATATTGATAAGTGGAGAGTAGGATTGTAGGAAGGAAGTAAAGAGAGAGAGAGAGAGAGGGACATAGCCATTATATGACCCAACGAGCATAAGTGGAGAGTAGGATTGTAGGAAGCATAGTCTGAAATATCGATAATATCGATGAAATATCGAGGATATTTCAGTTTTTTCGAATCACGGATATTTCGGAACATATTCATGTACATATCGTATAAATATCGACAATATCGGAAAATATCGTCAGGAACTGTTTGATCGCTGCGTCATTGGATTCATTAATTTAATATTTAAAAGGCTCTCCACCACTATTTGCCACGTCATGCCCAAGTGTTCCTTTCATTTTTTTTCATTTCTTTTTTCATTTTTATTTTTATTTTAAATAAAAACAACATCCACAGAAGACAGAGAGAAGAGAGAGAGAGTGGTTTTCCAACGTAGAAAAGCACAACACAGAGAGAGAGCGAGCCAACACAACAAACAGACGCTGCTTTACAACAACACCAACGCACTCTCTCTCTCTGCACCACCCTCCTTCCTTCTCAGTTCTCATAAATTACTCTCCACACCCTCACCTCACCTTCATCTCTCTCTCTCTCTCTCTCTCTCTCTCTCTCTCTCAACTTTCATCATGTAAGAAGCCCTTTAATTACTCTGCTTCCAGTCTTGGACTACTTTCAGAAAGGTAACTGCAATTTTTCTTGTTCTAATTCTAATTCATTTGCTTAAGAATTCATTGGGTAGTTTACAGCTTTTCCTAAAAGAGACATGAACAATATGTATTTCTTAAGTTCTTGAGAATTTCAACACTAATGCTAATGCATGATGCTCTGCATCCTCTATATTTTCCAAAGACAATCCAATTCAAGGAGTTCAATATCAAAATAGAGATGTTCAGTCAATTGGGTTCTTTATATTTGTCCATTTTTTGCGTTCTTTAATTTTGATTTTGCAGGTTTGCTTCAGGATCTGGAGGCCATTTTTGCTTGAGCTAGAAGGGTGAAGAACAGAAATGCATGCCTGGTATGTAATATTTTCTGAATTTGCAGAGTTTCAGCTGTTGAGTTTTGGATTGATAATAAGTTATGGTGCAGAGAGCTTACTCTTTCACAGCCTCACAGCTTGTTCAAAAGGAATAAGGACAATTGGAATTTGTCTTGCAAAATTTACTCTACGCCATTCTCTCTGATTCTTCTCTGTTTTTATAAATATTATTTTGTTTTAAAATATTGGAATGAACGGTCTCGATCCATTGACATCTTTCATGGGTGGACTGATACTCTTGGACGGTGGGGATTCGGGATGATGGTGGATAAAGTTTGGAATCACGTCTTTATGTCACCTCAAAACGTTTTTTTAGTTTTGTTTTCCGTTGCTTGAGGCTCTTTTTTCCTTTTTCTCTTTCAAGTTTAATTTAAATGTATTTGCACTTGAATATTTTTTGTTATTTTTTAATATAAGCGATAGTCTAAATCATAGGAGAATTGAGGTTTTTAAACACACACTACCACGGTGCTATGGGTATTCGAAATTGAGACCATTAGTATACAAGTCAATACCCTTTTCCAATTAGGCTAGACTCCGTTGGCTTGAATCCTTTTGTTATTAATAGAGAAGAAGAAATTCGAATTCGGGATCTCTTTCAACATTCGGAAAATAAGTTGTGTGCAATTGAATTGAGGTTCTTCAATTTTATCGAAACAATATTTATGAAGATACTCTTATAATAAAGCTACGTCACTGAAATGGATTAACTATAATTGGATATCAAATTCATCACAAATATTTATACATATATATATCAAATCGTAGTTGATAGAACTCAATTCCAATTGAAAAACTAAATTAATGATGTGAAATGCTTAGGTAATTAATGTGACTTGTTCATGTGTGGTTGGGTATGTGTAGCAATAGTCCATTGTACCCGGCTGAGACGTGAGCTGCAGTATTGATTCCTTGTCATTTTGTTTGCAGTAATTTGTACCAAGATGTGAGAATGCTTATCAACATCAATAATTAGGAACCAGCCTGGGTTGATTCGATTGCTATCTAGAAGCATCCCCTCCTATCTCTTTTGCACCTGCAAGGTACTCTCTCTCTCTCTCTCTCTCTCTCTCTCTCTCTCTCTTAAAATGCTTCGTTTTAACAATGATAGGACAAATCACTAGATACAAAATGATAGGAAAAGGTCTTAAGCTGAAAGCCCAACCTTGTGGGCCAACACACATCTTGAATACGACCATATTTGGTGGCCCACTTGATGACAAACTCGACAAATATAACCGTATTATTGATTTTTTAGAAGTTCTTTTAATTTGGATTATATAACGCAAAAATAGAGAATGATGAAATATTCAAAATACTAAAAAAAATACTCTTATTAATGAAAATATTACAAATAAATTATTTATAAAATAAAAATAACGTAGTAAATTACCAATTTTTTATATTATCTTTTTTAAATAAAAACAAAATCAGAAGATGGATCATATTTTCATCGAACACAACTAGACCTATCTGCTAATTTACAAGTGATTAGAAAAGTTACCGTGTTTGGTATGTGTATATATCAAACCAGTAAGATCAACCATTCTAGTCAAATTTGCAAAATTCCAAAATTTGGTCGAAAGTGGAATTCCCACTACCGATCATGGGGTATTACTTGAACACCAAGATCATCGTCCCCGGATATAGGTCATTATGGTATAACATTAAAGATAACTTTCTGTTGAAAAAAATTCATTTTTCGTGTATAAGTTATTTTGGACGCATGGAAGAAACGTATTGTTTTGGCAAGTAATGCTATTATGGAATGCTAATGTGGATTACCAGTAACACACACACACACGCACAAATACAATGCATACTTTGGAAGCATAAGTTTTTTTTTTCTTCCTCAAAACAAATTTGGAAATTTTTTGTAATGAAAAATCTTTGTACAACGAGGCTTTCACATAGATGAAGAGGATATGGTGTGGTGATTACTTTCCATTTTGACATTGATGCATGCATTAGTGTTACCATCAAGTTAAATAGAATGTAAGACTTACAAATTTACAAGTGATTGGCAAGTTATTACCATATTCTTTTTCGCCAATGCTACAAATGTGGCTTTAAGTTGAAGTCAAGAATTTTTCGAGGAATTACAAATCCTAACAACTATGCGCCCGTTTGATAATCATTTCAATTACAAATTCATTTTAACTAAGGGCTCGTTTGATAACAACTAAGAGCCCGCTGGCCTGTCTCTCTGAAATTTAACACTTTTTATACCAAACAAACAAAAAAAATACAAATATGCATTTTATGGTAGCCGGGTTCTTTCCATTTTATCTTACCTTCTGAAAGGAGACGGAAAAAACAGGAGAGGATCATTACGGTATAACATTAAAGCCTTCACACTGGCTTCTGAAAAAGTAATATTGATTTTCAAGGGTTAGGTATTTTGGCTTGACAAAGGAAGATGTGCATGTCATGGCGACGAACGCTTACCAATAAGAGATACAAAAATACAATGTGTAATGTATTTGTATATTTTAGCAATTCAATTGAAATGAGTATCACTATACAGGATACCTAAATTTGGTTATGTTTGCTTCACAAGTTTTTTTGCACGTGTATTCATGATTAGTGATGCTCATTTAAATTCTAACTTGGCAATGGCAGTCTGAATTCTTCTGTGTGACAGGAAGGAACTTCTGGTTGATTGGAGAAATTGTGACTTAAATGGCTAGAGTTTGCTGGCCATACTTTGATCCTGAGTATGAGAACCTGAGCACAAGAATCAATCCCCCAAGGTATTGTAGTCTCTGCATGAACAATTTAATCAAAATTCGGTTTGTGTTTCACAGTTTCAGTTAGCTAGTGGTCCCGTTGTCATGATTATAGTAGGAATTTCATTGTTCATAGGTTAGAATGTGCTGCGAATATCAAATCCTTCGTCGTGCTATTGTAAACTTTGCATTTCAATATATAAAATGTTGGGTCTATACTCAATTCATTGCCAATTAGTTTTAGGTTGGATACTCAAACTGTAGTGCTCTGATACCATCAGCGCTTAGCATTTTCCGGTGCTAATAAGTGGTGATGGAATGCTGAGACTAATGAGCACATTTGTTTATATTATATCTTCTAGTAATTTCACATCTCTACATAAATTTTATGCAGGGTATCCGTAGACAACTCTAGCTGCAGTGACTGTACTCTAGTCAAGGTGATTTTAACTTATAACCATAAGAATTATGCTTGCCGTTGACACCTGGTTCTTGCAATGAATCACGGCATGGTACCTTAAATTAGTTTCCTGGTTTTCACACAAAAAGTTAGCTTGAAGAATTATACAATGCAACTAGCTATTTGCCTGTCTTGTATGGAAAAATTGATTCTCTAAAGGTTTGCGTCCAATTAATACCTGGTTGTAGAATGAAATTTAGAGGCAAATTTAACTTGAAACGGAACATATGCCTTCGAACTCCTGCTGAAAAACTATCCACAGACAGGATTTAATTTGCTTCATTTTCATGTTACATTCAGTGAACATATATTCCAGCCATCATGTTGAAATTGGTGTGGGGGGTATGAAATGTATGTGTAGGTCGATAGTGTCAACAAACCCGGAATTCTGCTTGAAGTCGTGCAAATCTTGACAGACCTTGACCTCATAATCACCAAAGCCTACATCTCCTCTGATGGCGGATGGTTCATGGACGGTATGTAACTTTTTGTTTATTAAGTATTGTTTTTTTTTTTTGTTAGTTAATCTCCTCTCTCTGTGGCAAGAAAGTAATTGCCATGTGAAATCTGCAGTTCTTGACTTCAACTCTTTAACAAATAAGAATTTGATTATCCCATCTCTCTCTCCCCCTCCCCCCCCCCCAATGTGAATCAAATTAATATATGACAGTTTTCTTTGATAAACAGTATTTCATGTCACCGATCAACAAGGAAAAAAACTTTCAGACAGCAAAACCATTGACTACATAGAGAAGGTATGCCCCTTGGTGGTTCTTTCTTTTTTGTTTTGTTTTTTCGGTGAAACCCTTGATGCTTCTTTCTTGCCACATGCATTTCTGTGCATCTATGAAATTTACAACAATCACCTGTATGAAAATCCCCTTTATCCCAAAGTGGATTTAATAATTTTCTTTACTAGAAAATGCAGAGGCTTGTAAAACCTTGCATTAAGGGTTTGTTTCATGTGATCATATTAAGAGCAATTGTTGTCTATGATTTGTGACATGCATAGGCTTTAGGACCCAAGGGCCATATCACAGATGTACTGAAGGCCTGGCCAGGAAAACGGGTTGGAGTGCACTCTGTTGGTGATCACACAGCCATTGAGCTCATTGGCAGAGACCGGCCAGGCCTCTTATCCGAGATCTCTGCTGTCCTTGCCAATCTTCACTTTAATGTAGTTGCTGCTGAAGTATGGACGCACAATAGAAGAATAGCCTGCGTTGTGTATGTCAACGATAATTCTACATGCCAACCTGTGGATGATCCAAACAGATTATCTACCATGGAAGAGCAGCTCAAGAACATCCTGCGTGGGTGTGAGGATGATGAGAAAGTTGGTCGTACAAGCTTCTCTATGGGGTTCACCCATGTTGATAGGCGGCTACACCAGATGTTGTTTGCTGATAGGGATTATGAGGGTGATGGACTAGCAAATGAAGTTGATCACTATCCTCCCTGCTTCCAACCGAAGATCACGATTGAGCGTTGTGAAGAAAAGGGATACTCAGTGGTCAGCGTCCGGTGCAAAGACCGCGCAAAGCTCATGTTTGATATTGTATGCACACTCACAGATATGCAATATGTTGTTTTCCATGCCACCATTTCGTCTGATGGACCGTACGCATCACAGGTATATGCATTTGATGCTCATCTGATGGCCTATTCGCAAGTTCTCCAAATTAAGTTTCTCCAGCAGATCATTTTAAGTGGTTGCTTTTCTGTTTTCTTGAAATTATTCTCTGGATTATGAAAAGGAAATATTCTTTCATACAGACTACATATATAATATATTGGTATGTTAATGCAGAAGCTCATTAATTGTTACTACAATGTTCCACATCTGTGATGATCACTGAAGTCTGGTCACACCAATGTAATCTGGTATCTTGAGTTTATAGACTGAACTCTGATGCAAAGTCTCTAATTAGTTTTCTATTGGAATCAGTACTGGTGTGTTGCCTTCCAATAGATATAAGAAACAGAATGCGCTATCCCGTTGAATTCGCATGTCTTGAATCTCCTTGAAGATTTGATTAAAGTACCTGAACTGATGCATATAGTTAATTGCAGGAGTATTTTATTCGTCACATGGATGGTTGCACCCTTGATACTGAAGGAGAGAAGGAAAGGGTCATCAAATGTATTGACGCTGCAATTCGGAGACGAGTAAGCGAGGTTAGTGAAAAATATATCTACATTTAACGCTCATTTTAGCTTTGTTAATAGGATAAGTACAATTTACAAGTAATGTTGTATTCTTGAGTTCAAGTGGCTAACAAAATGAGGGGAAAAAAACGACAGCTCATTGACTACTAAAACTATTGTAAATTTTTTCACTAGTCAGGATTATATATTTGTAAACGTTAATGGATAGCGAATACAGCAAAGACATGCTTTCTTGACCGTTTTAAAGGTATCAAATTACCATGAAATTCAGGATCTAAGGCTAGAGCTATGTGCAAAGGATAGAGTAGGCTTGCTATCTGAAGTAACAAGGATCCTGAGGGAGAATGGGCTGTCAGTAACAAGAGCAGGCGTCACAACTATTGGGGAGCAAGCAATGAATGTCTTTTATGTTAGAGATTCTTCAGGCAATCCAGTGGACATAAAGACCATCGAAGCACTTCGTAAAGAAATCGGGCACACAACGATGTTCAATGTGAAGAAAGTACCAACAAGTTCTAAGGCACCTGAGACGAAGGGATGGGGCAAGACAAGCTTCTTCTTTGGGAACTTGTTAGAGAGGTTTTTGGCTTGACATGATGTCAATATGAATGTAAAAGGCACATTGAAAATGTACAGAAGAATAAATCTGTTCAGTAAGTCATCTGAACAAAGTTTCTGCATTTGTACACTTTGTATAATATGCATGCTTGTAACTTGTAACTTTTGGAATTTGCACAACGCCTTTCTTTTTTTACTTCTTTTTGACATTTTGATTGTACTCCTCATCACTATTATGACTTTACTTTCATTATACAACTTACAAACATTTACCTTTCTTAATTTCTTGTGTTAGCCAACTACTCTCTTCAACCACAAAAACTTAAGCTAATGTATAACAAGTTGGCGCCCTTCCTCATGTGCATCTCATTCTCCATATATAGGCATAACTTCATCATACACCTTGCAATTATTATTATTATTATTTAGTACAAGCGATTAGAGGAGGGGGTTTACGCATGAATGAAGTGGAAGAGTTCACCCCAGTGAGCTATACCATACACCTTGCAAGTTAACAAAGTCGAGATCATGATTGGAGATCCCAATTTGAACACCAAGAGAGGCGGAGCTAGAAAACTTTTTATGAAGTGGCTCCAAATATCTTAATTGGAGGGGCCATTACATGAATTTTTGTTTCAAAATTATAAATAAATAAATAAAAAGGCTACAAATACCTTAGAGGAGTACATAAATCTACATCTAGATTGAGGGATGAAAGGCCATCAACCTACATAAGGCTACACCACTGAACACACCAACATGAAATTTTCTCCTGTTGATTAAAGAAAGGTTGACAGTAGGCTAGACTACCTAGGCAAGGAAAAAAAAAAAAAGAATTTTCTCCTGCTCTACTCTTGGATGTTTTAGGTGGTGGTGTTTGTAGATGCATTTCTCTGTAGGTTTTCTACTTTTTTGTATATATAAAAAAGATAATAATAATAAGAGGAAGAAAAATAGGAGAAAAAAGAGAAAAGAAGAGAGTTGGGCATATGAAGTGGAGGAGAGTGAAGAAGGAGAGGTTGAGGCACGGGCTGGCTTCGAGAGAGGAGGAGAAAATCTTCTTTTCATGCCTTTGTCTTGGGTGATGAAACTGGACTGGGTAATGAATACTGGGCTGGACAACTTCATTTTTTTCAGGAGGGTTGGGCTAGGCTACCTAAGCATGGAAAGATATCTTAAAATTTGGGTCGGGCTTCACCCTACCTATATAGGATTGGATACGTGCCTGATTGCTAGAAATTAAGCGAGCATCTCCTACACATATGAGCTCAATCAATCGTGATTCTAGCTGAATTGCATAATAATTAGAAGAAGAGGATTGTGAAGAAATATCCAAAGAAAACTAATAATGCTTAACATTAATGTGGCTCTCATTAATCTTATTTTCAAAGAAACAAAGAGACATTTCTTGTAAAAGGCTGATAGATTTTCTCTACTCTCCCAAGAGGAAAAAACTACTATTCATCAGCAAGGAGAGTAGTAGGAATAATACATTAATAATCACTATAATTATGGATTCCAAGGAAAGCACTTGTCTACCGCATGAGGCATCCCTTCAACTTTCCTGCATGCACCATTCGGTATTATGAGCCAGTCACAGTTCTTCACGCAGTAAGGTTTGTCTCTCAGTTGTATGTATATATCAAACCAATAAGATCCGCCATTCCAATCAAATTTGCAAAAATATTGTGTAGAATTCCAAAAATTTGGTCGAAACTGGAATTCCCATGATCCATTAGGGGGTATTACGAGAACGCCAAGATCGTGATCCTTGGATTTACAATGAACCGTAAGGTCGACGCCTAAACGCAAATAGTTGATGATTTTGACATGCGTTTTAGGATTGACGATCGCTGCATAACATGTAGTTCTTAGCATCAGAAGAAATGTTAGCACCACCACAGTTCTAAAAGGGACAGCCATGCTTGCTTGTTTGTATTTTTAGTGTATGAACGAAGGGAAAACGTGGTTCTTATGGTATATATATACCATAAACAAAGTCAAATATGTCTAGTTGTGTATTTTATAGAAAGATGACCCTTTCCTTTTATGTTCAAATTTCTTTAAAACACAATTCTTAGCCAAGGGAAAAGGGGAGTAACAAGAGAAGGCGAGGATCTAGGTTCGGCATATTTTAATTCAGTCCAATGATTGTATTCAATTGGGATTTTAAAAGACCATTTTGGGATAAATAAGTCCAGTGGATTTTAAAAGACTATTTAGGAATGTAATTTCTTATAGGATTTTATTTTTGGATTTCTTTAATCAAGATTTTTTACTTTTAGATTTTAAAAGGTTTTATAAGATTGGAAATGACAACATGGATTTATATCTAGACCTTGGCTAATTAACTCATGATGCATGTGTCTGCCTACTTTTCTCATTTGGAATCTTTTTGAAAACAGAATGGAAAAAGTTTAATGAGATTGTTTGGACCATAAATGAAAAGTGGCCCATTAAGGAGCATTGGGGTCTAGGGCTTTAGCGGTCAAATCCTCCGTACGATGGTCAAATCCTCCATACGATGGTGAAATACCATTTCATAAAAAATAAAAAAGGAGCATTGGGATCTTTAAACAAGAATTCTATAGTGAGAGCCTTATACATGACTCTTAGGTGAGGTCCTATCTTTTAACCGTTAGATATTGCCAACCAATTTGATCCAACGGCTAAAGAATAGGGCCTCAATTAAGGGCCATATATAAGGTCCTCACTATAGAATGACTAGGTCTTTAAATAAGCTTTGGGCCGAGAATTTGGATCAAGGGAAAAGTTAGATTTTAGATTGGATCAAAATGGGCCCAAATCATTGTGGCCCAAACCGATTTGTTTTTTTCACCCAAGGCTATTACCTAGAGTCTAAATGCGTTTATTACACTTTACCCAAAAAGACTTCATTTGACTTTGGCAACTAAGGAGGTTTTAGGTGGTAAGCTAAGAACTGAGTAACCACATTAAATGCGATTTGACCGTTGAAGCCATATTAAGCCAACTTGTCGGAAAATTACAATGCTGAAGCCATTTCTCACCGTCAGCATAAGGATATCAAAGCATTTAAGTTTACCGTTGTTAGTGC
Source organism: Prunus avium (assembly GCF_965620075.1). Lineage (NCBI taxonomy): Eukaryota > Viridiplantae > Streptophyta > Magnoliopsida > Rosales > Rosaceae > Prunus > Prunus avium. The sequence goes on from NC_142291.1 coordinate 1,474,740, forward strand.
AAATATCTGCACGAGGGAATATTCGTGGATTGATTCTTCAACCTTCGAGCTTCTTTCTCTCTCTCCTTCCTTGGTTCTTGCGAAAAGGGTTGGAGTTAACAGACCACACTAGGAGATGTTGGCCAAAGGCCCTCTGATGCCTAAGTCAGTTAGATGATCTTGAGAAAGATACAAAAATAACAAAGAATGTCGAAGTTTTCTCTACGATACAAGAGAACTGGGTGGCTGGAGTAGTTTGTAAGGGTGGCCAGAGCCGTGAAGGAGAAAGCAGAGAGAGTGGCGTGAGAGAGGGAGTTTCTAGGGAAAAAATTGGATTATCTCAAATGTGTTGTATAGCCATGTATTTAGGGATTTTTATAGAAATTCACCTGAACTTATACATCAGTTTCAGTTTGTCACCTTGAAGAAAAATTTAAGCAAAATGTCACCTTAAGTTTTCAAAATCCATGATTTGTCACCTGACTTTAACATCATCCAATTCTCCATCCATTTTGAAGGGTATTTAGTCTTTCCAATATGTAAACCCTCTTTTTTATATAATTTAAATATAAAGCTATGTAAACCCTCTGGTTTGGAAAAACTAAAATACCCTTCAAAATGGATGGAAAATTGGATGATGTTAAAGTTAGGTGACAAATCATGCATTTTGAAAACTTAAGGTGACATTTCGCTTAAATTTTTCTTTAAAGTGACAAAGTGAAACTGATGTATAAGTTCATGTGACATTTCTACAATTATCCCACGTATTTATAGTGCTCTTGCCTTCTAGGGTTTTTTCATAGAATAATCCCATAAGGAAGGGAATTATTCTCTCCCTTAAATGGAGAGATTGGATCAATCAGGGAGATTTAATGAAAATCAAATCCCTAAGTTATGGTGATATCCCTATCTTAAGTCTAAAAAATTGGCTCATTAAATGGAGCACAATTGTTGACCTAAGGAATATTCTCATTGTCCACATGGCGCCTCATGATTGGCTGTTGAAATCAGGGACGAACCTTAAGTTTGGCTAACCTAGGTTATAGCCCAAGTGGCTTCTTTTTTTCCTAGCCAAAAAAAAATCCTAGCTCACCCAATTTTAATAACCTAGCATCCTTTTATTCTCCTCCTTGAACAACACGTCGTCAATAAAAAGAGAAGAAAAAAAAGAACTCACACACAGCACAACACGTAGAAAGAAAAGAGAAAAAAGAACTCACACACAGCACATAGAAAAAAAAAAAGAAAAAAAAAAAAAGAAGAAGCACCCTACCCTTGCACGTAGGGAAGAAGAAAAAAAAAAAAAGAACGCACTTGTTGCTGCTACACTCACCTTCAAGACTCAATTCAAGTGAACCAAGTTCATATATTCATGAGGTAAGCTTCTCTCAATTTGTTGATGTTTTAATTTGAGGAATTTTTTTTTTTTTGTTGGAGTTTATGAAGTATTAATTTGGATTTGCAATTGAAACTTATGAATTATCAATTAGGGATTTGCAATTGGGGCTTATTAGTTTCAGTTTATGAATTATGAATTATCAAATAGGATTTATAATTGATTTTATTGTTCTTGCTTATTAAATAGGTGTTTTTTTTTTTTTTTTTTGTTATTAATGAAATTACATGGTACTGTTGAGTTTTCTATCTACTTAGTACCTTTGTATGTAAGGTAAATTTACCCCACCCCATTTTGAAATCCTAGGTCCATTCCTGGCTGAAATATGTGTTCCCACAACCAGCTCACCCGCAAAAGAAGGATTGACAACAAATTCAACCATCTCTTCATCAAGCATGCAATTTCAAACATCAAGAAGACTATATATACTAGCAAGTTGGAAGAGCACGACACACAACTCTTTCTTCCAAAAAATAAAATAAAAAATAAAGGCTTCAAACTTGATCAACACTTGATCTCATTGAACTCAAATGCATTTCTCATGTATTAGCAAGGGCGGATCCACATATAGGCTGGAGTGGGCTCCAGCCTAGTGCAAGATTTAAAGTTACTAGACTTTGGTGCAAATTTTACGAAGTTATCCCTACTCTCACAAATATTAGTCTACCCCTCTTTGCCACATGTTGTCTCTTGGGTTGCTTTTTGTCTTTTAATCTAATAAACCAATCAAATTTTGTTTGCTTTTACGTCCTTCGCCTTCTCTCCTTCTCTTATTCGTCCTTTTCTCTTCAACTTCTTTTCTCTTATGCTGCATTTCTCTTCTTTTTTTTGTTTCTCTCTGCTTTATTTCTTTATTTCTTTTCTTCTTCTTTGTATTCGGCTTATTTTCTGCTTCGTTCTCTTCCTCTCTTTGTGTGAATCACTGTTTGTCCCCCTCTATCTCTCTTACTCTCACCACTCCTTCTCTTTTGTTAAATTTTAATTGTTAATGTTAGGTTTTTAAGATTTAGGGTTTGGTTGTTAAGGGGGCGTTTGGTATCCTATTCAAAGAGGGAACTCAAAGACTTTGATTTTTCTTTAAAACAAGATGTTCTTAAATTCATTTTTAAGATTCAAAAACTTATTTGGTATGCAACTTGAAAACTGTTTTCAAATCTTAAAATTTTGAAAACTTGTGGGTTGTTAGAAAAAAACTGGAAAAACAGATATTTTTTATTTTTAATAATTGGGGTGTTTTTTAGTTGTTCTTGAGTTTGAGTTTTTAAAAATAGGGCTACCAAACAGGCTTTCTTTGTTTTGGACTCAAATTCTGTTTCTGAGTTTAAAAAGTTGGATTCAAGTTAAATAACAAACAGGCCCTAAATTTTTAGGATTTTTTTCTTATGCTATTTGAAAGAAAAGTTGCTTCTGCACTTGGGGTTCCACTCAAAACATCAAGGTGAGGTTCTCTGCTTCTCAAGGTCAGGAAGGGGAGAGAGAAGGAGAAAGGGTTTGTTTTATTTATAAAAATATGACAATTTTTAGTTTTTAAATATTTAAAAGATTTTATTTTTATTTTATTTTATTTACTTGGAGTCCGCAAAGTCAAGAAAAATATTAGCCTACCCCTGACAAAATTCCTGGGTCCGCCATTGTGTATTAGGATTTCCAATTGACAACTACTGAGATACTAGGCTAAGTCTCTTTAAATTCTTCAATTTACAGCTGAATAGAGAAATCTTTAATTCCAAGTTGTATTTTCACTTATTTTAAGTTTATAAATCGTTTATTTATCATCAAATATTTTACAAAACCCCAAACGGGCATGCAGAGTGGTTAACAACGACACATCAACTACAATTGGGCCGTTTCAGTCAAAATTTAGTACTTGACATTGCAAGACATGTTAACAACGACACATTTCTAACATGGGAGTTCATGCTTGCTTCTAATTTTTTTGGTTTTTGATAGTGGGAGAGTAAAGGTTAAATAGGTGTTCTTATATACCAAGAAAAAACATTCATGAATGGCAACTTACTTATTGAATGCATGAAGAGGATCCTCTATATTTTGAGTATGTTTCCTTCATGTTCTTTGCCTTTGGATTAGGTTTAGATAAAATTGAAACCTCCCTTTTTGGTAATTAAAGACGAAACTAATAAATTTCTTTCCATAATTAAAGTGCAATTTTGACCAGTTGTTATGAAATATGTACCAACCATACATGCATATTTAATATTTTTTTTACATCAATTAATTTTTTTGTGTGGCTATTTTTCAATATAAACTTATGGTCAATATAAACTTATGGTCATATTTTAATGTATTTATTGCCAAATACATGTAAGTACAATTTATTGCCAAAAACATGTAAATACAAATGAATTCATCCTATGCACTCAACCCATCTGGCGTGCAATGCAAGCAGCTAGCCTATAAAGCAATGGCCACAACCTCTAGCTGGCCTCGTGTTGATAAACCAATACAATCTTTTCTTTTTTGATAACTTGACGGCCCACGCAAAAGCCATTAGCAAATATGACTTAACTCTTGATTTTCCCATGAATTTGTACTTCATTTTTTATTTACTTCCTTTTTAAAACAAAAAATAAAAATAAAAATATGAACTTATTTTATTCTCCAATTTCATCCATACCGTCTAAATGCTCAACATTTCATCCAACTTTCTGTTAAATCATTTTTTTAAAATTATTTTTTTGGAAAAAAATTGAAAAAAAAGAGGAAAACAAATTCCCCGAGACCCACTAAACCAAACCTAGCACCAACCCCCTATCCCCACCCCACCAACCCGAAGAACCCATCTCTCCTTCCCCTATGGTCTCTCCCCCTTCCCTACCCCTCCTCCTCCACCCCTACCCCAGACTCATCCCTCCCCTCCCCAGCTGCGGCAACAAATCCATGCTCCCACCCCCACACCACAAAACCGGGGCCGCAACCCACCCTTGCAGAGAGAGAGAGAGAAAATATATATATTTCAATTTTTTAAAGTTTTTCATTTTATTTTTCATCATTTATATTTTTTTTACGTATGAAATGACAATTTTGCCCTCATATTTAACGAAAAATTGGATGAAATGTTGTGGATTTAGACGTCAGGGGGCAAATTGGTGGAAAAAAAAAATTATATCCTTAATTTTCTTAAAAAAAGGATAAGGGTAAATCGAAAGTTATGTACAAATTCAAAGGGCAAATCAAGAGTTAAGCCTAGCAAATATTGTGCTCATATTAAAATACTAAAATGCAAATTTCTAAACCTATATTTATGTACTAGCTTGCATATGCAAAAGGATGAATTTGAACCACATCGATCTCTTTATACAAGATCCAATTGTCTTTTTCTCTCTCAAAACAGTGGGAAATGAAATAAACAAAAGTAGCCCTAATAAATGGAATCAGACTTTTAGTTTTAAGGTTTTTTTTTCTTATATTTCCCACATTGCAATTAACTATATATAAACATTGTATTTAAATAAATGAGATGCAAATAGTATTATACTTCAATTATAGCCATAGACTTGTAGCCGTGATTACCTATAAATCAAACAATCACTACGTTGGTCAAAGGGTGGCACATAGTTTTGACAAGAAACATTCTCGTGAATATTAAATAGAGGAAACGGAATAAAAGAATAAAAGAATGCTTCAAGCATTCATAGGCCAGTTAGGATTTCATATATTTTACGGAATGAGGTAGAATCATTTTTCGAAAACATTATTTTTTTCAGAAAAAGGAAAAAAAGAAAAGAAAAGAAAATAGAAGTAAACAAAATACATAGAGTATGCACTTGACTAAATAATCATTTTATTAATTCTTTGTTGCAAACTGATATGAAATAGGAAAATACTTCCCTTTCTTACCATGTAAGTAAAAGTTCCTATATTCCTGTTAATAGTAGCGTCATATGTGTATATAAGTTTTTCTTTTTATATTTTTAATAAATTATTTGTGCATATTTTTCAAATTATGATTCCCGTAAAAGATGAGTATCTTCTCATAAGTAAGCAGACAAATAGTATTCAATGAAATATACGCACTATTTACCGAAAGTTGATTGACTCATTCGTTGTCCGCGAGTGACTGCAAAGAGTACAATAACACTAAACTAATTAAATTGTCACAAGCAAACAAAATTATGTATATAAAAAGAGAATAAACGAAGCAAAAGACAACCAGTAGCCGACAAGTTACTAGTATATTGTTTGTGTCAACGTACCATTATGGGCACCTAAAGAGTATCAAGTAAACTACTCAATAATTGTCACTAAAATTCGGGAAAAATAAATATAAAAAATTTAACTTTTCATGGGATCAATCATGCAAACTTTTTCGTGTGTAAAGATGAAGATGAGAATCCCAACCCCCAAAAAAACAAAGAAGATGAAGATGAGAATGTATCAAGACTAGAAGCTGCGCAGAATTCATGAACAGAGAGAGGATTAAAAGAGATGAGGCTTAGCCAGGCTTTTGGTTTCAGAAAAAGGAAGAAGTGTGTTCCCTCTGTGTGGAAGGTGGATGAAGAAACAACCACAAAGATATGATAGAAAATGGATATCTGGAAAGAAAATAAAAAAAGGGCAAAAGAAACAAAATACCAAAAAGATACGTACGTGATTTAAATTTGATTTCTGACCTCCACTAGGCACCATCACTCATGCATTTTTGAAAGCTGAAGTGAAAGGGGATAAGAACGCCTGTCACTTTTGTCCAGGATTTATTATGTGATTTCAATTTGTTACAAGTTGTGCGATGCTAATCATGATGCATAAATCAAAATCGGTTTGTCGCGTCTGCACCCATTTTGCAAATTGTAATTGTAAATCAAATAACTAAATACAATTGTTCTACTTTTAAAAAGTACAATCGTGATACTTATTAAAATGTTGAATTTCGAACTCTCTAAACGATTAAATTGAGGATAGTATTGCAACAACTTTAAACAAATGATATTCCAATATGAATGAGTTCTGCATGAGAATTCTTTTATATGCTTAGAGACAATGGAGGGCCCCGAATCACAACTAGGTGGAGCAGGTTCCAATCCTGATTATGGGGATAATGGGGTACATTAACAATCAATCAAATGTATGTGTGGTCAAAACAACATTGTTTAAAAAATTGTAATTGTAATTGTAAATCAAGTACAATTTCCTTTTCAAATTGTGAAGTAAATACAATTGTTCTACTTGAAAAATAATATCATGGTATTTGTCAAATGGTTTAACTTCGAGCTTTCCAAGAGATTAAATTAAGAACGATATCGGTGCAATATGAGGATATGATATGAACTTGATTTATATGCAAATTGTGAACTTGTTAAGTAGGATGGTTGGTGGTGGTTAGCTAAATTGGTATTAAGGTCTCTGTTTTTTTTGCCAAAACATTAATATTTAGTAGCTCCCAAGTTAACTGAAAATAGACAGTATGGTTGTGGGCGATATTACAAAGTCAATATATATCGCATACTTTGCTTCCCTATTTTTCACGTTATCTGTCATGTAAAGCCAGAAAATAGTAAACTATCACTAGGATGTGACCTCCCAGTTGGCCATTTGCTTTTATTGCTTTTTGGTCTGCCAGCTTCAAAATGTAAATTAGAATTAAAGACGATGTTTTGCAGGAAAGTTGAAATATTAAGAGATTTCGCCTCGGTGTCATTATATAAGACAACACGCATAATACATGCAAATGAGAAATAACAAAGCAATGTTGGATTGGAGCAATCGTAAATTTTTGTAGGAAGAAATTAAAAACCGAGTTAGGTCAGTTAGTTAGGGTAGTATACACTGAATCTAACCATGTTTTGGGAAGGCCGAAAATTGTCAAGAAATAAAAATAGGTAAATATGAAGCAACAAGACCAAGGAAAAGAGAAAGGGAAGAAGAAGAAAAAATAGAGAGAGAAGGAATCAACAAGCCCATGGACAAGAGAAAAAAAAGAGAGGGGGGGGGGGGGGGGGAGGGAATTATTTTGAACTCTATAATTATTTTGGACTCTATAATTATTTTGAACTAGGTAAAATTATTTGGACACCCACTTTTTTTTAACACCCTAGCCCAATTTCTTGTAAACTAGAGCCTAGTTTTATAGCAATATATGCTAATTGTTTTTACATGCATTAATTGGTTTTTTTTTTTCAAAATGCATTTGATTTTCTTTTCTTATTTGATGGATGATTATAACATGATGGATGCAATATCAGTTTTGCTATTTATATTATTTTAATAATCATATCGGTGCCATACACATATCTTAGTTTTTGGAAATTTCTCGTATCGACGTACCCGTACTGTATCCATGCAACGTGCAAGTTCCACCTACTTGACTTCCAAATCCTAAATATACCACTAGTAGTGTATAGGTCTCATTATGATCGAGTTTGATCCCCATTCATATAGATTATAGTAGTTTAAGCTATTGTTTATATGAAGAAAAAAAAAATTAGAAACGTATTCGTTTATTTGTATTGGGAAAAAGTTATTCTAATGCCTTGCTTTCCATTTGTGTGCTTCGAAACAGAAAAGAAACAATTTTTTTCATGAGTATGGCGTTCAATATGAGCCACCATTAGTGATTTAAGATGAAGATCATCTGGGCCCATGAAGATTAACATGGCTAAAAAGCCTAATTTAAAGAAAAAGGCAGACTCCATCAAGATACGTAGCATTTTTCACTTACTGAAAAGAAATCATTTTTACTTTTGACAACTTATTTTTATATGTTCCACAAAATAAATATATTTTTGGGAACTTTAATCCTCATGCATCCATGAAGGGATGAATACAATGAGATTGAATATTTGAATGAGGTGTAACAATCAAGGTATAAAGTATATTAATGTGTTTTAGGAAAATTTTAATTTTTTATATAGTAAATTACAAATATTCTAAGTTTTATATAATTTATATTAATTATTTCGTGATGACAAGAATGGTCGAATTCTAATGAAATATGATCCGGGCTCCGGCATTGTACTTATATAACAAGATAATTGTATGTGTACTAAGTGATAGTTTGATATATTATCAGAATTATTTATACCAACATAAATTGATTAGGAAATATTTATTTTGCATGTTAATACATGTGATATAAGAGAGGAGAAATCGAACCTAGAATCTCAAATGTACAGTATGAGTAAATACTTTTAATCACTTTAGCTACAAGTTCCCGTATCGTATATATTTTTAGCTCGTAAAAGAATAAGTTGTGACATTTGGCGAGTAAATTTACATCTTTGTCCTAAATTTACCTTTTTATCTTTAGATGTAGTGAGATGTAAAGGAATATTATTGGATATGAATGAATAATGAGCAATGATAAAAAGGATAAATAGCAAAGGGGCACTTGTGATGAAAAGAAGGTACCATCAAAGCATGTAACATGAATCATTCATGGGTGGGATTGCTTTTGAGTGCGGTTTCGTTTATACGCAAATGGAACCTTCTAGTTCTTCTCCAAGTCTCGGAAAACTCCGTCCTTTCATTTTTCATATATTCTTTCTTTGCCACATTTCTTTTCTTTTTTTTAAAGGCTTAAGGAAAAAATATATATGAAAATTTTCATTACAACATTTTTCCCGTTTAAAATTTCTTTGTGACATTTCTTTTCCTTCATAAAGGCTTAAATGGGGTTTTGAGTTTGACCCACAAAAAAAGCCGTAAATGGGTCATCTTCTCTTTCTCTAAAGAGTTCTGGGCAGAACAAATAAATCAGGACCGCAGATTGTGGGTCCCACTTTTCTGGTCCCACCATCATATCAAACCAATATTCATGGCGTATTGCCACGAGGCACCATTCACGTCTTCAATTCTCTGCCCAGACGCTTCTCCCTCTCTCCCTTTTATGCCTATTAAAAGGTCTCTCTCTCTCTCTTTTTCCATTTCTCTGCTTCACGAAATCATCAAACCAAGACCAAAACAAAACAAGCCCACATACTGTTTTGATCAAGAACCTTATTCAGGTATATGATCAAGCCATGAACTTTCTCTGTTTTTCAAAGAATTATTGTAAGTTGCTCTGTTTTGTTATAAATATTTGTTTCTGATGAGTTCAATTTTTCAGTATCTGTTTTTCTTTTTTCTAAATTTAACAAATTGGTGTCATTTTGCAGAGCTATTATTTTGATTTCCTCTAAAAGTTGCACCTTTTGTGTTCTAAGTTCAAATATAATCTTTTGTGTTTCAAATTTATGTTCTTTGAAGTTGAGGTTCCATATTTCATTTCATCATCACTGTTAAGCTTGTTCCTTTTTTCTAATTTGATTTTGAGCTTGCTAGAACTGATACCGGTTCTGTCTTTCAATTTACTGAAATGAGTTTCTTTCAAAAATTCAAAAGAGAAATTGAAACTTGATTGTTGAAATTTCCTTTTTGCTCAAAAAAATTGGAAGCTGTAACTTTTACAAGCACAGGTGAAATATGCTGCATATTTCAATGTTCTTAAAAGCAACCTAATGAGTTTATTTATATTTACAAAGTAACAATGGCTTTTTAATTTGAACATGATTTACTCTGCTATGTCTGTTACATGATTCTCTGCAAGTTTCTAAGGTGTTGACACATGGGCTTGTGTTGGTACTCTATTTTCTTGTCGTTTTACCACACCTTTGTTTTCTCTGTATTGGAATTTGCACTGACTTATCCATATTTCTCTCTCTTTAGCTGGTCACAGAAACGAGGAGCTTTTCCGTTTTATTGTGAAAGGCGGTGGGTTTTGGGCTGAGATTAGATTCTGAAATGGTAGGAAAAGAAAACTTCAAGACTGAAGACTTGAACTTGTGCTTTGAGAAACTCATGATGTTTGGTGGTGGTAGTGCTGGTGCTATTGCTATTGGTGGTGGAAAAGTGAAAATGGAAGGAAGGGCTATTACTGATTGGAAGGATATTCCCATGGAACTCCTGTTGCAAATCCTTGGACTTGTCGATGATCAGACGGTGATCATGGCTTCTGGAGTCTGTCGTGGCTGGAGAGATGCTGTTTGCTTGGGCCTTACCCGTCTCTCCCTCACATGGTATATGCTTTGCCCTCTGTACATCTGTTTTTTTTTTGGGTTGCTGCTGTTGTTGTTGTTGTTGTGGCATTAAAACTAGTTGGAATATTGTGTTTGATGATACAAATAACGAAACAAATATGTTGACATCATTTGTGTGTGTAAGTATTGCCCTGTCCTCTTTGATAAACAATCCTCTGTTCTTGTGTAATCCCTTTTGACAGTTTTGTTACTCACTAGAACACGATATGATTCCTCCAATGATTTTTATTAATCAAAATGCATCTAAAAAAATTGTTTTCTGTAAGGGTATTATAAGAAATGATGTCAATTTGCAAGAGTGTATGTAGGGTTATGTGAAAATGATGCTTCAAGTGTTCCAGATCAGACTAATTGTATTGCTTGCCCATGCTGTCTAGTTGTAAGATTACGTCTAGATTCACTTCCTAGAGTTGGTAAAATGCTATTTTGTTTCCCTGCCTAAGGCTCTTTTCATCTCAGCTAATTATTTGAAGTTATTTGGAGTTCATTTTTTCTCCCAAGACAGTTATATCCTGATTTTAAGTTGGCCTCCTATGTTAGAATGGAGATATATTTATCTTCCTCAAATTTTGAAAGTCAATGCTCTCTCTTGTTTGTGACATAATGTCTGTAATCTTTATGAGAGGAATTTCATTATGAATATCTTGTGGAAATAGATTTAACTGGAAGGAAAAGATGCTGGTAAGGGTTGCTGCACTATGTTTATACAGTCAGTTTAAGCTGGATTATGTTAGTATTGTGCATACAATCTCAATGTGAAATCACGGGGTATTTTGAGATCCAAGTTGTTACCAATTGTGTGCGATAGTTAGTTTTGGGTACTTCATGTCGCTGGTTATCATTAGTCTATTTATTTTCAGTTTATTTCTTCCCTCTCCCCTTACCCTTGCCAACCCAACACAAAAGGAGAGAATGTAAGTACATTGATGATGCTCAACTGACAGAGTTGAAAGCTTACTAAGGTGAATCAAAAGGAACTAAAGATATGAAAATTTGGAATATCAAAAGCATAAGACTATGCTTTTGGGTACAGGGAACTTCAAATTTTCCCAGATGCCAAATCCTTTTTCTGTTGTTTCCAGAAAGTAAATGAGTGATGTGAAAGGATTCTAGAGATTGTCTATGACTTGATTTAAGTTTTGTGCCTTGTTTTAGAAAGAAAAATAGGTTATGAATGCCAATTTAATCATAATTAGCTTGTCAATTATTTTTTCAGGTGCACCAAGAACATGAACAACTTGGTCCTGTCTCTTGCTCCTAAGTTTAGAAGATTGCAGACTCTAATACTACGTCAAGATAAAAAAGCTCAACTTGAGGACGATGCTGTTGAGAGTATTGCAAACTTCTGTCATGATCTGCAGGTCCTGGACCTCAGCAAAAGCTTCAACCTCAGTGACCGCTCTCTGTATGCCTTAGCTCATGGGTGCCCTAATCTTACAAAACTCAACATTAGCGGGTGTACAGCCTTCAGTGACAGTGCTCTTGAGTATCTGGCTAGCTTTTGCCAAAAATTGAAAGTTCTGAATCTTTGTGGATGTGTCGGAACTGCATCAGACAGGGCATTGCAGGTAAAGATAAGATATTGATTTTTTTTTTTTCCACATGTCTTAACTAAGATAATTCTATTAATACTGTAGAATCATATGCAGGCTATTGGTCGTTATTGCAGTCAGTTGCAGTGTCTGAATCTTGGTTGGTGCGAGGATATAAGTGATGTTGGAGTTATGAGCTTGGCATATGGATGCCCTGATCTCAGAACCGTTGATTTGTGTAACTGTGTCCAAATAACAGGTATTTTGGTTTCAGTACCTGTTCCTTGTTACAGTTGGTTTTGGCAGTCATATTTCTCAAATTTCGTATTTGCACGTATGTACTACTAATATGTGCATTGCAAAGGAATCAATGCTGCTATTATCAAATCTCGTATTGGCCGTGCTGTTTCAGAGTTGGCAATCACTATCCATCAGTAACCTTATAGTAGCGATTTAGCATTGTCTTCAGTAAAATGCCTAATGTCTTGATGAATTTTTTTATTAGATGCTTAGGCTAACCTTTCATGTCCTTTTCTTTTTATGCTTTCCATTTGCTACCAATTGAAATAATTAAACCCATATCCATCTTGATGAAAGGATGCACCGAAAATAGTACTGAACTGAAAGAGAGCCCTTATAATTGGAGCATGAGGAATTGAACACAAATTGTAGTTTACCTGGTTTATGGATAGTGATCATCTCTGATGCCTTTATTCTTTCATTGCAGATGACAGTGTGATTGCTTTGGCAAACAGGTGCCCTCATCTGAGATCCCTTGGCCTTTATTACTGTCAGAACATTACAGACAGAGCAATGTATTCTTTGGCCCAGAGTTTAGTGAGGAACAAGCCTGCAGCAGTGTGGGAATCTAGGAAACCCAAGAATGATGAGGAAGGGCTCAGGACTCTCAACATCAGCCAATGCACAGCGCTCACCCCTTCTGCTGTTCAGGCGGTGTGCGACTCATTTCCCGCACTTCATACCTGCTCTGGAAGGCATTCCCTCATTATGAGCGGCTGTTTGAACTTGACATCCGTGCATTGTGCCTGTGCTGTCCAAGCACACCGCACGGCAAGCGCCTTTCCTCATTCGGCTCATTGATTAGAGGAACCGAGGATTAGGGTAACAAACTAAAGTGTGGAAGGGCCGAGAACCCAAAGCCACAGTATATATATTTGTGTTGAGGTGTAATCAGCAGTAAATGGGCAATGGCCTGGAACTACGGACTTTAAGAAGTATCTTGACTAATGTTATCAGCTTTTGAATTATGACTTCTGCAGCATTTTGATTGCTGGAAAACAAACTTAATTTTGTTCATTTTAACAAGCATTTTGGCGTCCCCATCTCCGAACCCCATCCCCATTTAATAGGTTTTGTGAATCCCCGATATTTTTTATTTCAGATTTTGAAGGATGTTCCTCTGCAGATTTTATGCTTGAGCTCCGCCAGTAAAAATTTAACCAAAATCCCACCTGTTACCCAAGCCAACAATAAACCATTGAAAAATAAATTCCCCAAAATCCATCAAAATCATATTTTTCTTCAGCATCCCAACAATAAACCGTTGAAAAGGAGCAGCCCAACCAAGAAAGAGGAGGGAGATAGAGAAAGGAAGAAGAACAAAAGAAAGAGGAGGGAGGGGGAGAGAAAGGAAGAAGAAGAAAGAAGATAGAAAAAGAAAGAAGAAGAAAGAAGAAACAGGAATGGGGAGAGAGGGTGAGAAGAGTTGGGCTGCTCATTATTTGGGCTTGAAGATAGATGGTTGGGCTATTGGCATACTTGATAAAAATAATGTTATATAAATTTTTATCATGAATAAGAGTAGTATAATTAAAATATTTACTAAATATATATATATATATATATATATATTTTTTTTTTTTGTCAGGAACTAAAAATGTTTGATCCACAATTTTCAATTTTAGTATGTTAATATTAACTAAAAATGAATGAACTTGTGTAATTAATCATATATTAAGAAAATAGTAATATAGTAGATAGTATCATAACAATTCATCATAATAAAAAAACCTTTTTTTAAGACGAAAACGAAAACGAATAATACATATTTGTACATACTTCTTTTGTACCTTTAGTATTGGCAAATGTATACTTCTTATGTACCTATGTAAGTGTCTTTATATATACATATACATTATAACCACACAAACGTATATAAACACACAGAATCTCTAAGCACAACTTTGCATTTTTGTTACGTAGTGCACTTGGATATACCGAGCCCATATTTGCATTTTTGTTATCTTCAAATAAGCATATTGACCAAGAATATATAGTCTTAAAGTAACATCTATTCCTATGTTTAGTATATTGATCAAAAAATGCAATTAACATTAAAAATCATAAAATATTATTATAAGAGTATTCTAATCAACCTCCTATATTGATTCACTTTTGATGTTTGATTATTTCCGTTATTTTGGATTGTTTGAATTGTAATGCATTGTATATTTTTATGTAACTCTTATATTGGTATATTTAGGATTATAGAATATAAGATTTACTCATATATTTGTATTTATTAGGTTTATAAAATAGAAACTGCAATGCAAATGTGTTTTTTTTTTTTTTTTTGTAACTATTATATTTATATTTTTAGGCTTGTTAAATAGAAAATACAATGCAATGTGAGTTTTTTTGTTACTCTTATATTATTATTTTTAGAAACTGCACACAAGTGTATTTTTTTTAGGGAGCTGATTTTCTCATTCTTCTTTTGTCCACTTACACTCCCTTTGTTGGAAATTGGACGTTCCAACTCCTGTTTTGTCCATTTACATTCCCTTGTATATTATATTAAAAAGTATTAAAAAATAAATAAATAGGGAATGCTAGCAACCTTCTCTCTAACCTTCTCTTTTATATATTCTCCATTTTCTTCATGACATGCGTCACTTTCTTACACTTAAAACAATATACATAATGTATCACATAAGCGAGGTTTTGTTTTTCAAAGTTACCCTTTTTAAAAGTATATTTTCATTTTTCTTTTAATTTAGTTTCTCCTCTCTACGTATTTTCTCAAAAACTTTCTTCTTCTTTTACCACTTTGAGCTTCTCTCTCTGCCAAATTTAGATTTTTCTATCCAATCCAAACACCCAGGATAAGAAAAATATATCTTCTTCGATCAAAACCAACACACCCTTATGAAATATCAATAAGACAAAGATTTTTTATTTAATCTTTTTTTTTTACAACAAACCTTTTTTTGGTGATGGAAGGGTTAGAGGCGGCTCTAAGATTTTAGGGGCCCTATGCCAAAACAATAAGGGAGGCCTCCTAAAATAAAGTCTTCAACAAAAATTATAAAAAAAGAATCAAACTAAATAATCAAAATATTGTGATCATCAAATTACTAATTATCAATAACCAAGAAAAAAACAATAATATACAAAATATAGGAAAAACAAAATCTGAGAGTTTGAGAGAGAGAGAGAGAGAGTTGAGTGGTTGAAGGCTGAAGCTTGAAAAAAAAAAGATACATGCGGCTGGAAAAACAATTGAATACAAAGTTGTATGTTGGAGTTCTCTTATATTGGGCAACGTGAAAAGCAATATTAAATAGGAATAGACAAATCAACATTAATATTATCCTATTAATATAGGAAAAGCCAAAGCAATCAATACCAATATAATAAACTCACATTAATAAAATAATATTTATTATGGGGTCTAATTTTCCTCAAGCTGTACTTAAAGACATATGAAAAATGAATATTAATGTTATTAAATTAATATTATTACTAAGCTACAATAAAGGAAATATTTTTGCCCATCACTTTAACCAACCGAAGGTGTAGTATTGAAAAGGGTGGTGATGTTACATCTTATGATGGCTATGGTTATGTCATGTTTGATTATAATTGAACTAGTTATGGAGCTCAAGATGATGAAACAGATTATGAACCTACTAGTTGGGTTAATCCTAACTATCCCATATATGGGAGGACAATAGGGAGCTCAAGAGAGACCTATGTGCACCATGTTCAAACATGGCTTACAAACTACTCGGGTTACATGACTTGGTATGACTATTGTATGAATCTAGATAGCTATTCCTCATTGTTTGAACCTCATAGGAGCTCTTCATTTATGTAGATGGACACTTATCTAAATTGTAATCCAAAGTTTAAACAAACTATGGATTTATGCATGGTTTATTCATTCTGATCAAAATTTTATTTTCAAACTTTTCATTGACGCGCATTACATACCACTTATATTTTATCATATGTATATCTTATTATTAGTAAATTTTGAGTTTTATTTGTTCAATACATTCATTGATAATGTACATAACATCTATGAAAGTTTGACACCAAAATTATGTGTTTCAGTGCCTATATCTGTCATTTTTGTTGATTTTTTTCCGATGCCTAAAACGATAACGATATATCCCCCGAAATATCCGTAAATTGGAGGCCCGATATTATCTGCATGGCCGATATTTTAATCCTTTGTATACACTGAATCTAACCATGTTTTTGGTAGGTCGAAAATTATCAGGAAATAAAAATAGGTAAATATGAAGCAACAAGACCAAGGAAAGAGAAAGGGAAGAAGAAAATAAAAAAAGAGAGAAGGAATCAACAAGCCCAGGGAAAAGAGAAAAAAAGGGGAAGAGAGAAAGAGACAAAAGTGGTAGAGAATCACGTGATTAGATATGGATGATATTGACCTCTATAATTATTTTGGACTTGGAAACCCAATTGTTTTGTACACCCTAGCCCAATTTCTTGTACACTAGAGCCTAGTTTTATAGCAATAGATGCTAACTGTTTTTACATGTATTATTATTATTTTTTCAAAATGCATTTGATTCATTTTTTTTAAAATTTATTTGATGGATGATTATAACATGATGGATGGAATATCAAATTTGCTATTTATATTATTTTAATCATCGTATCGGTGCCATACACATATCCTAGTTTTTGGAAATTTCTTTTATTGGCGTACCCATACCGTATCCATGCAATGTGCAAGTTCCGCTACTTGACTTCCAAATCTTGGATCCGCCATTAAAAATATATATGTCTCATTATGATTGAGTTTGATCTCCATTAGTGTTAAGCAATCGTTTATATCAAGAAAAAAAGAAGAAGAAACGTATTCGTTTATTTGTATTGGGAAAAAGTGCTTCTAATGCCTTGCAATTTGTTTGCTTCGAAACAGAAAAGAAACAGTTTTTTTTCATGTGTATGAGACGTTGAATATGAGCCACCATTAGCCATCTTTGATTCACCTTAGCAAGCTTTCACAACTTATACTTTTACAGACTAAAAATATACGATGTGGGGACTTGTAGCTAAAATGGTTAAGAGCCTATATACTAAAAATGGCTCAGAAAGGAACTAAAGATCCTATATGTGAAAATTTGGAATATGAAAAGCGTTAAGAAAATTTGGAATATGTGAAAATTTGGAATATGAAATGAGATATGATTTCGACCAAAAAAAAAGAAAAAGAAAAGCGTTAAGACTACGCTTTTGGGTACAGGGAACTTAAAATTTTCCCAGATGCCAAATCCTTTCTCTGTTGTTTCCAGAAAGTAAATGAGTGACGTGAAAGGATTCTAGAGATTGTCTATGACTTGATTTAAGCTTTGTGCATTGATTTAGAAAGAAAAAAAGGTTCTGAATGCCAATTTAATCATAACCAGCTTGTCAATTATCTTTTCAGGTGCACCAAGAACATGAACAACTTGGTCCTATCTCTTGCTCCTAAGTTTATAAGATTGCAGACTCTAATACTACGTCAAGATAAAGCCCAACTTGAGGATAATGCTGTTGAGAGCATTGCAAACTTCTGTCATGATATGCAGGTCCTGGACCTCAGCAAAAGCTTCAAGCTCAGTGACCGCTCCATGTATGCCTTAGCTCATGGGTGCCCTAATCTTACAAAACTCAACATTAGCGGGTGTACAGCCTTCAGTGACAGTGCTCTTGAGTATGTGGCTAGCTTTTGCCAAAAATTGAAAGTTCTGAATCTTTGTGGATGTCTCAGAGCTGCATCAGACAGGGCATTGCAGGTAAAGATAAGATATTGATTTTTTTTATTTTTTTATTTTTTCCACATGTCTTAACTAAGATAGTTCTATTAATACTGTAAAATCATGTGCAGGCTATTGGTCGTTATTGCAGTCAGTTGCAGTGTCTGAATCTTGGTTGGTGTGAGCTTGTAAGTGATGTTGGAGTTTTGAGCTTGGCATATGGATGCCCTGATCTCAGAACCGTTGATTTGTGTGGCTGTCTCCAAATTACAGGTATTTTGGTTACAGTACCTGTTCCTTGTTACAGTTGGTTCTGCAGTCATATTTCTCAAATCTCGTATTTGCACATGTATGTACTAATAGGTGCATTGCAAAGGAATCAATGCTGCTATTATCAAGTTGCTTAGTATTGCTTGTGCTGTTTCAGAGTTGGCAATCACCATCCATCATTAACCTTATAGAAGCGATTTAGCATTGTCTTCAATAAAATGCCTAATGACTTGACGAAAATTTTTATTAGATGCTTAGGCTAACCTTTCATGTCCTTTTCTTTTTATGCTTTCCATTTGCTACCAATTGAAATAATTAACCCATATCCATCTTGATGAAAGAATGCGCCGAAAATAGTACTGAACTGAAAGAGGGCCCTTATAATTGGAGCATGAGGAATTGAACACAAAATGTAGTTTACCTGGTTTATGGATAGTGATCATCTCTGATGCCTTTATTCTTTCATTGCAGATGACAGTGTGATTGCTTTGGCAAACAGGTGCCCTCATCTAAGATCCCTTGGCCTTTATTACTGTCAGAACATTACAGACAGAGCAATGTATTCTTTGGCCCAGAGTTTAGTGAGGAACAAGCCTGCAGCAGTGTGGGAATCCAGGAAACCCAAGAATGATGAGGAAGGGCTCAGGACTCTCAACATCAGCCAATGCACAGCACTCACCCCTTCTGCTGTTCATGCGGTGTGCGACTCATTTCCCACACTTTATACCTGCTCTGGAAGGAATTCCCTCATTATGAGCGGCTGTTTGAACTTGACATCCCTGCATTGTGCCTGTGCTGTCCAAGCACACCGCACGGCTAGCGCCTTTCCTCATTCGGCTCATTGAGTAGAGGAACGAGGATTACGGTAACAAACTAAAGTATGTGGAAGGGCCGAGAACCCTAAGCCACAGTATATATGTTTGTGTTGAGATGTAATCAGCCGCAAATGGGCAATGGCCTGGAACTGCGGACTTTGAATTATGACTTTTGCAGCATTTTGACTACTGGAAAACAAACTTGGTTTCGCCTCATGGTTTTGGTGATTGTTCGTTTCCAAGAGCGCCTACTCGTTAACTCCTGGCTCTGCATTTCCTAGAAGAAAATCTTTCGTTAAGCAGTGTGTCTAAAAAATTCATTTGAAAACCTAAATGTTACAGCAACAAACACTGAGGTAGACATTTCTGAGTTCCCTTTTGTTCGATCAAGACGACTAGTACTCCTCAAGTAAGATGCAGTGTGAGTCTACTTCCCATTGAATTTAAATGAGGACATCATTTGAAAATTATCCTTGCAAAAAATTAGACAAATCGATCTCTATTATAAAATCTAATTGTGACGATTTTCAAATTGTGACAAGAAAAAAAAGGCCGAACAGAGTTTTCCAGAAAACATTATAATGACCACTTATTAACTTCAAAAATGGAGGAGTCTACAACGTCCCTCAAATAGTCTTAATCAAGGTCCAAAATATCGATGATATCGGAAATATCGGTAGTCCAAAAACACGGAAATTTCGATGGAAATATCGGGATATTATCGATATCGATAAAAATTGAATAAAAACCACAGAAATTGTAAGAAAAACTCATAAATTTTGATTGAAACTTTGGAGGATGTTTATTTAGTCAATTATCTATTCGTTTATCGAAAAAAATTGGAAGAAAATTCATTGCATGATGGGTTTAACTTATTTAAGTTGATTATATAGCGAGCTGACAAACACTGTGATCAGTATAGAAAATATGTAGCAATTAATGAAAGAAGATTAAACACACCATAATCATTTATATATAATGATTTACTTCAATATTTTACACTTTATACATTGCATGGTAAGATACATGAGTGACTATGAGGTTCAAAAAATTTCAGTATCTTCATCATCTCTATGTTTAGAGTAAGTGTACTGCGAGTAGTCATCAAATGATAAATCGCCAAAATAGTTTTCCATGTAATTGTTAACATGCCATCCATATGGATCCAAGATTGGTTGACGTTGTCCATAAGTGTCACACCCTGAATTTTCAACAACAACTAATATGTGTGTTTAAACAGAACAACTAACAATCCGGGATGTAAAGTTCGGAACCTTCATCAAAAGTACCTAGAAATTTAAAATTTTCTTTCTTGATACGACACCACTGTTCCGAACCACAATGTCAATAATGACTCAACTCTTCTGAGTCAAATGTTACATTACAAACTTACATAATAAAATGAACAATCATCATATTACAAAATCTGCTCCTCAAAGCTCATTTCACACAGCAGAAGTCTAACACTCACCAACACTCTCACACCACACTTTGCATTCTGTGGAACCACCAACGAGCTTCCTGCTCCTCACCTTAATTCTCCTGCTCACGGTCTTTACCACCTGCAGGATTTTCTCCTACACCATCGAATAGTGCATCGGGTTCACCACAGAACAACCCGGTAAGCTTTCTAAAGCTTGTATGAGTAAACCACGTCCAAAGTATAATATATCACTTTACACATAATATACAAACACATGCACTTTCTTTAGCATATCACAATCCTTGTATAACCAAGGTAATCATAATCATCAATATCATCACAATCACAATTCTTTTATTTTATTTAAAGAACTGTTTCGATCACCACCTGTGACCACACTAAAACTCTTTTATTTTCAAAGTAGTTTTCACACGTCAAATATTTGATAGATAGAAGAGAGAATACTATGAACCTCTAATCTATAACACTACAAACCTCCAAAGTAGTGTTCACTCATGATTACCCTCTAGTCATGAGTATTAGATGACGCTAGACTAGAGCTCTAACTGCAGGGTAATTTATCCCTCATTATTTGTCACAAGAATGCCCACCTGACAAACTCAGAAGGGATTCAAGGTATTCTTACCTAAATCCATCAACACCAAAACACCAACACCAAAACAATATAAAATGTCGTTTCACAATAAACATTGTTTTATTGCCAAATACACCAATCACAGCAATACATATTTATTATATATATTTATGTGGTTATTCACGAATGAATTTTCACCATACACCCACAACATATGTTATATGGTTCAACACCAAAATCTCCAATAAAAATAATCAATTCAAAACAAAATACGTTTCACTTACCTCATGAACCGTTGATGAACAAGTTCATGTGTTTTAAATCAATTAAAACATTTTACAAACTCACAAACAACATGTTAATTATAGCCATTAACATTATCCAAGGTCACATTATAATAAATATAATAATTTGTGATTTTACTCACGATTATGATGGTTTTACTCACCTCTCGTCCAAGCTGCGTCTTCAACAACTTAACGAATCCTCAATCTCAAATCTCAACGAGCAACTCAGACTCCAACAGTACCTAAGCAAAGTACATAACTCAACTTAGCACAAAACTCCAAAATCCAAGATTTTGCATCTAATGACGAAAATGCCCTTTGGACCAATTGGGGATCCAAAGCGATCAAATCTCGTCCAACCAACTCCAAAACTGTGACGTACATGTTGTCGATGTCGAATCATGACCAATGACACCCATTGTCCAAAAGGTCACTATTTGGGTCCGTGGGTCCCACATGTCTAATCGACACCCCAAAAATCCTCCTTGGGCCCACAACCTTAGATTTCAAATTCTATCGCACCAATGGACTCTAAATAGTCTCGACATCACCCTGCGACAATTTGGGCCCGATCCAACGGTCGGATCATTCTAGATCGCACGATCGAATGGAGATTGCTCTCCTCAACTTTGAAACATAATAACTTAAGATCGGGACGTCCGATCATCAATTTGTCTGAACCTACAGACGCCTAACAACACCAGCTACAACATACGTAAAATTGGACACGATCCAACGGTTCGATCATCTCCGATCAATGGTCCAGATTTGTGAGGCTCCGATCGTCGAGCAAATGACGGAATCTCAACACTTTAAACATACTATCATGCTCAGTGACTCCAGGACTACAATCTGTCTCTAAACCCCTAACTCAGAATCCTCACCATGTGCCGCCATCGCTAGTGGTGGTTCGGGGTATTATTCCGACGACGGACCAACCCTAGAATCGGCTCTCAATACCTATACCAAAATGTTCATAACACGGAGTAGAACAACTTTAATTCTTACCTCAAGGTCCGATTCAAAGTGTAAGTGGCTCAAACCGCTGGTTGAAATTGTTCACTTCACTAGTGACGAACCAACTTCACGGTGTCACCATCCCTTTACGGTACCTCCGATGGCTCCGATTCTTCTTGGTTTATGCTCACGAGATAGCAGGCTTTTGATCTGGGTGGGTGGTGTTGATCACCTCCACCATAAACCGCCGAACAAACCGCCGGAAATCGCCTCTCCGACAAGCTCTCAAACTTCCGGGTTAAATTGAAAATTCTGAAACCTCAACAGTGTCCATCTGTAATTTATAGGCAAATAATCTGTTTGCAGTTAAGTCCCTGGAACTTCAAACGAGTATAACTTCTTCGTTTCAACTCGGATTCATGAATCGTTTGCTCCTACGCATTCGTGAGATCAAGCTCGATTTTCCAATCCAAAAATCATAATTTTCTCACTTCAATTTCTTGTACTTCCTTATGAAAAATCATAAGGGCATTTTTGTCCCAATTTGAAATTAAACTCACTTAATTCCAATATTTTCACATCAAACCAAATTCATAAAACATCCAATATAGCCACACAACTTAATAAGATTTTCCACAAAAATAATAAAACCAAACATTATTTTTGTGGTGATTACAATAAGCAAAATCATTTGAAGATTGGGTCTCGAATTCTTTCCATGAGTCGCTCAATTCCATCCTTAAAGGAAAGGTCAAAGACTCATATTCTCATGTGAAAATCTAATTCTTACAAAAATAGTTCAAAACAAGACAATATAAATATACATATTTTAGCATATTATCACAAAAACATAAGCAACATGGTGGTTAAGGTGTTGAAGGAGTGAAATGGCAAGGGTTTTGAATCCCCTTTGAGTGTGTAATTTGTGTTTTTTTTCTTCCCATTATATCGATATTTTCGATATTATAGCAATTATTTGACAAAATATTGCTTTAGTGTGAGCGAAATTATCGACATCGATATTTTCCGATATCATCAATATTTATATGATATGTGTAAAGATACGTTCCGAAATACCCGTGACCCGAAAAAATGATAATATCCTCGATATTTCGTTGATATTATCGATATTTTAGACTATGGTCTTAATTGAGGCGTTCCGCCCACTTCCTAGGACAAAACCATTAAAAAGATTTCTTGCAGCCATTTTAGTGCTGCAGAACTTGCAACCATAGGCCTTTATTCCAGATTTATCAAGTGATCATCAATTCTGAGTCAACTGTCTCAAGCCATTGATATGTAGTACTTACTCTTCACGTACGCAAGTCATTTAACTCTCACTTACTCATCTTCGCACAAGAACAAAATTGAAGATGAATACTAGTATACACGAGAAAAAGCATTCTAGCTGTAAAACTTTCCATGCCGGAACTCTAAGGTAGCCGTCCACATGCTACTTTAAAATAGTTGTGCAGGCATGTTACAACAGAAGTAATTAAACTCGCATTTCGTTATGAGAACATTGACCACATGTGTCTAACTATACGATTTATACTCCAGGTATTGGGAACTGGGTGGTAAGCCCTTCAACTCTTCTCTGCAGATCTGACACCCGATCCTTTAGAGAGAATTCAGGGGAAGCAACAAACCTCATAAAATCTTGAAGCTTTGATCCTGATACTGCGCGTTTAGCATCAATCGTTATCTGCACACCCTCATGAATGTAGTCCGCAACTGCTATGAATTCTTTCTCGGTGAATCCCCTTGTCGTCATGGCAGGTGATCCAATGCGAATGCCACCGGGCACTACAGCACTTTTATCACCTATTTCATCAAACATTACAGCTGTAAAATCAAGGGGGAAAAAGGCTGAAAGACAAATAAAGACAACTACACAAACAAAATAAGATAGGGCCTTCAAACCAAAAATAAAGGCCTGGACCCTTGGGGCCCATCTGGTAAAATTATATAGCTAAATGGCTTAGAAGCTATATGCGTAGATTTGGATTAAAAGAAAACACATGCATTTTGTATGATTCCTTGTATGTAGCTATTTTGAATCCATTGCAAATAAATTGTATCTAGTTCAAATACATGCTTTCTAAAGATGTTTTTCCATTCAGCCTAATTCTCAAATACAATGTTCTTTTAATGATTTCATCCAAATGGACCCTCCGACTCACCAGGTACTGAATTCTTGTTGAGGGTAATAGAAGCCATGTCAAGAATTTTCTCCACCCGAGCTCCATCAATACCCTGTTAAAAAAGGAAATGTCAAATAACATTGGTAAATAAAATATGGTTATGAACTAATGCAAAGTATCCAATCACAACTTTATTGCTTAACTCATTATCGAAAACACTTTAAATTTGATAACTTTTAATATGAGAATAATTATGATCTCTGATGACAGAATCTTATATTTTCATCCACACATGAGAAAGAAACAAAACAGAAAAACATAGCTCAAACAGTAAACTAATAGGACAGAGGAAGATTCCCTAAAAGAAAAACCAACCCTTGTCGAGCCAAAACAAAGGCCCGTAAACACTAAAACTGGTGAAGTCATAACTCATCTCACTAATTTTTTTTGTTCTATCCATAACCTCTAAATGTTAGCCTTCTAAGAAAAGAAAAAAGTGCTAAATAGAAAACAAAAGCTCCACATTTCAGGACAAGTTCTCATTTAAGCAGCAATAAGAAATCTGTATCGAAAAATTAAAACAAATAAATTAATAAACAATCTAGGAACTTACTAAAGGCCGCAAATCCACAAGAACCAGATGATTATCACTTCCACCAGAAACTAGTTTGTATCCAAGTTCAGTCAATCGGCTTGCAAGAGCCCTACAATTAGAGACCACCTACAAGGTAGAGCAGCCACGCTAAATTAGGACATGCCTTAGACCATTTTTACATGAGGACAGTATAATTTCAGTACCTTGTTCTGGTAAGCCTTAAATTCTGGGGACTGTGCATACTTCAAGCAAACTGCAAGGCCCCCAATAGTGTGGTTATGAGGACCACCCTGCATAAAGAACTCAAGCCTTTTATCCTTTCATATGTAATTTAAAAATATAAACACTGTACTTACAGAAACAAATAAATGATTATATATGGTTCAGATTTGTTACTAACCTGTAAACCTGGAAAAACAGCATTGTTGATGGCAGATTCTAAATCAACCCCAAGAACTGTATCTTTCTTGAAGAAGATCATTCCACCTCTTGGGCCTCTTAAAGACTAAAGAGAAATGTCTTAAATTTGTCAGATCATCCAAATGTGGCTTACAAAAAAGAAAGCACATGCTAAGGCTATTTATGAAGTATACTGAGTCTAGAGGAGAACAAATCGACATTTGCACATGTTTACACAAGTCCATTTATGAGAAATATCAGAATTTGGAAAAATTTAGCGAAGTATAAATACGTTACACGAGTATGAACAATACCTTGTGTGTTGTTGTGGTCACAATATCGCAGTAGTCAAAAGGATTTGCAAGCACAGAAGCAGCAACAAGACCACTTATGTGAGCCATATCCATCATAAGAAAAGCACCAACAGCATCCGCAATCTTCCCATGCAAATTAGAAGTAATTGATCAGTTGCAAAAGAGAGACAGAGTGCTTATATATGATAATGAATTTCATATCCTTGTGCGAATGAAAATTATTTATATGGAATGAAGACATAAAATACTAACCTTCCTCATGCGAGGATAGTCAAAATCACGAGGATAAGCACTAGCCCCGGCAATAATGAGTTTTGGTTTAAACCGGTCAGCCATTTCCTCAAGCTTGTCATAATCAACGAGACCTGGATTTTGTTTTTGTTTTATGAAAGGAAAAAGTCCAACCTCATGAGAATAACCATTACATCTTTAGTAAATCTGAAACACAGAATCATTCTTGTCTAGAAACAAAATGCAGCACCTGTGGATTCATTTAGTCGATAGGACATGGACTCAAAATAAATGGATGTGCCTGATACCCGTCTTTTAGGAGTCATGAAACCATGAGACAAATGTCCCCCGTGAGACAAGTCCAAACCCTAAGGTACACGCACATGTTAGTAGCCACCAATAAAAAAAAAAAGTAAGACAAAGCCAAGAGGACAACTTACCATGAGACGGTCATGAGGTTTCAGAACTGCAGTATAAACCTCAAAATTTGCAGGAGAACCAGATAATGGTTGAACATTCACACCCCACTTCTTTCCATCTAAGTGAAATGCATCCAGTGCCCTTTTTTGGCATAGTGTTTCAAGCTCATCAATGTGCTCATTGCCACCATAGTACCTGAAATGTATAGTCAAACTATGAGCTACACCAAACATAATCGTTTTAATAAAAGATACCAGTTGAACTCACATTACTCTGGGTCTGAGTATATGTACCTTTTACCTGGTAATCCTTCCGAATACTTGTTCGTGAGACATGAGCCAACTGCCTCCATCACTGCCCGATATGTAAAATTTTCTGAGGCAATAAGCTCAAGGCTCTTGAACTGTCGCTCCTTCTCCTTTTCAATAATACCACACACCTCAGGGTCAGCCTCACTTAACCCATTGTCTATAAAACTGCTTCCATCGCCTGTAAATCAATTAATACAATTTAGAACAAGTCAGACATAATTCCTGCTACTAACCAATGACTCCTTTAATACTTTAACAGTAGTTGGAAAAATCCAAGCCGAATACATGGTTTTTTAAAGGCTTTTTCATTTATAAAGATGGTTGTTTCAAAAAATTGAGTAATGAAACGCTGCAGTTGTACTGAAAGTAGCGATTACAAAACCTCCAAAGATGAATACGCAAAGCATATAGCATTCTGGCAGATGCCAAGGAAAAGGATACCCTTATTTTCGTTTTTATGTTATTTTTAAGTGAAACTGACATTAAAAATTATAACACCATAACCTTTGCAATCCCAGAAGTATTCCTAACAAAGAAATCCCAAAAAACAAAAACTTAAATTACATTTCAATACGATTTACCAATGGAATCACAACTACATAGAAGTAATTGATAACCGCTCAATGGTTGGAGTATAATTACCTCCAATTTCTGGCAAAGGCACAGAGACAGAAGAGGATGGCCTTCCAGCAACCAAGCTTCCTTCAATGTAAGAAGAAGATCTACGGGTCTTCACGTAATTGAGTTTTAATTGATGTGAATATCCACCAAAGCTAAGCCTCTTGTTTGGAAAAGTTGTTCCTTTGGTCCAAGTGGGCTGTTGAAGAGAACCCATCACTGCAGCTCCACCACAAGCCTGCATCTTGGCTTCCAAATACTATGCCCGCCGCACAAGCTCCTACAGATTTCACACAAAACTATGAGCGGTGAGCACAAGTTTAACATACAAACGATACGAACATACATAAATGCATGCACACATGGGTATATCAATTTATTTCTATAAACAAAAAACTATGCAAAGAGTTCAAAAAATTGTTTGGAAAGTAGTCATTCTCATACAAAATCACACACCCTACAGTATTTGACTCCTTAAACTTCTTTTTCAAATGATTGGGGCTGAGAATTTGTTGATGATCGCAGCTTTTAAACAGAAAGAATAATCTAATCAAAGGGTTAATAGTAAACTTACCCACTTTATCAGGTTTGCTGAGGATAGAGCTTCCTTTGCAATCTGGCGTTAGGAGCAAAGCTGACGATGGAACTCGCACAGGGAAAACGGTGGGTTTAGTGTTAGGGTTTTTGTTCTACCGAAAAATAAAAAAACACAGCATAATATCAGACCCGTTGCAAAAACCTTGGTTTTCTTTTTTTTCTTTTTTAAAAAATAATAAAAATGTGAGGATTGCTTTTGTGGTGGGAAAACTGTTGGATTTTTATTTATTTATTTATTTATTTTTGGTGCTGACAGTCGAGATCTTCTTTTGCCCTCTTCATTTTTATTTCTTTTTAATTTTGTAAAGGGAACTTTTTGGGTATTAAAGACGGTGGAATAATCAAATTCAAATGGAGACCTCTTCCTTTCCTATAAAGTTGTGTTTGGTCCGCATGAAAAAAGGGACAATTTCCTATTTAATGGAGAAGTAGGGGATGAAAATGAAACCTTTCGTCCACTTTTTGTTTTAATATAAAAAAATTTATTTATTTTAATCTTTCTTATCCCTACATTAAGACTTTCATTTTCCTTTTCCATGAAAAACTAGGGGTATGTGAAGGAAAGAGTCTCATATTGGAAAGTTTAGAAATTTAGCAAGGGCTTATAAGAAGTTGGGCTACTTCCCACATTGCCAATTGATTTTGGGGTAGAACCTCAACTTCCTTCATGGTATCAAAGCGGGTTAGCTCACGTGTGAAAGCCCAACGGCCACACGTGCTCCACGTCTCCCAATGTGTTGTCCACGTGTTAGGCTTGAAAATTCATCACACATGCGGAGGCGTGTGAGAATGTGAAAGTAAAGAGTCTCACCACATTGGAAAGTTGAGAAACCTAGCAAGAGCTTATAAGGAGTTGAGCTACTCCCCCCATTGCCAATTGGTTTTGGGGTCGGCATAGTCATATTCAGTTTGGTTTTTAGTTTTGGATAAGAACCTCTTTATTTTTTGTTTTTTGTTTTTGTTTTTTCGGTATTGGTCACCCTATAGTGTTTTTGGTCACACTTTTTTTTCTTTCTTTTTTTCTTTTTAATGCAATTGGTCATGCACACTTTAATGTCTCAAATTCCTTTACCCTCCATTTGGATGAGGGAAAATAACTCGGAATTTAGCTAAAGGTCGGGAATTTAAATGGAGAAATTGACAATTCTCTTGTTTGGCAGCTTAAGAGCGGAATTTATTAAATGACGCGCGGAAAAAATCGTGGAAATTGAGGCATCAAATTCTTGAGTTTAATTTCCACCAAAATAGATGTCATTTCACAATTTTCATAGTGCAGGAATTCATATTTTCCAGTATGCCAAAACTTACATTAAAAAAAAATTGCGCCAAACTTATAAAAAAACAGCGCCAAAAACCTATGATAAAACCCTGGAAAATAGAGATTGTGAGCCTTGTCGCTCAAAGGCATCATAAAAAAGTTGCGAGCCAGAGAAGTAAGGAAAATAAGTTACACGTCTCTCTGGATCAAATCTGAAGGTTAGTCTTCAAGCCTTTCTCTCCTTCAATTTATATTTTTCTATTTTGGGGTTACCATGCTTTCTGAATGCCTATCAAAATTGAGTGTTTCTGACTAAATTTATGAATATGTTACGACTGAGTTTTGTGATCTTTGCGGCACAATGGCTGGATTTTGGGAAGTTTTAACAAAATACTCTATGCCCATAGATATTGGTGTGTGATGCATTTCTGTATTTGTTTTCTAGCTTTATTGCTTTGTGTGATGCTTTTGTCTTCTTTGTTTTCTATATGCTTTGTTTTCTAGTTTTCTTTGGATTGTTACAACTATTAGTCTGTTGTGTTGGCTTTTCATGTCATGTAGTGAGTTACAACTAAATCAGAAAGTAATATTAATTCACACATATAAATCGTGCATCAAATTCTTCTAAATCAGAATGTGTTTGGGTTGTTTGGGTGAAATGTTACTTGAATGTGTTGCTCAATGTATTCTTTCTTGTTTTCTTTTGTTTTTGTTTTGTTTTTTTGTTCTTGATTTCAAGTGTGTTGTGAGGATGGGTTCAAGTTGATTTTCCCGGAGAAATTACGGCGTTTCTGGTGATAGAGTGGAGGTAGTGAAGTGAAGTTGCTGACCATTGATCATGTAACCTGGTGATTTTCAACAATTACTTCTAATTTTCCCATTATAGCTAGTGGTAGACTTGTGATCTTGGAACGCAATTACTTGTATTTTTTACATATTATTTTCAATGTTTTACTACCTCAAATGTGTTGTAAATGCATGAGTTGGTGGATGACCACCATACCTCTTAGCATTCACCCTTTCTAATTCTATGTAACCTATACACTAAATACCATAGTTATGGGCTTGTAACTTATGAGTTGTTAATGTCTTCTTATAATTGTAAGCCTATAAATAAGAGGTCTTATCAAGATGAGAAATACAAGTTGATTGAACAATTCTATTGTCTTCCTCTACTTTCCAATTCTCTCTACAATTCCCCTTAGTTATATAACACGTTATCAGCACGACATTGCTCTTGGTATGTTTTCTTTCTCTGAATTTTCTTTCTTTTTATATGAGCTAAAGTCATCACATGGTATAGAGTTTCTTTGTACTCACCATCAGACTTCATCATGCTCGTTTAAGAAAAAAAAATCCTTATTCTTATTACACATGAATATAATGCCATGTTTTTTTTATTTGTTTGTTTATTTGATCTTAAGTATGATCTTAATTATTATAATGAGTTTGTATTATACAAAAGATCGGGGCCCGAAGTTCCTCGATCCTCATCATATAACTTGATTAGGACATAGAGCCCTTTTGATTGAATCAAAACCTGAAGTTCTTTGATTCCAAATCATTGAGGTTGTGAAGTTCCGTGAATTTAAAGAGCACATAAGGACATGAAACTCCTTGATTTTGTATTGATCAAAATCAGAATTCCATGAGGTCTACATATGTCAAGAACCCGAACCAGAAGTTTCGAATGCATATACATCGATTTGAGTATGAAGTTCAAAGCACAACTATTAATTCAATTTATTTAGATCTACGTATTCGAACTTGAAGTTTCGAATATATGTTGATATGAACCTGAAATTCATAGTTTTTCATGGATCTTAATATTATATATGAACCTGAAGTTTATTACTTATTTGTGCCTATATGAACCTGAATTGGTTGGAAATCCAATTCTTAAACTTGTAGTTTTATCTACATATTGAATCCATATTAATATTATATTATCTTGTAATTTCATAGTCTTTAATTTATTATATATTATATTATCTACATATTATATATTATCTTGTAATTTCATAGTCTTTAATTTATTTATTTTATTCCTCATTTATATTACTTTACTCATTTTATTTTATTTTATTTTATTTATGTTGGGTTATTAGTTAATTTCGTTTTACAATAGTAATATAATATTGATACTCATGGTTATTTTATATATATAACTGAAATCATAATTGCCAGAAGCAATCAATGCCCATTTATACGAAACGAAAAGATAATATAGGTTACACTCTATGTGTATTATGATGGAGTTGAAAAAATGGGGGAATTAAGACCCGAAGATCTTGATCCTCAATTTATTTAATGAAGGACTTGAAAATCCTAAATTCTATACATGTAAAGGAATGAGCCAGAAGCTACAATTTCTATACATCTAAAAAGGTAAGAAAATCCTTTTATATATGTGTATGTACATATATAATTTTATGGTTCACAAAGTGAAAAGGTGATTAAATGTTAATGTGAACCACGTTGATCAATACCAAATATTAGTTGGTTATCTCATTGTTATGGTTTATAAATTTGAAGACACTCATAAGCTGTGTGTAGTCTTGTTTGAGCTGTAAATCCCACTGTACAGTAATGTGTTCAATTTATTGTGAACAACTTTAGCACCATGTACCTGAATGAAAAGGGATTTTGTTAATTCAGATATTGGAACCTGAAGTCCATATCATAATAATTTAAACCTGAAGTTTAAATATTGAACAAATGTGATAATTATAGAACCAAAAGTTCTAAGTGATATGAGGAAATTATTAGTGCATACTATATTATATTTATAGTCAATTAAGGTTTACATATTCCTAAATTCATTTTCAATTAATTGGGACAAGAAGATCTCCCATATCAATACTTGTAAAATAACTATTTGTGGACTTGAGGTTCCTCATTTTTCTCAAAAGGCATAAAAGACTAGAAGTTCTTCAATCACTTTTATTGAAACCACAAATTTCAACTATTTATTTTACGGCAATGTAAGGACCAGTTCTTAAAAGACAATCCTTATAATATAAATATTTGTGGACTTGAAGTTCCCCAATTCTTAAAAGGCAAATGAAGACCCGAAGCTCTTTGATTCTTTTTTCATTGGAACCAGAAGTTTCAACGATTTATTTTGTTGTTGTTGTATTTTACTTTTAATTGGTTCTTTTCTTTGGTTTCATTTTTATTTCATGCAAGGACTAGAAGTCCCTAAATTATTCGTATATAATTAAATAAAGACTCGAAGTCTCTTAGTTCTCAATCCATATAATATCTATACAAGGAATTGGAGTTATGCAATTCTTAGAAACCAAATCAAGACTTGGAGTTCTTTGATTTTCTCTAACTCGAACCAGAAGTTCCAACAGTTTATTTTATTACAGTATTTGAATTATTATTTTATTTTTCTTGTTATATTCAGTTATTTGTTTTCATTTCAATAATTTATATTTAAGGACCTGAAGTTCCTCATATGACCCGAAGTTCACATACCTTAAAACCCGAAGTTCAAATATCTTACAACCCGAAGTTCTTATTATGTCTAATCCAAACTGTAAGTTTCAGCCGCATGTGCATAAAATTAAAAAAGGGAAATTCTAGAACCTGAAGTTCTAATTGTGTCAACCTCCAAATTGATATTTCAACAAGTGCATAAGTATTATGAATATGGGTTGAAAAATATACATCATGTTAAGAACTTGAAGTTTCAACATTGTTTGGATTTCAGATTTTCAATATATAAATTTATATATATATTATTATTGTTTTATTTTATTACCTTGAAAAATATCATATTAATACAAATTTGGACCTGAAGTTCAAAACCAAATATTCTTTTTAAATTTGATATATGTACTCAAACCTGCAGTCCCAGATATATGTTAATATATATCCAAAGTTCATCATTTTTATTGAGATTAATATTAATATGAACCTGTAGTTCATATCCTGTCAAGAACCTGCAGTTCTGGTATAACATATATAAGATGTTAATTGAACCTGAAGTTCAGAATCAAACGTTGTTTCTTTTATCTTTATCATGTTTTTCACAATGGAATCAAAATATTGTAACCAAATTCTAATTGGAACTTTCAAGTTCCTTTTGGTCCTTAATTTTAATTATTTTTATATATAAGTTGAACCTGTAGTTCAAAGTACAAAATGAAAAGATAAGACCATTCCGGAAGAATGGCATGCAAAAAATCGTTTCATAAGAACGACATGTTTTATGTACAAAAAGAGTGTTCCAGAAGAACGACTTGCATTATGTACAAAATATCATTCTAGAAGAATGACTTGGATTATATGCAAAAGACCAATCTAGAGGAAAGGCTTGAATCATCCTGATATGTATCTATTTCTAAATGATTAAATACAATGCAAATTGTGAAGATTGCAAGTTGAATACATTGATAATACACTGAATAGATTAAAGTCCCAGAAGGACAACCCATTAACATGTCAATATTAATATTATGCACGCCGAATGCATTAACGTTCTTGAAGGACAATACTTATGACATGAATTAAGGTCCCCGAAGGACAATACTTATGACATTCTTGGTATTATTTTGATGAGACCAAAATTCCCGTCATTAGGGGGAGAATTGGTTGTTCCTAAAAGAACAAAAGAATGACGTGAATGATTATGGAATACATTTATTATTGTCTCATCAAACAAATTGGTATAAAAGATAAATGCAAGAAGCATATTCAAACACAAAAAGAATTGTAAGTCAAATGACCATAAGCAAATACAGACACAAAGTTAGTGACTACTAATAACCAATTTGTTGCATGCCTGAAGCATGACAGATTTATAGATTGCAAAAATTGAACTCCCCATAAAAGCTGTTGGATGCCTAAAGCATGACAGATCTATAGGTTCCAAAGACTTAATTCCTCAAAAGAGGAGATTAATTGTAAAGTTTAAGCCCTACTCAAAATAACACTCTAGAAGAGGTTATGATCCACATTCTATAAATTATACATCTTAGAAGAGATATTTGTCCATGAAGTGACAATGAAAGCCTCTGAAGTGGCGCTGGTACCAGAAAATAATGAAAGCAATGAGATGTTTATAAATTATGCATGCGCATGCACATGAGAATTGTGGGATCATGAATTGATGATATATTGGTTTATAGTATGTACTAAAGTTATCAAGGGCTATACATGATGATATTCCACCACTTGTTATAATTGTCGACAAATGTAAATAAAGATTGGCCAACTAGAAGAGGCAGTCCAGTAAAGTTGAATATTTCTGAAAAAAGTGCAATTATTGAACCTATAGTTAAAACACCAAAAGGATATAAAAATGTATATGTTACAAATTGGTGTTTGAGATGAAGTGAAATAAATCACTTGATGATATGGCACAACGTTTCCCAATAAAGACATGAGATTATGATGGTAAACATATGCAGCTATATTTTACATTTTTATGAAAAATTTATGTGTATAAAAATTCCCGAAGGATTCAGAATGCTTGAAGCAAATGATTTAAAATATGATGGCTTGTAATGATCCTTGTGTGGATTAAAGTATTGTGGAAGAATATGGTATAATCGTCTTAATGAATATCTATTACAAAAGGGATATATAAATAATTTGAAAATGAGTTTACCATCATTGCAGTATATATATGAAGAATTTTGTTAGAACTCTTGAAGAGTTTACAAAGGATTCCCTTGATTTAATAAAGGAATTTGAGATGAAAAATCTAAAAAGATTATGAAGTTAAGCATATCACCAGAAGCGATCTTTTGAAGAATACATAGGAATAAATTCTGAGAGATGTAAAATGTCATACATTATATAAATTATTGAAAGAAAATCTCTAAGAAGTTAAGGAGCCTGAAGCTCAATGTCTATACTCAATTTTCATGAAATGAAAGTGATCTAATTACCTCAATGAGTACTTTGATTGAATTATGAGTTCAAGATCAAGTTCAATATCGTTGCAACGTATTCAGATTTTTAAAGAAGTTATCAGAATATTTAGGTCTCTTGAAGAGCCTATGACATGCTAGCATAGTATACAAAAATTTATTTGAATAGCTTATTACATCATGCAATTTTATACTCTTGTCCTCGTAACGGTAACGTATGAGTTTGCTTATATTACTATGATATTATAGAATATGATTTTATTTTAAGAATTGTTAATGTGAAAGGATTTGTGAAAATAGTCTAGATATTTTTGGTATTACTCTAACCTCAACAGGGATTCAAAGGAAAGACACACATACATTCTCCAATGATGATATTGAAGAAGTTTTTATACAAAGCATTACCAAAGCTTGCTTTGTCAAAGGAAAATGAGATATCAATATCATTTGTGTTGTATCTTCAAATAATTCAAGTTTGTCCTCATCAGGGGAAGTAATTCATCGGGGGGAGGATTTAACAATTTTCTACATATAGGACATATGTGCGTTGTACTCTTTTCCCTTGGACTATGTTTTTGTCCCACTGGGTTTTTCCTATCAAGGTTTTAACGAGGCAGCATAAGCACGTCCAACACCATATCCATGATCCAGAAGAATGTTGCACTCTTTTTCCCTTTGCTTAGGTTTTGTCCCACTGAGTTTTCCTAGCAAGGTTTTTAATGAGGCAACTATGTCAATTGTATGATGGACATCCAAGGGGGAGTATTGTAAATGCATGAGTTGGTGGATGACCACCATACCTCTTAGCATTCACCCTTTCTAATTCTATGTAACATATACACTAAATACCATAGTTATGGGCTTATAACTTATGAGTTGTTAATGTCTTCTTACCATTATAAGCCTATAAATAAGAGGTTTTATTAAGATGAGAAATACAAGTTGATTGAACAATTCTATTGTCTTCCTCTATTTTCCAATTCTCTATACAATTTCCCCTTAGTTATATAACAAAATGCCTTTTATGTTAGTCATTTTTATTTCTTTTTGTGTGAGTGATCGTGGTTATGGTCGTAGTTGTTGTCATTATAATTTTCAAAATTGAGGTGGTTATAAGGTAGCTGCATGGCAATTTTAGTACACATAAGTGTAGTATATTTTTCTCCATAACGAAGGCGGTTAGCCTGCATGCAGTTCGTTATATAGATAAAAAAGTAAGCTTTCTCTACTCTATCAGCTTTTTTCATTTCTCATAAGTTTTCCCGAAGATTTGAACCACTTCATTTAATTCCTTCATTTTATGCTTTCACTTAGTTGATTTATGAGACGAAAAAAGCAT
Organism: Prunus avium; assembly: GCF_965620075.1. Taxonomy (NCBI): domain Eukaryota; kingdom Viridiplantae; phylum Streptophyta; class Magnoliopsida; order Rosales; family Rosaceae; genus Prunus; species Prunus avium. The sequence goes on from NC_142291.1 coordinate 1,511,151, forward strand.
TCGGAAAAAACACATATCCTCGAAAAAATACAAGGAATTTATGGATAAGTTTTTGTTACAATTGTAAACTTCTACCCTTTATGTACTGCTGTTATAATATTATTTTATTTCCTTTGACAGACATTTCTCCGAGAAGCTTGTCAAGATATTACTATGATCATTTTGACGCCAGCTGTGGGGGTTGCTTTATCGCTTGGTATAAAGACAAAGGTAAGCCATTCTTCTTTTTATTATTTCTACTTGACAAATTTTGTTTGTTTTGTAGTCGGAGTTGTTGTTGTCCTATTGTTTGTCTTTCGTAGTTATTTGATGTAAACATACATAATTGTCTATTGTGTTTGCATTTTATTTTTTGTGTTGTTTATAGGGTACTAAGGAGGGTTGGGATGATGGGAACATTATTTCTTTTGCAATTCTCCATGTCATCGTTGTTAGAGGTATTGAATGAAGTTGGTAACCATTGACCATTTAACCTGCTGATTTCCAACAATTACTTTTAATTTTCTCATTATAGCTAGTGGTAGACTTGTGATCTTGGGACGCAGTTACTTGTATTTTTTATATGTTATTTTCAATGTTTTACTACCTCAAATGTCTTTTATGTTAGTCATTTTTGTTTCTTTTTGTGTGAGTGATCGTAGTTGTCCTCATTATAATTTTCAAAACTGAGGTGGTCACAAGGTAGCTGCATGGCAATTCTAGTACATATAAGTTTAGTAGATTTTTCTCTATAACGATGGCGGTTAGCCTGCATGCAGTTCGTTATATAGATAAAAGAGTAAACTTTCTCTACTCTATCAGCCTTTTTCATTTCTCATAAGTTTTCCCGAAGATTTGAACCACTTCATTCAAATCCTTCATTTTATGCTTGCACTTAGTTGATTTATGATACGAAAAAAAACATTTGGAAAAAACGCATATCCTCGAAAAAATAAAAGGAATTTATGGATAATTTTTGTTACAATTGTAAACTTCTACCCTTTATGTATTGCTGTTATAATATTATTTTATTTCTTTTAACAGACATTTCTTCGAGAAGCTTGTCAAGATATTACTATGATCATTTTGACGCCAGCAGTGGTGGTTGCTTTAGCGATTGGTATAAAGACAAAGGTAGGCCCTTCTTCGTTTTGTTATTTCTACTTGATAATATTTTGTTTGTTTTGTAGTCAGAGTTGTTGTCATATGGTTTGTCTTTCGTAGTTATTTGATGTAAACATACATAATTGTCTATGGTGTTTGCATTTTATTTTTTGTGTTGTTTATAAGGTACAAAGGAGGGTTGGTATGATGTGGACAGTATTTCTTTTGCAATTCTCCATGTCATCGTTATTAGAGGTATTGAATGAAGTTGGTAATCGTTGACCATTTAACCCGCTAATTTCCAACAATTACTTCTAATTATCTCATTATAGCTAGTGGTAGACTTGTGATCATGGGACGCAATTACTTGTATTTTTTACATGTTATTTTCAATGTTTTACTAACTCAAATGCTTTTTATGTTAGTCATTTTGGTTTCTTTTTGTGTGAGTGATCGTGGTTATGGTCGTAGTTGTTGTCATTATAATTTTCAAAATTGAGGTGGTCACAAGGTAGCTGCATGGCAATTCTAGTACATATAAGTTTAGTAGATTTTTCTCTATAACGATGGCGGTTAGCCTGCATGCAGTTCGTTATATAGATAAAATAGTAAACTCTCTCTACTCTATCAGCCGTTTTCATTTCTCATAAGTTTTCCCGAAGATTTGAACCACTTCATTCAAATCCTTCATTTTATGCTTGCACTTAGTTGATTTATGATACGAAAAAAAACATTCGGAAAAAACACATATCCTCGAAAAAATAAAAGGAATTTATGGATAATTTTTATTACAATTGTAAACTTCTACCCTTTATGTATTGCTGTTATAATATTATTTTATTTCTTTTGACAGACATTTCTTCGAGAAGCTTGTCAAGATATTACTATGATCATTTTGACGCCAGCAGTGGTGGTTGCTTTAGCGCTTGGTATAAAGACAAATGTAAGCCCTTCTTCTTTTTGTTATTTCTACTTGATACTATTTTGTTTGTTTTGTAGTCAGAGTTGTTGTCATGTGGTTTGTCTTTCGTAGTTATTTGATGTAAACATACATAATTGTCTATGGTGTTTGCATTTTATTTTTTGTGTTGTTTATAAGGTACAAAGGAGGGTTGGTATGATGTGGACAGTATTTCTTTTGCAATTCTCCATGTCATCGTTATTAGAGGTATTGAATGAAGTTGGTAACCGTTGACCATTTAACCCGCTAATTTCCAACAATTACTTCTAATTATCCCATTATAGCTAGTGGTAGACTTGTGATCATGGGACGCAATTACTTGTATTTTTTACATGTTATTTTCAATGTTTTACTAACTCAAATGCCTTTTATGTTAGTCATTTTGGTTTCTTTTTGTGTGAGTGATCGTGGTTATGGTCGTAGTTGTTGTCATTATAATTTTCAAAACTGAGGTGGTCACAAGGTAGCTGCATGACAATTCTAGTACACATAAGTGTAGTAGATTTTTCTCTATGACGAAGGCGGTTAGCCTGCATGCAGTTCGTTATATAGATAAAATAGGAAACTTTCTCTACTCTATCAGCCGTTTTCATTTCTCATAAGTTTTCCCGAAGATTTGAACCACTTCATTCAATTCCTTCATTTTATGTTTTCACTTAGTTGATTTATGAGACGAAAAAAAGCATTCGGAAAAAAACACATATCCTCGAAAAAATAAAAGGAATTTATGGCTAAGTTTTTGTTACAATTGTAAATTTCTACCCTTTATGTATTGCTGTTATAATATTATTTTATTTCCTTTGACAGACATTTCTCCGATAAGCTTGTCAAGATATTACTATGATCATTTTGACGGCAGCTTGTCAAGATATTAAAGACAAAGGTAAGCCCTTCTTCTTTTCGTAGTTATTTGATGTAAATATACAAGTAAACCAGGGTCTCGATGAGGGAATTGGCCAATCTGATTCTTATCATCTGAGGACTGCAACAGTACTGGATAGTAATTTGGTCCAAAAACTAGGGGTGTAAGTTGGATTGGAAAATCCGATTCCGACCGTTTCTAAGATGTCTTCTTCTCCTTCATTATCGTCTTCTTATTCTCACAGACTTCGATCTTGCAGCCATTTTCAGCACTCTGTTCCGGAGCAGCAGCAATGATGGGCTCGAAATTGGTATTCTCGTGCACTTGCTTTGTGTTAAAATCACCACCATTAAAATCAAGGTCAGCAGCATTCTGATCGGCGTTGCCTCCATGGTTTCTGGCTGGGTCACCATTTGTGCCTCGATTCTTCAAAGAGATGGCTCTCTTCTTCTCCTTCATTTACGCTCTCCTTCTCTCGGTAGCTATGAGTTTCTCTACTTTCTTGGCCTCCTTTGATATTTCTCTTTCACATTTTCGTTGCAATGTTCGATTTTCTTTGTGAGATGTCTTCTTGGCTGCATGTGTGCCAATGCGTGCGTAAGATGTCTTCTTCTCCTTCATTGTCGTCTTCTTATTCTCATAGACTTCAATCTTGCAGCCATTTTCAGCACTCTGTTCCGGAGCAGCAGCAGTGATGGGCTCGAAATTGGTATTCTCGTGCACTTGTTTTGTGTTAAAATCACCACCATTAAAATCAAGGTCAGTAGCATTCTGATCGGCATTGCCTCCATGGTTTCTAGCTGGGTCACCATTTGTGCCTTGATTCTTCAAAGAGATGGCTCTCTTCTTTTCCTTCATTTTTGCTCTCCTTCTCTCGATAGCTATGAGTTTCTCTACTTTCTTGGCCTCCTTTGATCTTTCTCTTTCACATTTTCACTGCAATGTTCGATTTTCTTTGTGAGATGTCTTCTTGGCTGCATGTGTGCCAATGCGTGCGTAAGATGTCTTCTTCTCCTTCATCGTCGTCTTCTTATTCTCACAGACTTCGATCTTACAGCCATTTTCAGCACTCTGTTCCTGAGCAGCGGCAGTGATGGGCTCGAAATTGGTGTTCTCGTGCGCTTGCTTTGTGTTAAAATCACCACCATTAAAATCAAGTTCAGCAGCATTCTGATCGGCGTTGCCTCCATGGTTTCTGGCTGGGTCTCCATTTGTGCCTCGATTCTTCAAAGTAATGGTTGTCTTCTTCTTCTTCATCGTCGTCTTCTTATTCTCACAGACTTCGATCCTCCAACCATTTTCAACGCTCTGATCCGGAGCAGTAGCAGTGATGGGCTCGAAATTGGTGTTCTTGTGCACTTGCTTTGTGTTAAAATCATCACTGTTATCATCCAGGTCAGTAGCATTCTGATCGGCATTGCCTCCATCGTTTCTGGTTGGGTCACCATTTGTGTCTCGATTCTTCAAAGAGTTGGCTCTCTTCTTCTCCTTCATTTATGCTCTCCTTCTTTCGGCAGCTCTGAGTTTCTCTACTTTTTTGGCCTCCTTTGATCTTTCTCTTTCGCATTTTCGCTGCAATGTTCGATTTTCTTTGTGAGATGTCTTCTTGGCTGTAGGTGTTCCAATGCGTGCATAAGATGTCTTCGTCTCCTTCATCGTCGTCTTCTTATTCTCACAGACTTCGATCTTGCAGCCATTTTCAGCACTCTGTTCCGGAGCAGCAACAGTGATGGGCTCAAAATTGGTGTTCTCGTGCCCTTGCTTTGTGTTAAAATCACCACCATTAAAATCAAGGTCAGCAGCATTCTGATCGGCTTTGCCTCCATGGTTTCTGGCTGGGTCACCATTTGTGCCTCGATTCTTCAAAGAAATGGTTGTCTTATTCTCCTTTATCGTCGTCTTCTTATTCTCACAGACTTCGATCTTGCAGCCATTTTCGGCACTTTGATCCGGAGCAGCAGCAGTGATGGGCTCGAAATTGGTGTTCTCGTGCGCTTGCTTTGTGTTAAAATCACCACCGTTATCGTCCAGGTCAGCAGCATTCTGATAGGCATTGCCTCTGTTGGCGCTAAAACTAGACAGGTAGTAAATAGACCAACTTAAAGATGAGGTGAATGTTGAAGGGGAGGACCCTCGGTATGTGAAAGGATTCGGTAAGCAGGTAAACATGCATACAGAAGACAAATATACGTGGTTCACCCGAATAATGGGCTACGTCCACGAAGAAGTATGTTCTCATTACGATAATGTGAGTATACATTGCACATAGGTTTAGACTCAAGGAGAAGATGAAGAATACCGAAGGCCGAAGGCAGATGCCGAAGGCTGGAGGCCGAAGGCTGAAGGCCGAAGACAGATGCCGAAGGCTAGAGGCCGAAGGCTGAGGATCTGGTATGATCCGTGGGTTTTTAAGTGGGCTCATGGGTAAGCCCATGAGGCCCCAGTAGCCTGCCCAAACTCCCCATCCTCTCTCTTGAAGGGGAGAGGTCTCCTTTTATAAAGAAGGGAGAGTCCCCTCCTCTTGTGTTTTGTCGATGTGGGACTCCCTTCCCTTTGGCTTGGGAGTGTTTGGGGAGTGCTTGGCCAGATATTGTACAAACAGCCTCTTTGGTTTCTGGCTAGGTCACCATTTATGCCTCAATTCTTCAAAGAGATGGCTCTCTTCTTCTCCTTCATTTCTGCTCTCCTTCTCCTTCATTTCTGTTCTCCTTCTCTCGGCAGCTCTGAGTTTCTCTACTTTCTTGGCCTCCTTTGATCTTTCTCTTTTCATTTTCTTTGTGATATGTCTTCTTAGCTGCAGGTGTGCCAATGCGTGCGTAAGATTCATTTATGGTGTTTGGGGGGCCGGCCAAGTAAAAGCAGAAAAGGAAGGAATTGAAGTGGTTTAAAGCTTTGGGACGAAAATGATGAGAAACGAAAAATGCTGATACAGTATAGAAAGCATACTTTTTATGCTTAACGAACTGCAAGCTAACCGCCTCATAGAAAAATCTACTACACTCGTGTGTACTAGATTTACCGTGCAACTTAGGGGTGTAAGTTGGATTGGAAAATCCGACTCCGATAAATCCGATATTCGAAAATGCCGAAATCCGAAAATTTCGATAAATGCCGAACATTCCGAAATTCCGATCCGAAAAATTCCGAAGTTCTCCGAATCCATTCCGATCCGATTTTTCCTTTTTTTTTCCGAAAAATTCAGAGTTTCTAATTATAATTGCATTATTTTTAGTTTAGGTCTTATATATGTTTCATTTCTAATTTGTTAAGTTTTAGTACCCACATACAAATATTTATACATACTAAATATAGGCTTGACAAAAAAAATATACTAAACATGGTAGTATATAACTTTAAGACTATATATATATATATATATTGGCAAATATGCTTGATTTAATATAACAAAAAGTTGCATATGTGTGCTTGTTATATCCAAATGTACTACGTACATATATGGTAAATGTCCGGAGTATTATACTATTTCATTTTGTATTTATGTATGTATTTTTAAAATTTTAAACTATCTTCAATTAAATTTTTAATTATAAAATCATTTTATATATGAAACACAACATATAAGGTGTGTATATTAATTGGAGCTTAACAATTGTAATATTACAATTGTCTAGAGCAAGATTAACGTCTAACACTCTTTATACATGTTCATGACCCACTAGAATCTAAAACCAATGTGATAGTCACTCGGCTATAACTTGAGCATCAATTGATGAATGTGAATCCACCTTTAGCATCAACTCAAAAAAATTTCATTCACATGAACAAAATATAAATATATAACATGTAGGACAAATTACTTTGATTAATAATCAATATACTATAATAGATTGTTGTATATAATTTTGCCTCAAAAGGACATTAGCATTGCTTAGATTGTTGATTTTGCTTTTTCCACTTTTGAAATGATTTTCCAATGTGAATAAGGTGTGGGACACAGTAGACTACCTAGAATGAAATGATCATGCAATTTGTGAGTGTCCACGTATATTTGCACACTTAGCTTCTGATGACTGTTGGAGTAATAGCTACACTAGGTAGGATAAGGAACTAAATGCTAGTATGTATTTAAAGCACCTTGATAATGTGCACTGTTAGACATGGATAGACAAACTAAATTAATGAGAAGTCTTCTGTTAGAGCTAGAGAAGCATCATATATGAGTACTTTGTCAGTGAATTAAACACTCTATTGAGAGAAGAGAAGGCAAGTGTCCTCCATGACATTTGCAATTACTTTAACAGTTTTCATTTCCAAGGCAATTTTAGTATTTTCCTATCTTGTTCTACCATTTCTACAGAAAGAGAACCACTCAGTTTTACTTGGCTTATGACTAATCATCCCCTAGAACTAACATTGAAAGTATGTTTTGGTCAATTGCGTCTAAGAAATTTGAATGAGTATATAACTTGTTGTATGCTGGCAATGTTCTACGAGCATGGTAGTCATATAATTATGGTTTGTTCGTATGATGGGCCAGTAACCTTTAGGGATTTATAATTGTATAAGTTGTTTTCTTAGATTTCGTCGCATGTGCATAAAGATTGGTGCCTTGTTTCAGACTTATCAGAGCTCCAATGAGGATCCAATGAAGAATATATATATATATATATCGGATAAATGATTAGTGCAAACCCAGAAAAATAAAAATGCAAGAGAAGAAACAGTAGAGATAAAGAATTGAAGAATAATTTCTTTGTTGGTTGGAGAAGTGTTTGTTTTTTTTCCTAATGGGATCATTACATATTGTTCCATATCTGAAGAGTTTTAAGTAAGAAAGAAAATTAAGGTTGGCATTCATGGATTAGAGAGGAAGAAACCGAAGAGAGAAGAGAAGTGATGGAGGAGTGACCAAGTAGAAATCAAGAAAAGAGTGGAGAGAGAAGTTGCAATCCCATTTCTGCTTGGAGTCCCACATCGACTGCAAGAATAAACTTCAGGTGTTTAATCCTTTATAAATATCTTCAAACTCAATCATCTTATGTGCAGACTTAAAGTCCAACCTATATGGGCTTGAAAAGTTCCACTTGGATTAGTTATGAAACTCCTAAGTTGGGCTTTCTTAATAAAAGTTTAGTTGAGATTTTTACGAAATGTCTAGTTTTGGCATTTAAATCTCTTAAATATTTTTTATCAGTTAAGGGTGATTACAATACTTTGGAATCGGAATCTTTCGAAAATTTCCGAATCTTTTCGGAATCGGAATCGGAATTGGAATTCTATTTTGAGTTCCGAAAGGTTTTGGATTGGAATCGGAATGGCTGTTTCCGATTCGATCCGGCCGAAAAACAGCTCTAGTGCAGCTACTGGAAATGAATCTCAGCATTTGTCTAACTATAAATTAATTATTAATTTCAGATTTTTTTTAAAAGTATACAAAAAATTTAGCTATTTAAAAATAATAATAATAAAAAAGAAAGAACGAGTATACAAGAAATTGGCCACAAAACAGCCCGAACATGTTAAAATCAAACAACTAAACAGTTTGAGTGGTTGAGTTTGATTTTACACTAAAATATTGTAATTTTTTGGATTGAATCGAACCAAATTTCAACTAACTACACTTGGATCGTTTCAATTTGTCCTCTTTCCACAAAACGTCCCGGGGTTTGCGAAGCTATCAGATTGCGTCCTTTTTGTTTTTTGTTTTTTTTTGTTGTTCGTGGTCCTCAAGATTAACATGCGTGCTCGCAAGAGTGGAGGGTAAGAGGTGGCGGTGGGTCGGGATGGGGAGAGGAGATAGGAGAGAGGAGAGAAGTTGCAGTTTTTATTATTATACAGTTTTCAATTTCTAAAAATTTATGTTTTATTTAATCCACGTGGCGTCGTATCATTGGATATGTGAGGCCCGCATGTGCGCCACATCATCAATCTAACAGATTTTTTGGACAGAACCTGACGGTAAGGACTACTTGATTGAAGGATTTCAAACTCAAATAATATTATATCCAAAAAAACTCAAATAATATTATATAAAAAAAAAACTCAAATATTATATTTTTGAACTGACATTATGTATTACTGCGAATCTTATGGAATGATGGTTGAAGGATTGACATTGCACCTTATACAGAGTGATTATAGAATACTAAGATAGTAAGTACGACCACGTGGTACATCTATATGATGTCAAATTTCACTGCAACGTTTTAAACATGAGGTTCTAAATTGCAATTGGTGTCAAACTTGAGGGACTAAATGAAATATACCATTTTTTTTATGTTGTGCTGATTTTCCCACTCCCTTTTTTGTCCTCTTACCCTCTGTTTTATTTTTTAAAAATAATTTTTACTATAACATGCAATTTCCAATAAGAAAGTGTAAGTTGACAAAAGAGGAGTGAGAACATACAATTTTCAACAAAAAGAGTGTAAGTGAACAAAAGAGAAGTGAGAAAATCAGCTCCATTTTTTCTGAGGTAGAGACCATGTATAGTCACTTTCACTTAACACCTTGTTTGCAACGGAGTGATAGTAACAGATTTTGTATTGAATTTTGGGTCATGTGTAAATAATAAATTTTTACATGTAAATGTAATAAAAAGATAGAAGACTTTGTATACATGTCATGTTTACATTATTTGTTAGATGTCGCTAATTATACTCCTTATTTTTAAGTTAACACGCGCTATACTCCTTGAAAAAAGGAATTGAAATTCATTTCTCCATGAATTTTCACTGCAGCTTTCGGATTTGGAAGTGTGGTTTCAACGGCCCAAAGACATTGTGCGGAAATTGTTGTCCGGAGACTTAGACCTTGGCATAGCAGGTTTTGATACCGTCAGTGAGTATGGGCAGGTAACCATCACCTATGTATCTTATTCATTCAATTTATTGGTTTTAGGGTGTGCATTTGTATATGTAATTGGGATTTAGGGTGCACAATTGTAAATGTAGTTGGGTTCTATTCAGCACTATAAAATTCTGCATGAAAAATTGATTTCCACCTCAGTATCATCAAATCTTTAAAAACTAATGATGTCGTCTTCCATGCTAGCTGTGTATCTTGGATATTGGAATGCATAACCCAGAATGTATTTACTTAGGCCATCCCCAATGATTGAGGCTCTAAATATGGTGGATAGAGCCCCATTTAGAGCTCCGATGGAATATTACGGGCTCTAAAAGTATCTTTCTCACAATGGGGGCTCTATATTTGGGGCTCTATAAGTATTATTATTTTTATGTAATCTATTCTACACATTCATTTTTGTTGTTGTTAACTTATTTTATTTTAATGTATGTTTATGTTATATTAGTTTTTTTTACAAGCATTTCTACAAAAAAAAAAATCAAAATTTGGAAAAGATTAAAAAGACAAAATTTGAAAGTAAACACAATAAAATATAAAGTCCTAATGTTTCAAATTTGTACTTTAAAAAAGGAAGCATATTTAAATCTAGAAACATAGAACAATTGAAGTATGTCCATGAAAGAAAAAAGAAATTGAAAGGAAAGAAGGGAAAAAAAAGAAGAAGAATGAAACAGTAAACGTGAGGGGAAAAAAAGGACTGTTGCAACAGAAAACGTAATTTTTAATGTTTTTCAGTATGTAGGGCCCGCTAGTTTTTCATGCTTTTGCAGGTTCAGTTTTTAAAAATGTGGGGCCCGCTGGGGCTCTAAGGCTCTATACAAGTCCATAGGATTTAGGATTATCTCCGGCCAATTTTAAGATAGGCTTTTTATCACAAATGGTCCTTCACGTTTACGAAATTATCACGAATGGTCCTTGAGGTTTTTTTGTGACACTAATAGTCCTTAACGTTTGGACTTTTTATCACAAATGGTCCCTGCCGTTATAAATTCCGTTAAGTGTGACGTGGAAGATAAGTGGAGTCCACATGTCCAATCATATTGTGACATGTGGATAAAAAAATAATTAAATAATTTTTTAATGAAAATTCTTTTTTTTTTTTCTGCAACTTTTCATCCCCCTTCCTTACTCAGTCTCTCTCCCCCTCTGCCCACACTCTCCATCTCTTCTCCCTTTGCTTTTTTTCTTTCCCACTGCCACCTGCAAGAAAAAGTTGCTCTCCAATCCCAACTGCCAACCACCATTGTTCTCTCTTCTCTTTCTCCCCACCACCCCAACTCCGATCCACCTCACCCCTAAATATATATCTCTCTCTTCCTCTCACAAGAACAATCCCTACCCCACTATCCCTAGCCATTTACCCCATTCCAGCCAAGCTTTGCCCATTCAGGGGTCACCTCACTTCTTTGTCTCCATCTCTCCCCTTTGGCCATGCCCCTCTTTCCCACCTCTCCGTTGCTGGGTCCTTCCCTCCCCGACAACCCCCATCCTTTTTTTTCAAGATTTTTTCCGTTCTCTAATGTTTTATTTTAATTTATTTTTGTCTGATAAGTTTTTAAAATTGACCAATATGTTAAAAATGGAAAACTTAGCTTTTTGCATTTAACCCTCAGCCATTTTTACATTTAAGCTTTTAAAAATATATATATAATTATTTTTCCATTTTTAATTATTTAATTATTTTTTATCCACATGTCACAATGTGATTGGACATGTGGGCTCCACTTATCTTCCACATCACACTTAACAGAATTTATAACGGCAGGGACCATTTGTGATAAAAAGCCCAAACGTTAAGGACTATTAGTGTCACAAAAAAACCTCAAGGACCATTCGTGATAATTTCGTAAACGTAGAGGACTATTTGTGATAAAAAGCCTTTAAGATATAGAGCCTAAAATTTCTTCCATTGGGGATGCCTTTTTGCACTTGGGCTCTATATTTATGAGCCTCAAGGAGGTTGAGCCCAATTTAAGGCCCCATTGGGGATGGCCTTAGAAGTTCAAATTTATAGATATGAAGTTGGCCCTTTGTTTAAAACAGATGAAAAAAATAAAAATTTCTTAGTATGTACTCCTTTTTTTTGTTTTTTTTTTGTTTTGTGTGTGTGTGGAATTTGTTTAGAAGTTTTCATAACTTGCTATCATTATTTTTTTGTAATCTTCGGGCCAAATAATGGAGAAAGCTATATAATTCACACCAACAGTCATGAGTCATCCCATGTGCTGTTACTGTGTGCAAAAACGTTGATATTTGTGATTTTAGTAATCGTTCAATCATGATCTCTCAATTTCTTGATACTTACCTCAGACCAATCATAGTTTGCTTTTTTTGCCTTTGGTTTTTCCATGATACCTCTGCCAAAAGGTATGAATCAATATTCAGTTGAAACATTTTAAAATGACTGATAAACAGATTATCACAGTTTTTCCTTAGTAATTTGTGTATGTTTAAAAATTACCTGCAGTCATGTCGTCCTTCTCTTGAAGAAATATTTTCTATTTCCTTTGCTTGTTATCCAAAATGACTATGAAGAAGTACATTGATATTTAAAACTTATCATCATTTGGATTACTTGCCAAAGAGAAAAGAAGGAAAGCCTCCACCAACTAGAGTAGGCTTTCCCCCTTGTTTTAATCCCTTGACGTCAGACCTGTGAATGTAGTTGACCAACCAGGAAATAAGTCAGAGCCAGAAGCAGATGGAAATGTGAATGCACTTGCAGAGTAACAACTCATAAAGCAATAGGCTATGTCTTCTTTTTCATCGCTTCTGAGACCTTTGGATAGTCCAGCATAGTTACTTGACCAGTAAAGCAGTGTATTCTTTTGGAAGACCTCTGTTATATATTTTTGTTGATACAAGGGATACTGGGGGAGAGATAGACCTCAAGTGCAAGTGTAAATGTTCTTAACAACTGAGCTACAATCCCCTTGCACTATGTTTTATTTAAGAATTGAGCGTTAGATAAAACTTTGGAAGCAGGCCATCTCATAGAATCTGCCCTTTTATTTTTTAAATATAAGTTCTTTGTCCTCTTTTGCACTCTTTCATTCTGCATATTGTGTCAGAAAAATTACTTCATGTTGTTCTTCTATTAAAGATATTTTCATTGTTTATTTTTTTTTCTTATCCAAAATGAATATGAAGAATTGCATTGATAATTAAAGCTCATTACTCGTATTACTTGTTCAAAGAGAACGGAACACTAATCATCTAAAGTTCTATTTTAGGGGAATGAAGATCTTATCATTGTTCATGATGCTCTTGATTATGGGGACTGCCGCTTATCCCTTGCAGTGAGTTACTTTCTTATTACCCAAATAGCCAACTCCAGTTATCTCACTCATATTTCCTTTAATAGCTTTCAAATATCCGTTGTTTTTTCAGATTCCAAAATATGGGATTTTTGAGAATATAAATTCACTGAAGGATTTAGCACAAATGCCTCAATGGACTGAAGAGAAACCTCTGCAAGTTGCTACTGGCTTCACCTATGTACGCAATGTGTTTAAGATTTTTTTCACTGTATTATTCATCACTTTCCATTTTGGGAATAAGTTTCTTTTGTTATCTTATTGGAAATAAGGGTTCTGTTTGGTTTTAATTTCTCTTTTCTCTTCTGCTGCAGCTGGGTCCGAAATTGATGAAAGAAAATGAACCATGTGAGCTTTTCAACTGTCGATGGAGCACTCGAGGCAGCTCCCACGGTAAGAATATGCTTTGTCAGAGTAAAAGTTGGTGGGGTTGCTTGAACTTATGAGGAGCACTGCCTGCTGTCTGAATGTAGTTGCATTGCTCTCAGCATAATATAAAGCATGATGCATATTTCCCAGTATATGTATCTGTTTGGATGTGGCCGAAAAGAGGGAAACAGTATCATGATTAACGATATCTTCAATTTATTGTTTCCTGATTCCTTTCGAGGAGAAACATAGGCTATTGGTTTTTATCGTCTAGTTTTCGTTTCAAAGTATTTTGTTTCAAATAATTCTATGTATCAATATGTAACCTATAAGTCGTCTCATTCAACGTTATACTAGTCCAGAACTCTGCTGGATTCTAGCTGCTGCAGTTAATATTATGATATTTCTTGAAGAGACTGAATCCATGCTTAAGTTCTAGATGACCATACATTCAAATGACTCTTTTGTTACCTAGTTGTTTCATGGGGATGGTCTTCAATCTTTGTTCAATCTAGTTTGATGTGGTGTTGTTGACCTTGGCATTTGAAGCTAGGTTTTTTTTTTTATAATACTTATCAATAAAAGTAGAAAATAATTAATTGCCACCTGTCTCTCTTTTGAATTTAGATGGGGATAGCTGATGCAATTTTGGACCTTGTGAGTAGTAGGACCACACTGAAAGAAATCAACTTGAAAGAGATTGAGGGGGGAGTTGTGTTGTGAAGCCAGGTAAGGTTCTTGCTTTATGGCTCATCTTACCTAGCATGTGATCTTGTAGGTTTAAGCATGCTACTTAGAAGGAGCTTGTTCAACTGCCTGGTCTTTCGATATCTTGTCTTATGCTTGTAATTAGATTTTCTTTAGGCAGTTCTTGTTGCAAGCAAGAGATCGTTGATCTAAAGGAAAAGTGCACTGGACATGACACATGAGATTCTTGAAAGATTGGAGGCGCATCTAAGGGCTGAGGGTCAGTTCACGGTGCGTATCTGAAAACCTATTTTTGTACCTTCAGGATTTTTTCCCATAATTTTTAAATTTTCTTTTCATGCATGCATAACAGGTAACTGCAAATATGAGAGGAAGTAGTGCAGAGGAAGTGGCTGAGCGTGTCTTGAGCCAGCCATCATTATCAGGTTTGCAGGTGAGGTTTGAAATGAAGCATCACTCTCTAACCATGAACGTTAAGTTCAAGTCGCAGTATACACTAATAACTGGTCTTCTATGGTGATATACTGACCCTTTTTTCACTTTGATGAGTTTCTAAATAATCTAAATGGTAACACATGCAGGGACCCACCATAAGTCCAGTTTTTAGCAAACGTGATGGGCAAATTGCTTCTGATTACTATGCCATAGTCATGTGCGTACCCAAAAAGGCGCTCTACAGGTCTGCCATGATAATATATTATAAGCATTGTTCAATGTTATGTAAAATGCTATGAGAGTGCTTGTTCTGTTGACCAGCACCCTCACATTCATGCAGCGAAATTCTTCTGGCTTGTGTATTTATCTTTACAGTATATAAAAGAAACAATTAAATAATAAGTCAGAGGATGGCAGTTGGATTGTTCAATCAGAGGTTTAGTTTCGTCATTATTATTTTTTAAATATTGTGGGGACTAGGAAAATATTTTGAATTGGCTAGGAGCTTCTCTAGTTTGTTTATTTTGTGCACAACAAAATGCTCTTGTTTGGTTGGTTAATTGACAGACATGACATGCCACCAGGATATATAAGCAGCCAACTCTGCCCTTTGTTTGTTTCACAATGACAAAGGAACATTGGTTTGAACTGGTTTCTAGTTTTCAGTTGGTCATTTTTTAAATATGCTGGAACAATGGTTCTAAATTAGAACTGGTTTAAACCTTGGATGGCAAGGGAGCTTATGAATACATATAGCCCTAGTTGGAAAAAACTATAAACTTGGAGTTAACCAAGTGAGTTTGGTCAGTACTGACAAATTAATACTTGGAAAGGGTCGCTCAATTCTCCTAGAATCTAGGTAGAATACACCAATCTCACGAGATGTATATTCTAAAGAATGTAACCTCCATATGGCGTTTGTTGCAAAATAAATGCAATTTCCGTCAAACCCTTGGATATTACTAGCTGGATGCAGGGACACGCATTCAGCATCAGAGCAAAAGAATAGTTGGTTGTCCCCCAAACATTGTACCCTGTCAAAGTTGCCATTCTCTTGGTCAAGCTTGTATACTCTAAACTCACTTGTCCTCAAATATGGTTTAAGGCCAGATGCATCTTCAGAAGCAATATCGGTGTGGTGAAATTCATCATTATTAACTTCTTCATCTTGATCATCGTTATTGTTATCTTCCTCCTCTTCCTCATCACCCTCATCCTCATTATCAGTCTCTTCCTCATCATCAATCTCTTCCTCGTCCTCGTCCTCATCATCCTCATCATCAGTCCCTTCCTCATCATCAATCTCTTCCTCGTCCTCGTCCTCATCCTCATCATCAGTCCCTTCCTCCTCATTCTCGTCCTCCTCCTCGAAATCACCATCCCTTCTTGAAAAGCAATCTTGTATTTGATGGATCACGAAGACTTCATTATTTGTTGCTGATTGTAACAAATGATAGGTGTACATTCCTTTCAACACGATCTGGTAGCCATCACGATACTCAATGCTTGTATTTAAATCCCTTCTGCTTTCTATTTTGTCATAGACCAATTTAATTTTCACTGTATCATCTCCAAAGTTTAAGCTGTGAGACGCAACAACGATGCCATTCTTACCGGAAGAAGAAACCAAGGCGTATAGCATACCGGAAGAAGAAAACAATATTGTAGTAAGATGTTCGTTTTCATCTAATACATGGAAGACACTCCATGTTTTGTCTCCAGGTCTGCATAAACCCAACGTCAACTCATCAAAAACTGCTGCAACAATACAGTTCTTTGATTTAACATCCGACGTAGATAACGCGAATAAAGTACAGAAAAGCAAGGCACCGCCACGTTTCGACTTGTTTGTGTTTACAAACTTATGGAAAGATGGAATTGTTCTCAAAGATGGAAGTTGGTGTTGGTCTCTTGAAATTGGGTTTACGAGATACAGTTTGGAGTTCAATACTTTTTCTTTGATCGTAACCAACCATCCTTTAGAACAACCACAAACCCGCCCTCCTCGAACCGGCTTAGTGTTCGGTTCATTTTTACACATGATTTTTCATGTTATTCACCCACTATTTTGAGTTAGTTCTTGACATTTTATAGCTTTTTACTTCCTTTTTGTGTTTTCTTAGATTTTACCTTGGTTGGGATGAAAATGAGCTAAAAGTGCATTATTAGTTATAAATTCTGTTTTTGTTCATTTTCGTAGGTCAACTTCTTGGCCTGGGATCAACATGCTCTGGTGCTCGGATGAGGTCGTGATCTTCATGAGATTTGTTCCAATGGATGTTAACTACAACATATCCAAATTTGAGCTCCATTGGACAAGTATTACCTATCCAACCAATCCAGCATGTTACCACAGCTCTGGAAATCCGGATTTGGCCAGCTTTTACCTCCTTTGTGTCATCTTAATTTCTTGTTACCATAACTCTTGGTAACAAGAAGTTACCTTAGCTTTGAGATATTTTCTGAAGCAATTGGCATCTTATTGAGGACAAAGCTTCATCATGGCAAGGGGACAATGGGCTAAGGCTTTATCAAAGGTGGTAGTTTAATATTAAAAGGTAAAAGCTGGAAAGGAGGAGAGAGGGAAGGAGAGGAATTGCAATCTGAAGTTGGGGGAGCCTTTTGAACGTGGGAAAGGAAGTCATTGAAGAGATTACACAGAGGAGAGCAGATTTTGGAGAGCTTGGAGCTTGGAGAAGGCCAAGGTGCAGCCAAGCTAAGTGGAGAAGAAAGCTTCCACCATTGATGACCTTGAAGCTTTCATCACTTTCTCAAAATCTGTAAACTCTTTCTAATTTTATTTTGAGTTTGTATTTGGAATGAGTATGAGCAACTAAACTCCATAGCTAGGGCTTAGGTTGAAGCCCTAAACATGATTACCTTATTGTTTTGATGCTTGAGTGTATGAATTTCTAGATATTGTTGATGAATTCCAATTCACCAAATTAATCTATCCTTGATGTGTGTTTTTCCTTGGTTGGCCATCTTTGAAAGCATGCTTCTTGAGATTGTTGGGTTTATGTGTATCTTCATGTTATCCTAAGCAATAAATGGATGAAGTAAGAATCATCCATGTGAATTGGTTTCTTGAATACCTAATGTAAACACCATGCTATTAGGGTTCTTGTGATGTTCATATTCTCTTTGAACTTAATGGGTTTTTCTTGTAATTGAATCAAAGTACTAAGCACACCTAGATTCGATTATAGGGAAGGCACAAGTATTGTAGCACTCGTACTGCACTTTACGTACATTAGAGAGAATTAATGCGTCTTGAGCCACTCGTACTGGTCTTGATTGCGAACATCTTCATCAACACGTTTAGAGTTCATCACTTGAGTATTCATGAACATTGGTAGAATTGTTTAGGGTGGATTCCGAAACCCTAGTGTTTGTTACATCTTGATTCCACTCTTTGATAATTCATCTCTGCCTTTCTTATTCAATTTTAAAGTCCATTTACTTTCATGCAATAGAAATAGGTCACTTCAAACAAATCAAACCCCCCCCCCCCCCCCCAAATGTGTGTGTGAGTTGCGTGTTTGACACGTTATGTGTCTTTGTTACTAAATTTTATCTATTTCCGTAATTGTTTTGGACTTTTGGTCCGCGTTGTGTTCTTGCATTTTCTGTGCTGAATCCAACCGTATAAAGAACGTGAATTTTGGACGTACGGTTGGAAAGTTATAGGCAAAACATTGGACAGAGGTCGAAACTGAAAAACAGAGAATTCGACTCTGCCCAAAAACGACCGGTCGCTTTTACCTGACGACCGGTCGCTTTTCACGTCAAAACAGAGAATTTCGACTCTGCCCAAAAATGACCGGTCGCTTTTACCTGACGACCGGTCGCTTTTCACGTCAAAATTTGAGTTTCGACTCTGCCCAAAAACGACCGGTCGCTTTTACCTAACGACAGGTCGCCAGACCAAAAACGACCGGTCGCTCTTACCTCACGACCGGTCGCTGGTCACTGTTCACAGCACATTTCCTTTTTTTTTGTGTTTTGTTTGTTTCTTTTACATTTCTTTACTTTCTTTTTAGTTTTAAATTTGCATTTTTTGCATTGTGGTGTGTTAGTTGAGTGTTCTCTTTGTACTCGAATTAGAACTTATAGGCAACCGACAAGTTCTTCGTGGGATCGACCCCGTACTTACATAATCTATACTTCAATAGATTCGTGCACTTGCGGGTATTTTTAATTGGTTGTTTGCACATTAAATTGTGTCCTTTTAGGAATGCAACACTTAGGTAGCCTCAATGTGTGAAACTTGCCATCTGAGACACTGGAAAAACTCAAGTACTTATTGGAGGCCTGAGGGAGCAGTAACCAAGGTAGTTGTGGAGCATTAGAAAAGTCTCTTCGCATAGCAAGAGAGTTCCAAGACTTGCAGATGATTGTTAAGCGTATACGCTCTCTTAAATTCAAGTGCTTTAAAATAATCTCCATGATATCGTCAGGCAGTGTCTGCCACCCAATATTATTGCAGCAACTGGTCCTTTGGCTTCTGTACTCTTTGTTTTGCTCTCTCTTGCCTCCTTTTTTGCATTGAGCTTGCTTTCCTTTGAAGCAACAGAACAGACTCTCACTCTTCATCTCTCTCGGGTTAATTTGTTTATGAAATTGAAAATCTCAACCAATAATAATATATATATAGTCAAGTCAATAATAGGAGATTGATGGGGAGATGAAGTCTACTTCGTATTGTATTTAAATGAAAACAGCATCTTTGCAAATAAGCAGGAATCCATTCAGAAATATAATTGTGATAAAATAAAAATATAATTAGACAAATCGCAATCCATTCAGAAATCTAATTGTAACAAAACAGAAATAGACGTGCAGAGTGTTTCTAGAAAACACTAAACTGACGAAGTGATAATCATGCTTATATTTCTCACATCTGTTTACAAGATATATTCGCCCTCGTCTACGTGGAAGACTCTAAAGAGAGTCTGAAATTGAAGAGAAAGCTTCGTTGTTGTGAACAATATATATGAATATGACGTTTCCGAATACATATATATCACTGTAAAAATTGAACATATTTGAAAATGGAACTGTTCCACAATAATGAGGGCAATGAATAAATACATTTTGACACACGACACTGGCTTGCGCCATTCTCTAGCATGAATATAACAAAATCCTCCATTTACCACGACAGCTTTCATCCTTTGTTACAACTTATATATATGCTTTGCCATCTCACGTACGCTTGTCAACTTTGCCTTCTTTTACATACAATCTCATGCATTGGATATCATTTGCTTTTGTACACAATCTCTTCGTCATCAACATCAAATGCTGGATTGCAAAGGCATCTGAAGAGCCTGCCAATACCCTGCCAGGGAAGAAGGCAAAGGAACACATCAGCTACATTAACCGGTTAGCTTGATTCTGTATATTTCATTAGGTGTATAGAATCTTATAACATGCCTGAGTGAGAAAAGGAGTTCTATATGAAAGTGGTCGTGGTGAATCCTCTTCAGAACTGCTATAGGAACTGCTTCCATCGTCGTCTGTGTCAGCAGAACTTTTCCTTCTTGAAGTTCCACCATTTCGTGTCTGCTTTTCCTCCTAAAACCAGAAAAATTTGTATTTAGTGTCTGCAGGTCATCACTTAAAAAGATTTGTTTTCATGCTTTGATTCTCCTTTTGTTTAAGCAGTTACCAAAGCACAAAAATAAGAGGGAGGAATGTAAATGGGACTGAATGATGTGTGAAAATCGTCATCCAAAATTAATAAGGAAATACTAAAATGGGCATGCAGAACCTTTGCATTCAAGTTTATACTCAAGATGAAGAATGCGCCAAAATGCAATAAACAAGAAATGTTCCTCTACAAGATTTTGCATAAATCGTGACTGCACACCTGAAATATCCTTCCAAGGTGTTTGAGCGCCAGAGCACGAGCTTTAAGTTCATCTTTTCTAACATTATTTTCCCGTAGAACCTGAAACCAAATTTTGGAATCATGAGAAGGATCTCAAGCAAAACCAGTTTCATGAAAAAGAAAGGTTTTCTGTTGATTGTAAGAAGTCACTAACCATTTGACAAACATGCATGAGAGTTACTTCAATGTCCACCACATTCAATTTCCACAATGAGTTCAAAAGTGTGTCTTTGTTTAAGCGTATATGTGATTCGACATCATTTTCAGGGCCACTTCCATCCATTTTAAATTGCCGACGGATTTCTTCTTGAAGTTGGAGCAACTGAAAAGCACCTGAATTCATTTTTTTCCAGATATAATTAGGTGAAAAGAGGAATTAAATTTCCCTGTAGAAAACAAGACATTAACACTGAATGAGGGGCAGAGTCCTGGATGATTATATGCAAACCTTTTGCAGCAGTCATCTGTGACTTCCAGAAATGTCCCTTATTCCGTACCCACTCAGCCAAAAATGGTACTCCTAGGAATATGGTTTTCTTTCCAAGCTCTTGTGCTGCTTGTCTTGAATATACATAGCCAATAGTGTGTAGCATTTCAATTCCAAAGGCTGCAATTGAGAAAGAGCAGAAAGTTTAGCGTGCACAAGTGTCAAGTAGTGACAGGCTAATGCATCATTAATTTTTTCATGAAAATTACGAAGTCCACGCTACTACATATTGTCACAATTACATAAATTTGTGAAGCCAAAGAACAGGTGGGGTGTCATATGAGCAAATACAAGTCAATAATTTATGCCTACAAGAATCAAAGTCTGTTGTATTTGACAAAGCATACAAAATTTTAAGTCCTATCAGTTTCAGTAACTCATCCCTTTGTTGTCATAAAAATTAGGTTCGATATATGATTATTAGGAGCTAGAAGCTGTTATTAAAGTTCCTAGCACAACTATCTCCTCAAGGATTTATTGATGTTCTCTGATATTTGACATTAGAGTGGCGTCATGAAGAATAAATAAGATACAGTTTCTTTTTAATTTCTCAGTTAAAACTTTACCAGTATATCTACTTAAACTCAAGCACTAAAATTGCTAACATATATCAGGCAGAACAGCTCAAACATAATCAAAGTAAATGAAGCTGCAACATCAACTACTATGAAGTGCATTATTTTAAAAACGTCATGTGAAGATATATCGATAATCTTTAAGTACATCTTATACATTATGCTGATATCAAGCATGAAGCAGATTACAGAGTACTCAAAGGAAAAGACAGGGAGAATTTCAAGAAATTCCCTGTACTATATGTGCCCTATTTTTTATAGATTTTAAATCTTTGGTAATTCCTGAAGATAATTGAAGTTGTAAACCATGAGGAATCTTTCAATTCAGGTGGTATAAATCTTTTGAGCTATGAGTATGGTCACAGCATTTGAAGTGATACAAAGTTCTTGTGCAAATTTTAAAACACTTAGACTTTCTATTTGCAACATTTGTCCCATGGGTTCATTACTGGTTACTGAAATCATAAACAGGCCAGATGCAAATTAGTTGACCTGCATCAGAAAGTCGTCTAGCTTCAGATTCAGCATGCTGTAAGAATCCCTCTTTGTCACCTTGAACATATTGATTAAGAAAATCTTTGAGTGATTTTGCTAGCTTTTCTTCTCTTTCTTTCTGGACAGCCTGCAAAAATAAATCCATACTATGGATGCTGTTATAGGTTAAAGGAAATGAACCAAGTGGATAAAAATTTGAGGAAACGATGATATCAAGTTAAAGTCACACCTAGGTAATCTCAATGGTTACATTGAATAGAAGTAGACATTGAGACATGAAAATCTGAAAAGCAGCAAATGTGCTCTAGCAGACAACCACAATACCCAAAAGATTGTCTGAAATATACTTATTATTTAAAACATAAGAGAAATGGTCAAATAGTGGTAGAACCAGACTGAGTCTCCTTATGGGAGCAGAAGTTCTGCAACCCTTCCGCCCCGAGTAATTTTATGAGTATGTATTGTGAGCCTGTGACTGCAGAAGCCAGACCTTTATATTCCATTTTATTCACAAACACGATCACAATGAACAGCATGCCTCGCTAAAGAGAAAGATACTGGTATTTAATTTAATGAGTTCTGGAATTTACTTGCCTTCAATTTATCATGCACTTTCTCAGGGCTGTCACCTTCACCAGCTAATTGAGAAGAGGCCATTGATGCTACAGCTAGATGTCCTATGTAGTCCTCAAATAATTCACTTCCGAAAAGAAAAGCAAAGACAGCTGTGGGGTCAAGCATGGTTTCCCTTCAAAGAAAAACACTGACTTATTAGGATATCAGGAAAAAAATATTCTAAGAACAAGATTAATGCACAACTTAAATTCATAACGATATAACAACAAAACTATCAACTTGCGTTGCACATAGACAAATCAAATAGGGTAGAGAAAGTTTCCAAACAACAAAGTCTTTCACAACTATGGATTTTTTTTCCCTACAAGGGCTTTAGAATTTTACATTATGCAAAGGTAAGTTGGTCCAGTAGAATGTCAGAAATCAAATTCATGAAATGAAGCCAAAATTTATGTCAAGAATGTGTTTAGATGGCTAATGGCAAGACAGAAGGATTGGGAGCAGTATAATTTATCTGCAGTTATATCATAATTCATTTTCTTTATATGAGAAAGATCTCAAGTAACAAAAGCTGTAATAGGATGACCTAGATATCTGCGTGTATGTGCGTGCGCATACGAGCATAAGCAAATGTCAAATATAAGTATTTGTACCTAGATATGCAATACTTTCCATTTCGATCATATGCATCTCTTTGCACTGGATCACTCAAAACTTGATAAGCTTCACCTAGTGCCTGGTAACAAGAAGATTTTTTTATTAAACCTCAAGGTAAGAGAACAAACACACATCCTATGTCTTCATGAAAACTAATATGCAGCAACCCATTTCCAGAGATTAAAAAACAAAATGACAGAGCAAGGCTCCATTTGATTCATAAGAGGACTGAAACTTTCTTTACCTCGAAAAGCGATAAACAAACGATAAAAAGAAGGATTAGAATTAGTGGACTTGCCTGAAATCTTTCAGCAGCTAGAGGATCGTTTGGATTTTTGTCCGGATGAACTTGCCTTGCCTGCACCAATATTAGCCTTTCCATATCAGATACTTGAATTTCAAACACAGAAAAGTTTACTAGTATATAGAAAAGTTCAGAATACAGAGGTGCATTAGTTCACCAAGATTTGAACAAAATAAATCATAAACCCCTGCATGATAGTAAGAAATATGGTAAAGATGACGGTATGAGTAATCAAAGAACACTAGGCGATTCAGGTCCCTTAACAATTTAACAATTAAATATTCATACTTTTCTGAAACTCAATCAAATTCCCATTCTACAATTCTCAATCTTTAATGTTTCCAATTGGACCCAAAAAAACAAAACAAAAGGTAACCAGTCAATCAGGATCTACCACCAAGATATGTTTATTATATTTCAATTTATTCATTCTTGTATGTGATCCTACCAATGCACCAAAAAACAACTGAGAAAGAGAATGATGATCAGCACTTGAAATTATACAAATAAAAATAAAAAACCAAATTCAAAACTAGTAATAAATGTACAACATTATCAAAGTTATCAAATTAAGAAAATTAGATATCAAAGAATGAACCTTAATATAATAAGCCTTGCGAATTTCTTCCTCAGAAGCTGAGGGACTGACGCTGAGGACATCATAGAACTCAGTTTCCTTCACCATTCTTGCTTAATTAGTTGCTTTTGCCTGAAGAATCTCCCAGAGCTCAGCTGAATGTGAAAATTAAGCTCACAAAAAGAAGAGAGAGAGAGATTGGTGTGGACTGAGTGAGTTGCAGACTTGCCTTTCCAGTTCCACAGAGGAATAAACAAAGGCTAGAAAACTACTTTTTCGCGGGAGCACAACAGTTCTCCTTTTTTTAAGTGTCCCCATGGTGGCGCTTATTATGATGGGGGATTGGCATCTGCATACTTTTTCTATTATATCATATGGCTTTTTACTTGAAGTAGTCCCGAACTTAGACCCGATTTGTATTTTGATCCTTGATTTTGTAAAATATTTTTGTTCTGAACTTCACTTACGTTAGCAGTGTTGATCCTTTTTTACCCCTAAATGTAACATAAAATTCAACAAATCTGACTGCACGATCAACACTGCTAATGAAAATGGAATTTCAAGACTACAAAAAATCATTTTGCGAATTGGAGGACCAAAATACAAATTATGTCTAAGTTCACGAACTTGAAGTGACATTATTTTCGACTGCTTTTCAATTTTTAAGTTCCAGAAATGTCACTGTCTCACTGGGGTGGGTTCTTTGCTGTTGTGGGCCTCTTTTTCTACTGTGGGTCCGTGTGTGAGGCCAGGTTCTGCTTTGGTCCGGGCTTTTTCACATGGGCCCAAATAGTGTTTTTATTTAAGTTTAGGACCCACTTACTTTTCCCTGTGCCTCTATAATCTAATTCCCCATGAAGGGGAGATTCTATCATATCCTCTTAACAATTTGATATACTCTATCTGCTTCTTTTATTTTTAAATCACTCATAATTGAAGTGTTTACTATGAATTCAAGGATTCTCTTTTGTTTTTGTATTATATTGTTAAACCATGAATTATGGAGGAGATGAATAATTGTAAACATTTGGAAACTAACACTTTAAAAGCATTGTTTTGTAATTTTTTAATTAAAATTTTACATTTAAAAAATAATAAAAGAGGTAGGCATTAGGCAACTTTCATGATAGAGGAACCTCAAAATTATTTACTGATATTACTTTTGTTTGTAAAGTTTCCATATGGTTTTAGAAATATAAAATCAAACCTAATAGAGTATAAGGTTTGATATTTATAGTTTATATTGAAAAAATAACCAAAATAAAATGTAAAACACCTTACATAAAAGGCGAGTAATCATACAACAAGGCCTCTACTGTTTGAGGGACTCCGTGCAATCATACAACTACTCCACGATGCTACTTCACTTAACTTTTTCTTTTCATATCACGATATGAGAAAGACTTACATGTAACATATGTATATACATTTTACAAGTTCATCACTCGTTACTTGTTAGATCACTTGAAAGTAAATACTAATTAAATTCGAACTCGTAATGAAATAAAACATCAGCACCTGAATTGAAGGGGAAAAGAGCTATGTTAAGAATGTTTGAAAATGGAGGTTACCTTTGTGGACTTGGGTGAATGTTATCTTAGACCAATCTAAACTACCAAAGGAATTGAAGGAAATGATCCTGCTGGAAGTGACAAACTACCATGCTATTTTACTCGCTTAAGGGCTCGTTTGGGAGTGCTTTTGAAACAGCGAAAAGCGCTTCTAAATGGGTGAAAGCGCTTCTGTCTTTTAAAAATGGTGTTTGGCAAAAATTGCAAAAGCGCTTTGGGTGAGATTCAAAAGCACTTGGAGTGGTTTTGGAAGAAGCACTTGAGAGGTGCTTCTTCTTAAAAGCGCTACAGGACAAAAACAAGGGAAGCACTTGGCTTTCTTTAATGAAACTTTTAAAATACCAAAAATACCCATATTTAATTTTTTAAAATGCCAAAATACCCTTTCTTTCTTTCCTTTTCTCTCTCTTTTTCTCTTAACGAAAGCAAAGTCATTTCCTTTCTTCTTGTACTGTTCTTATTTACGAGCTTGAAGACGGTGTTATTCAAAATTTTGAGGTGGTTCTTGCCAATTCCATTTTAATTTCATATATTACGCATCAAAGTATGCAAGGGACAATTCGGTTGTTGGAACTTGGGTTTCCTTTCTTGCTGTTTCTGCAAACCTCATCTTTCCTCAAACTTTTTCCTTTTTTTTTTAATACCCTCTTGACTCTCACTTATGTCTACATATTATGTTGTTATTTTAGATTTCCTATGAATTTAATTTGGGAAGTTCATACTTTTTTAAGTCGTGTTTTTATTTTGGGATCCTATGAATTTTTATTTCTTGTGTTTATTATAATATTTTGGGATTCTTTAAATTTTTTTTAAAGTACTTTTAAAAACGCTTTTACTGTGTCAGCCAAACACTCAACAAAATATCAAAATGGCTTTGATGTAGTGTAAAAGCACTTTTAAATGTGACATCCAAACGACAAACTGCTTCTTTGTAGAAGCGCTTATGTCATAAGCGCTACTGACATAAGCACTACTAGCATAAGCGCTTCGGAAAGAAGCACTCCCAAACGAGCCCTAATTCTGCCTAACAATAATGAAAATTTGAAGCACTCATATTTCATGGGCATTTTGATTTTCTTGTGTTTCAAGTCGGTTTGCTGAACTCTTGGCCGTTTCCTTTTCGCATATATTAAGTGAACCAAATGCTGGCGGCAATTTAAGCCGAGAAACTCATGGATTCTAATTTTGGAAGGGGAAAGAACAGCCATCACATCGCATTTCACAACCAACGCAGACAAGTTTCCTATCCTTATCCTAGGTTACAAACATTTCTTTGGTTGAATTCAACATCAACTCTTTTGGCCATCAATTTAATACAAGGTCAACCATTGGATTGGATGCAAGTATTAGACTAATCATGTCACCTGATCAGCAATTAGACTAATCATCATCTCAAATACCCGTCAAACTAAACCAAAAAGCAGTATGACATGCTTCGACTTCGGTATGTACCGGGTCGAGCACCTGTATGAACTCGTATCATTTGTCAATCCTCAATAACCAGTCCTTGAAGACAGAGATACAAAACACACAAAAACACACAGGTTTTTCCTTCTTTTTGGATGTGGCCATTTGAAAGGCATCCAAGCTTTCATTTTCACAACAAAAAGAAGGAACTCAAATTCAAAACTACATTGAAGCAACAATTGACAATTCACTACGGGTTGTGGTGACAACCAGGAGTTCAGGACTTACAACTTGAAAACTGAGCTGTCAGCCCAATACACTAATTACTTAAAGACAATTTCAGGAAACTATTGCCTCAATAGTCTTTCCACATTGCTTGGATGCCGTTTTAATAAGTAAGCTGAACCTGCAAAATCAAAATGCTTAACAACTAGTAACGAAATTCCATGTGTGTGTATATGTAGTACGCATGCATGCATGCATGTGCATGTGTTGCTATATAAATCTACACACATATACACATACCATTAACTCAACATTTACCTTGGAATATGAACGAGTCTACTCTGAAATATCAAATTGGACAACAACACAAGTTATGTTGTCTGAGCTACCGCGTGCAAAAGCCTCTTGGATGAGTTTTCTAGATGCTTCTTCTGCGTCTGCTATGTCCTGCACTAAAGCCACAGCATCCTGGAAATAGAAGATACTACACTTTAAGATTTTAAGAAATTCCATTACGAACAGGGATCTGAGATATAGAGAAGATAGTCTAACTTCAAATTTTGGTGCATAGAAAGCGGATTCACGAGTTTGAAATGCCAGCAAAACTCAAAGTTCTAAGCAGTAAAATATACATCCTTCAACAACAAAGTTGAAGGGTTTGGCACACAAATTTGATTTATAATTTTAGTTTAGTTTTCTATTTTCTTAGATTTCAACATTTTAGTTTGAGTTCCAATGTTTGAAGGCTCTTGCACACAGGTTTCTTGCACAAAATGTTTGGTTTTGATGGATGAGAATTCAATAGCTCGTGATAATTTTGTGGAGACCACCACAGGAGGTACATATCAATCTCATGTCCTCCACCCAGCATGGGTGGTAAGAAGAGGAAGTTATCTAGGCAACCATTAACCATATATATCATTGAAATTGAAAATTGTGATCCCAGTGTACGTAGATGTAAGTGCAATTCTTGTGGTAAGGATTATTTATAATCCAAAGAAGTGTAAGGCATACATGTAGAATGGGAACCCAGTAGCAATCAAGTCCCTCAAAATAGATTCCCAGACCAATCCACAACCTGGAACTGTTATATCTTTCTCTAGAATGGTGGAGTTACAATGGAAGAGCTTACTGACCATTTAAGTATTACATGCAAGATCTTAGTTTCTAAGCTAAGACAAGTACCTTTTTCCAGCTTTAAGTGCTAATCAAATCACATGATATGATGCACGCTTTTAGTTATGCACAACTCGCATTTGTACCAGTATTTATGAGAGAATAAATCATGGTACATGATAAGATCTGTACCATTCCAAATGGCTGGCTAGATCATCTAGTCATCATCACAAGAAGCCTAGGGTTGCAATCAAAGTGACCAATAATGCCCCACAGTAAGACATCAACAACCACATAATGCCAACTTTTAAAGGCAATTTAATAGAAAATACACCATCAATCAGTATTGGTTCCATCAAGACAATGTCCTAGGAGGGGAAATTAGGTTGGCATTGCATGAAATGGCTGTTCTCAAGGATCTGAGTGACTCACTTGCAGTTGATATACGCCCATACACAGAAGAGAAAAATTACACTTTTACTAACTAAGCCAAATGATAGATATGGTGAGTCACATGCTGTATATACTAAGACCCGTAATATCTCTTTCAACAGTTTAAGATGAAAATTTCAAAAATTTCCTTATCTAAGAGCAATGTAATTCATTCAATACATGCACTCACCTTATTTGATATGACATTCCAAAGTCCATCGCTTGCAATAATTATAAAGTCTACTCCATCAATTTCTTCTTCCTAAGCATAAGAGTGAAAGATAAGCATATGAACAGATACACACACATAGAGGTATATGTGTAAACACAAAGACAGAAAGTGAGTAGCCAGCTTATGATTTCAGATTACCTGAATTTCTGGCTCTGCAACAACAAATGGTTTCAGTACTTTGTCTCCAAATGCACGGGAAACGGCAAGAACACCTCCAACCCGCCATGTTCCTGGCAAGTTTAACAACACAAAGCATAAGTTTGGGATTGAAATTGTTTCCAGACTTATGCACAGGTCATCCGGGAACACTGATGTTAAAGAACATAAAAAAGTATCCGATCTGGATTTTATAGAGATAGATAGAATGATTAGAGATCCATCTGTATTCATCACTGTTATGTTTTCATTATAGATAATTATATAGTTAACAAATTAGTATGGAAAAAGGTAAAGCAATCACATTGTATAATCTGGCACGCATAGATAAGGGGAGCAACATACAGAGACAACTTGCATCAAAGGACGGAAGTTGGGAAAAATTAACTAGGCTGCTCTTGGGCACATATGATATTTGTTAAAGTTGGGAGCATCTAATCCAAACCAATAGGCAATGGGATTAGAGGCCAAGATATTACATATTGTCATGCAAGGCAATGGATTCTTGATGTGAGATTCTCTATTCTCTAGACGCCCCTGGCGTGACTGAACCAAACACATGGATCAATTATATTGGGTGACCTGGGCATATGTGACTGTTAGGCCTAACAAGTGGATTTCCAGCACTGATTCTATGTTGAAGTTAAAGCATCAACCCAAAACCAGTTGGCTATGGGTGGAGACACCCAGGATATTATATTCAGTCATGCAAGGCTATGAACTCATGACAAAAGATTCTATATTCTCAACAATATTAGTACAATTACAGGGTGATCATCTTAGCCTGCAGTCCCACAGCTGGACAATATTCTTTTCTGAACCTAAATAAGAGAACATTTCTGTCAGATATTTCATTAGTTTGTCGATAGTACTACAAGATAGAAGGTAACTGATGTAATCCCAGAAAGGGAGCAAAGGATGGGAATGAGTAAAAAGCTCTATCTGTAAAATAAAATCCACCATTCAAATGGCTTGGTTTTGGCAGCTTTTTTCTAATTTTTTATAATTGTTTATCATGCATGTGTTATTACTATATCAGATGATACACTTGAGTCATAAAGGGTTAAAATTAAAAAGTCAACTTCATTTATGGCAATCCAGGAAAAATATTTACAAATATAAGTTACTGATTGAAGTTCTAGTCATTGTAATTAATGCCATAATCAACAGGTGCCACAAATGTTGGGAAAATGCCGCCTTACCACTATAAAAGTATACATCACATAGACCAATTGAAACTATACACTCAAGAAAATGTAGCTTACCTGCCCAAATAATGAAACCTCCAGCCTCTTCAATTCTTTGGCGTTCATCAGATCTATCAGGTTTATGATCAACGGACAAGGGAATAGCTACAGTGAAACACAATATATGATTTCACAACTATTCAGTAGAAAAGAAAAAGAAAAAGTTATTTGCATATACTTTGATTAAAAAGGAAAAAACAAAAACTAGTATGTTAACTTAATGTATCCTGACAAGGCTCGTCCTTAACTTATTGAGTCATTAAAAGTAGACAGAATATGACAAGGACATTAACCAAACTAAGCTTTTTTGTTCAGTAATTTTTGTTATTGCCCTGAATTTTTTTCCATTATACAGTTTATAGCTCTTATAACCCCATAAGTCCCACCACTAGCAGAGAAGACAGTAACCTGAACCAGCTCTGCAGCCGACTACTCTTGAATCACCAACATTTGCAACAAAAAGCCGATCACCTAATAGCAAGGCGGTTGATGCAGTTGAGCCAGCGTCTCTCTGATAACCCTTCTCCTCATTAAGGTAATCAACATCTGTCTGTTTAAATACTTCAACTGCAGTCATAAACACAGATCTGCCTCATGCCTCATGATCACAGGGAAGAAAGTTTAACATGAAACAATGAATTCAATGGGCAAACAGAAGGAAAAGAAATAGCTCACTTCATACCAATAGCTGCCTTTGTGTCTTTGATAAAATCTGGGTGGCTACTCAAATTTTTGAAAAGGTTCTTTTTTAGATATTCTGCAGTCCTTGAACCTCCATGACCTGAAGAAATGAGCACAAAATCCATCAATACAGAAGAAGAGAGAGAGAGTGAGACAAGGGGGGGTTGTTAAGCAACCATCTATATTCTTCCTAACTTTATTTTTCGTCATTAGTATACATTAACCATCAAGATGGACAACCTAAACAAATGGAACATGTGAAGAAGCAGAAATAAAACACCATCAGCCTATAGTTTCTGACACTCTGAGCCTGATGAGAGAACATGCTACAAGGGATAGGTGATAGAAACGTGTATTGTACCATCAAAAACACCAAAAAATGCAACCATCTGGCCATCAACGTCAGATATATTTGCCTCAAAATAATCCTCCATCGAAGGCCTTTTACCCTTGAAACTGGAAAATCCATAGCTGAACTTTGCATTACGGCTCCCAGTGAGAAAGCTAACAGAAAAAGAGAAGAAAAACAATTAGGTTGTCCACATAACATATGAAAATTACAATTATCAGGATTTTGATACCAAATACACTGCAGAATGGCTCCTTTAGCAAAGGCTGATGAAATATCTTGTGAAACTATAATATCACCCATCCAAGTCATATTTAAAGTAAAACAATACTTTGAAACAGTGAAAGCACAACAAACATTACGAAAACAGAATCACACGTTCGAGTCAAAGATCATACTAACATATAACTCAATCCCAACCAAAATATAAACAACCTCAGCATTTTCCTTATGTGATCACTTTGACTAAGCTGAACAACATAGCGATCACAGGATTGGTGCATATTTTAATTTATTTAGATTGATGTATGTTCAAATAGCTCCACTGAAACAAGGTTAAATGTAAGGGAAATTGCATGATAGCCATAATCAACTACTCATGAGTGAACTCATTGGCCGTGTGTGCCTAAGTACTATCTAGTGCAAGCCCCAGGTCCAACAAAACCTAACCAATGTCACAAAACTCCGAGGTTTGAAACTAACTTCTTCTCTTTTCAATGTTGTTCAACAACTTCAAAGATTGCACTGAATTTCAAACTGTAAGACAATAACTCAATTATAATCTTCATTTCCATTCATCAGCTGACAATCTTTGTAGAGGAATTATAAAACATTAACAGGTTATCAGGAGACAAAAGTGGAATTTAAAGAGTGTTAAAACATTAAAAATAATTTTTTTGAAACCCAATGGAAACACCCTCTTGGGTTCGAAAGAAAGAATTCCCAAGATTTATAAAAAGATCTTAAACAAATGAAACCAATAAGAACAACCACAACCATATTACTCAATCCTCAGTCAGTCACAAGAAACACCTCAACTGATCAAAAGGAAACCACATAGATATGTTTTCAGAGACAGGAAGCGATCCC
This sequence comes from Prunus avium, assembly GCF_965620075.1. Classification (NCBI taxonomy): domain Eukaryota; kingdom Viridiplantae; phylum Streptophyta; class Magnoliopsida; order Rosales; family Rosaceae; genus Prunus; species Prunus avium. Next base: position 1,543,789 of record NC_142291.1, read on the forward strand.
AATAAAAACAAAGAGTGACCCATCAAAAACAACCAAGCAATTATGAAAAATAAGTAAATAAATTTTATAAACAAAAATAGTAAGAATCGGGTTTATGAAAAACGAGAAGGAACCTCACCTGATCCCACCACCGCTTTCAAGGGCATTTGGATCCTTGGAGAACATGAGAGGCTCTGGTTTTTCTGATGCAGCAGCAGCAGCAGCTGGTGGTGGTTGTGGTGGGGCCTCTTCAAGGGCGGCCTCAGAAGAGGCTGCTGCAGAGGCAGTGGTGCTTGTGGTGGTATCAGAGTCTTGTGTAGTTGTGCTCATGATGTTGCCATGTTTTGTTTTGGTCGTGTTGTTTGTTGCATATAGAAGAGAGAGGTTGTTTTACAAAGACTGAAAAAGACAGTGATGAATCTGATGACTTACTCACCATTACCAAGGGGAATTTTAATGTCACACCCACCCGATTGCTGAAAACCACCCACATATTTTTAGAAAATTATTGTTTTCAGTCTGACTATTTTCACTCTTATTTAATTGTCTCACTTTGGCTAAAAATTAGACTGCAAAAAGTTAAAAAAATTATACCTACCCACACATGCAGAAAAAGATATTTTGTTAAGTATAAAATTATTATATTTCATTTCACATAACTATTAGATTTATAAATTGTGTAAATGGTCAACGGGTCTAGCCCAGTGAAATAGTGGTTTTGTTTTGACTTCTCTCCTCATTTTAGCTCAAACAAAACCAAACAGCTTAACAATTAATTAATTTGATCGTGATTTAAAGGTGAAACCAATTCAAGCTAAACTGCATGCCTAAACGAAATGTGCCCTAAATAATTTTTTTTTCCCCACTTGATACAGAGAATTCCAACTTTATATGTCTTACAAATTTTTCGTGCCAAGTGTAAAGGTAATTGACATAGTGATTAATTATTGTGATAATTTTGGCACCCCCTTTGTATACGTGAGTGGTAGAGGTGTGTAGAATGTGAGATTTTTAGTGCCAAAATTATCCCCTTTGTATATGCAATAATGCAACCGAACCAGATTTAATTCCTCAGAACAGAAAGAAGCTGAATTTAATCCAGCCCACTATATTTTAGCCCAGTCCGCAAAATGGTCGACCTGATCCATTGGGCCCCAATTTTTGCTCAGCTCTGCTTCATCTCTCCGTTCTCTCTCTTTCTTACTCTCAACCATTTCGCTCTCTCAACGTACCCAACACTGGCTGCGGGAAAGCGAACGCAATAGCTTTAAACACACAGAGGGTTTCACGTTCTTGCAGGTAATGGAATTTTTCCGTTTTTGCAAACATTATTGCTGGAAGTGTAGAAATTCAGCTTAAATCAATAGTTATTTTTATTTTAAAAAAATGATTTCATCTGGGTTTGTGTATTGTGGTGTGAGTTTTTCACTTGGCATGTGCTTTAACAGGAAATTTTTTATTTTCACTACTGAATGTATGAATGTATGAACAAAATCATACTGGGTTCTTGATTTATGGGTATTTGAATTATCATGGCATTGACGTAATATCGGGTGGCTTTTGATTCATAGGTGATTTCTAGTAGGTTATAAGTTGAGGGGTTTTGTTTAAACTCGCTAAAATGAATAACTTGATTTCAGATAATTAAAAATACTCATCACAGCTTCATCAACAACACTTGAAATCAATCAAAAGAGATGGTATTTGGAGCCTTAAGGTCCATTGTGCGGCCTCTATCCCGGACCCTAATATCCCGCACCTCCACATGCTCCATAAACTCATTTGCTGCCAGTTCTGTTCGCCCAAAACCTGAGACCCGCTTCCTTTCTGGTGGCCAAGCTCCGTGGTCTTTTCTGATTTCGAATCATTTCCACAGCTTGACAGATACTCGTTTCCCAAAGCGGCGACCCAGCCTCAAGTCTCGTCGAAAAAGGGCCAGCATAAGACCTCCAGGTAGCTTCTTCATCCTAAACCTGACTCTCCTAATTTGAGGTGAACTCTTATTAACTAATTACCTCTTGGATATGATTGCACTGTTGGAAATTTCATGTTTGGTTTCTGAGGAAAGAAAAAACAGAGTCTTAGCCGTCAAGTGCTGCCAATGCTTAATTTGTTGATTTACATTTACGGTTTGGGGCAATAGTTTAGTTAGAGATTTGGTTTCAATAAAAAATTCATGATATTATTCATTATTATTTGAATGCAGGACCGTATGCTGGGATTCAGTGTGCTCCTGGTGAACCGATAGTTCCTAGTAGACCCAATGAAGGAAGTGTGAAGAGGAGGAATGAGAAGAAGCGCATGAGGCTGCGCCGCGCATTTATATTGGTGTGTATTTCATGAACTCTTTTATCCGTCTCTCTATTATGTTTCTGTTGTCTGTAATGGTTTAGATATGCTAGGGTGTTTTACAAAAATAGAATTCTAAGTACATTGTCATGAAGATAACTGGGAACTTATTCTTATCTTCTTTGTTTGAGAATTTTATTTTATTTTATTTTTTTATATTTCAGTTACAAACTGTGTCATGTCTTACTCAGAAAATGCTCAATTTTCCTGTTAAAGCTTACCATAGAGAGGACTTTGTTTGTTTCACAATAATAATTCAGAAATTGCTCGTTCTTTACAATCAATTTAGATGGGGTAGTTGGATGAGGAAACCTTGACACAGTAGAATGAATTGGGCAATTCAACGCTATAAAAATCAATAACACATATTTGAGCTATATTGAGTGATGCAAATATTCGTATATTTGAGATGATTTTGCTTGAAAAAATAAATCAAAATTGTCCAGATCTCCTGCTCTCTTTGTCTTGGATGATACAGTTCTCTAGCTGGTCTTATAATTTCTTTTCGGTTAGCTGGTTACTTGGTTTGCATAGATTAGAATGGTAGTGAATATAGGATATTGTGCCAAGGCATATGAAATAGTCTTACACGGTTTGGAATCGTTTTGGCCTGGAACAATCCTTAGGTTGGGATGGAATTTAATTCCTCCTCCCGCTTGCATAAAATACAAATTTTTACCTTGAATTTCAGTCCTTATTGAAATCCCTTTTGTAGATATGCTTTTCCTCTAATATGGACTACTTTTGAGGTTGTGCAGTCAGAAAAGAAGAAAAGAAAGGCTCTAGTGCAGGAGGCTAAAAGGAAGAAGAATATAAAGAGAATTGAGAACAAAATGGCTGCTGTGGCAAGGGAAAGAGCATGGGCTGAGAGACTGACCGAGCTGCAGCGACTGGAGGAAGAGAAGCGAAAGTCCATGGCTTGATGACTAGATAACATTATGGTGGAACCTTGTTTGCAGATTGTAATGCTGCTTTTGGCTCTCTGTTCCATTGAACATTCAACCTAGTTTCTTCAGGCGCGTTGGTTCCATTTTATCTGTTTGTTCGGTTTATGGTGTTTTGCCTTCTCCAATCATACAGAGGATGGCCATTTGGCGAATCGTTTTGTTTGTAGTCTTGTAAACTTGGTTTTGAATTCTAGCTAGCAAGGTTGAGAAAGTAGAGAAGGCATTGCGCCATCATATAAGTAACCACTGGTTTTCAATAGGTCTTAATTCTTTTGATGAGATACGGATGCAGTTTCCTTGACCCTATCGTTTGTTGCTTTCTGATTTCGATATCATAGTACTGATGCATCACGACGACCAAATATAAGGGTCTTGAGTAATTGTGCCAAACAACAAATTGTTGATTTACAGGCCACTTCCGCAGCATGGATGCGTATAATAACTTGGTCTACAATTTCACTCAAAAGAGCAGTTTGCTGCTCTCTAGGAACATAACATTGCATGTCTCCGATTGATCGGTGTATCAAATTATCAAATTATCGGTTGATAATTACCATACGGCGCGTGTAAAACTCACTCACTTTCCAGGCTGCTATGCTACGTACAAAATGTAGTTGATCACATTTAAAATAGGAGAATCAGGAACCATTACTATAACACAGAAGTACTTGTTTGATCAAGCTTCACATTCAAATTCTGAAAGAGGTAACTGAAACGAAGGAAAAGAAGAAAATAATCGGAAACCCTGAAATCTCAGCTCTGGAGATTATAAATATATAATTGTCAGGTTAAATCACACCAAATATCACTGTATCACAGTTCCGTTAAATATTTAACACGAGAATTTCGAATCAGCCTTGGTAAAAAGAAGACAAATGGGTAATATGCCAACGTATGTCGAAATCTCAAAATCCAATCACCACTAGCAACAGCCACTTGTTGATGCATCAGATTCAGCAGGTTTTTGTTTGAAAATGTTCTTTTTCACACCTGCTGAGCCCTCAGCCAGGAGACTTGGTGTTTCCAATATCTGCATCAAATGGTACAATAACATCATCACAGATTCACAAGAGAAAACATCCAACTAAACCCAAAATATAAGTTGGCCTGCCAGATTATCATAATGCAATCATCAAACATCCAAGTTGACATTGATCTATGAATAGTAACTTTAATATGAAAAATGGCTTGTAAACACAAACCAACTTCAACACTATCAAAGCCATGAAAAGAAATGAAGCGATATGAAATTATGGTGACAACAATCATTTCCAAAGTACCCAGTGCCCATAAATTACGGTAGCAAATCTAGAAAACAAACCATTATCTGAACCAGTACCATCCCAGAGAACCCATATAGAAGATATCTCATGATCATAAGTATTTTAGAAAAAAGAGGGACGCCACCATTTTGCATACCTTTAAGACAAGCTCCTCAAAGCATTGCTCAACATTTACTCGAGCTTTTGCACTACACTCAAGGAAAAGGCATCCATACTCCCTTGCAAATTCCATCCCCTCTTTTTTACTGACAGTCCTTTCACTTTCCTGGGGAAAAAAAAAAAGATAACTTGAACATGGATTCTTCATGATGAATACATGAATAAAACTTGTCTTTGTCTTTGGAATGATCGCAAGCTTGAATTAGATTGCTTTTAGTTTCTATTTATCAGAATTACAACTCAGGAAATAATTACACTTATTTATTTATAAAGCTATGGTTAGGCTTTTAATTGTCATATTGGCTATACAAATAATTGCAATAGATTTGGGGACCTCTGGCAGATTGATTAGAAAATGAAAAGGTCAAGATCGAGGAAATCCTACTTTTCCCTTTCTCTTCTAATGATTCAAGACTTCTAAGTGTCTAATGAGCGCGAGAGAATATGGATAACTTCAAAACCAAATCAACGCCAACAATCCGATCCAACAAATAAAATATACAACACCAACTAGGCCCTAGAACCTTGGTGCAATACTTAATGAAATAATCAACAACTGAATGTGAGAGAGGACATACCTTATCGACTTTGTTTCCAACAAGCATCTTGATGCAATCTTGATTTGTGGAGTACAGGTCAATTTCTTTAGCCCATATATCAGACAAATTCGTAAATGTTTCTCTTCGGGTCACATCATACACTGCACCAGATCAATAAGTAAGTACAAAGTCCCATAGATTCTCAAACAACAGCTAACCTATAAACAATATAGTTAACAAGAGAAAAAATGTGTGCTGGTTAAACATGAAAGAGACAAACATACCCATTATTATTCCTTGAGCTCCTCTGTAATATGAACTAGTAAGAGTTCTAAACCTTTCCTGTCCAGCTGCATTATGAACAATACTTTTTATGTCAGTGGATTTGTGTGAAACTTGAAAACAATACCAAATTGAAAAACTTCTGCACCATCAAACCCAGTAATCCAGTTTCTGATGACATATAAGTAATCATATAAAGGAAACACCAAATACCAAAACATGATCAAAAGGTTGTAGAAACCATATAACCACCAAAATAGTAAGAACTCATCATCTACTTGGAAAATGTGTTGGGTAATCTCAAAAATGGTATATGATCAAGCAATTCATAATCCTAATTGAACAACTTCACAATGTTGCACAATAAACTTAATCTCCATACAAAGGTGAAAAAGTACAATATAACACAACTCATTACCTGTGTCCCAAATTGCAAGCTTCAACTTTTTACCCCCAAGAGTAACATGTTTTATCTTAAAATCCACACCTACAAAAACAAAAAAATTACAAAAAGAAAAAAAGATACAAATAATAGTTTAAAAAGACAAAATTTAAGGAAGGATAAGGTCACCAATAGTAGGAGAGAGATCCTCAAAGGTATCGGAAGTGAAACTCAAGAGGAGGGTGCTCTTTCCAACCCCAGAGTCCCCAATCATTAACAGCTTGAACAAGTATTCGAACTCCGCTTCACGAGACGACGTTGTTGCCGACTCCATCAAAATCAAATTCGAAAATGAAAACCCTACAACAAACCGTACAACGATTGGCCTGACCGAAGCTCTTTGGAAAAGAAAGTAAAGGAATGAGGTGGAGTGGTTGCAGAGAAGAAGAAAAAGAAAGAAGGCTCTTAAGTCTTCTTAGAAGAAAGAAGTGTGATTGATTATTTGGTGGATTAAGGCTTTATACTGCTACCGACATTACCAGCCGTTGGATCACCACCTGGCGTGACACTGACGCTTCGTGGTAGCTTCTTCTTTCCGTAACGTGTTTGATTGAATGAAATGTTCATACACCCCGCTGTAGCTCTGTTTCGCTTTTAAAAGAAACGGAGGGAAATAATTTTTTCTTAATATCTCGTCTGTTTTTTTTCTAGATATTATATGGAGAATAAAAAGTGTCCCATTTATGATAAGTTTTAAAAAAATTTGTCGACAGAGTCGTCTTTTTTGTTCACTATTATTATTATTATTTTAAATATTTTTTTTATAACATAGTGAGTGTAAGTGGACAAAACAGAAGTGAGAACGTACAATTTCTAACAAAGAGATTATAAATGGATAAATCATGAGTGAGAAAATTAGCTCCCTTCAAAAATGCAATAATAGACTTGAAAATATATACAAATCTAAAAATATTATATTCCATAAAATTAGGAAATAAATTGTACAAAGTAAATAATAGTGTTCTATGAAAAATGTTTGGCATAATGTTTAGCTCCTCAAGTTGACAATAATTGCGATTTCAAACTCAAATAATATTATATTTAAAAAACTCAAATATTATATTCTTGAACTCACATTATGTATTACTACGTTTAACTGTGAATCTTACGGAATGATGATTGAAGGATTGACATTGCACCTTACAGAGTGATTATAGAATGCTAAAGTAATACGACCACGTGGTATATCTACATGATGTCGAGTGCACTACAACGTTTTAAACATGAGGTTTTAAATTGCAATTGGTGTCAAACCTGAGGGACTAAAATGAAATATACCATTTTTTATGTTGTGCTGATTTTCCCATTTCTTTTTTTGTCCTCTTACCCTCCTTTTTGTTTTTTTTTAAATAATTTTTATTATAACATACAATTTTCAAACAAGAGAGTGTAAGTGGACAAAAGATGAGTGAGAACATATAATTTCCAATAAAGGGAGTGTAAGTGAACAAAAGAAAAATGAGAAAATCAACTCCATTTTTTGTGAGGTAGCGACTAGAGCTGGGCATATGGGACCGAAAACCGACCAAAACGGCCGAACCAAACCGATCAGTCCGGTTTGGTGTGGTTTTTTTGTTTTTTTTTGGCCAACGGTGCATGAACCGGACCAAACCGGCCTTCATGGTTCGGCGCCCGGTTTGAAATTTTAAAAATCGTCGATGAACCGGACCGAATCGGGTAACTTAAATTATATATAATTAAATATTTTTAATACACATGGCTGATTCTTATTGGATTATAATTTTATATGTTGTGCACATTTGCACAGCATATCCTAGCCCTTCAACTTAATCTAGGTCGATCAGATCTCATCCCAATTCAATCGTGCTCATCCATCTCTCCTCCCCTTTGCATCTTCGACATCGCCTCAACCTCACCGCCTCAGCCTCACATCGTCACCACCACTCAGCATCGACTTGGCGCCGTCGCATCGTCGTCGGCGCCGCTTCTTCTTCATAGCTTGAGTCGCACACACCTCCCTCTCATATTTCAGTCGCTCAATCTCTCATCTCTACATCTCTCATCTCTCAATCTGCCATCACCCATTCTACTCTCTCATGTAATTTTTCAAACAAGGTTTCTCTCTACAAAGGTTAGTTCATTCCTCAACAACTTCTTTTTTTGTTTTATGATTTTTGTATCTGTTATAAACCCTAATTATTGGGGGTTTTGGATATAGCCCTAATTTTCGTACTTCTTGCATATGCAGACATTTTACCTAGCAAATTGGAGAGGTTTGAACTAGTACTTGTGTTGAAAATCAAGGGTAAGTTTCCTTTCCTTCTTATATATGTGTTTTGTTTTGTAAATTGTAACTGCTATAGCCTATAGATATCTATGATTCTGTGGTGTGTATTGAAGCCTGAACACATAAAAGGCTCTAATTCAAGACTAGTTTAGCTGTCAATTGTTATCTGTTGTGTAGATACAGCTGCACCAAAATGGATTCAGTTGCATCCTCAACTTGTGATACTTGCAAGTGCACGAGCCGTTCGGTAGTATAGCGTATGTAAGTGCGAGGTCGATCCCACGAGGATTGGTGATTGAATGATTCAATTCATTTTCCCTACACAAAACAGAAATGAAAAAGAAAGGAAATAAATACAACAAGAAAAAAAGAAATAACTCAAGCAAATAAGTTCCCAAGTTCAATTAGATTAATGGATTGATTCTAGCTAAAGTATGATTAAGCCATGGTGTGTGGTCATAACCTTGTGTTCCTAATTCCCTAATTTGATCATTTGTTGTCTAACCTAAAATTAAGCATTAGGAACCCATTAAGCATAGAAGAACAATTTAAACAACCAAGCATGTATCTAATCCCTGTTGTCGAATGTCCATACATACTCTTCCTATTCATAGTTCAATTCGAATTAAAGCATGGTGTATACTCTTAATTCAAACCAAGATAGCTAACATGCAAGCCTAAATGGTGATCAATCATTCAAACTAGCATATTAACTTATAAGCATAATGAATAAGAACAAAAACCATAATTGAAACTTGGAAACTAATTCAACTTGAAACTAAAGAAAAGAATTTACATAATGAAAAGTAAAGTGGAACTAAGAAAAACTTAAGGAAAATTTCAGCACAAAAGATTTCATTACAACAATTGAAAACTCTAAGAGAAACTAAGAGAATTTGAGGGAGAGAAGGGAAGGGAGCTCTAGAGAAGTGTTTGAGAGCTCCCCCCCTTGGGGTGTGTTTACAAGCTTAGAGAACCTCCCTATTTATAGGCCTAAGAAAGTGAAAAATCTGAATTCAATATGGCTAATGCATACAACACTTGTTTTATAAAATCTGAAATGGTTGATGCACTTGTATTAGAAAATTTGAATTGGTTGATGCACTTCACCAATAAATCCCACCAGCAGCCCTAGCTCATCTTCATGTCACCATGACCAAGCTTCCAACAAGCTCAATAGCTCATGCCTAGCTCACCATGACCAAGCTTCCAACCAGAAACAATAGCTCATCCTGAGGTCAGCATGACCAGCAACTTCAAGGGCTTACGAATTGGGCTTCCCTTAAGCAAATTAAGACTTTAAGCACTCAAACTTGAAGTTCAGAATGTCTTCTTTCCATCCATATATCATTTGGGCCAATCCAAGGCCGGAGGAGGAAGTTAAGGCCAAAACAAATTGCTAACTCATTTTGCGCGCTGATAAAATCCATCCTGAGCATGGCTCTGTGTTTGCTAGGTAACAGACTCCATATTTATCCAATGGGGCTGAAATTTGGATATGTTATAGTACACACCCATTGGAACAACTTTCATGAATAATGCTGCCTCATCCGAGCTGTCTAGGGTGCTGAAATAAAGCTTGCAATATGACCTACGGAACTGGACTGGCAGGGGGCTGTAGCCAAAATGAGTTTGTCTTTTAAGCTCTTCATCCATTCATCCAAATTAGGCCTTAACATGCTTAAATTGCATGAATTATTCTCTCTTGCTCTATTTGCCTACAAAACACACAAAGGGAGGCAAATAACTTAGAAATCTAAGAAACTAAGCAAAAGAAGTAAGTAAATAGGGCATGTATATGTATGAAATTATGAGCTTAACATTATCCTTGATTAGCTTTATTAGATAGAATGAGTTAGTGTACTATGAAGTATTAAGGAACAAATTTATGTAAAAGGCTTGATTATGCAGTTTAATTGGGTTATTGTTCAAGTCAAGATTATGCAGTTTAATTGATAATTGGGTTACAATTTACTTTACTTGTATAAAATCAGTTGTGAATAATTTTAATCTATAGTCTATGGATTGAATTTATATATGTTTT